>NW_022601438.1:8810290-8904511 GCF_009176505.1 Sitodiplosis mosellana
AGAGAGAGAGAGAGAGAGAGAGAGAGAGAGAGAGAGAGAGAGAGAGAGAGAGAGAGGGAGAGAGAGAGACACGCACACACAATTTCCTGAAGCCAAGTCTATTGGTTTTACATGGGTGTTTAGTATTTAATCATAAATAATTTTTGGTGGACACCGCATCCATTTGCTATTGCTTCGTTTGTTCGCTAGTTTCGCGTGCATCCGAGATATGAAAATCACGCACACTGGGCAAAAATAAAACACACGAAAAGTGAAAAATGCCGATGCCGATGCATTGGCGAAGGAGTGCACAGAGGCACAACGTACAACATTCACATGTAACTCTGATCAACCCGAAAAATCCATACAATAAAGCCAGAAGAGACAGAGGCAGAGACAGAGACAGAGAGAGAGAGAGAGCCGAGGTGCACTTTTACAATAGCACTCACTCATTCTCTGGTCGGCTGCTGGTGATGGTGCTGCGATGAAGTGCGAGTGTGGAATTTGCCATACAGCAAAAATATTACATTTATTGCGTAAGGGTGCAAAAACATACAGATATTCTCATTTTCACCACACCAAATGCCAGCCACCGATAGCACTACCAACATCAACAGCAACAACAACAGCAGCAGTAGCAGCACCACCAAAAACCATACATAACATTGGCTATAATAAATTTTATATGCAGACGAAAATTTCTCATTCTCAGCAGCAGTTGCGTGTTTTGCAAGAACCGCATTTATTGTTATACTATCACCCATTAGAGTGGACGACACTTTTTCGTCGTACACACAAATATGTTCGGTTTTAGGAAAGGAACAAAGCTGAAATTGAGGTACACAGTAAAGAAACATGTCGACTCTGGCGACAATATCTTTCTCTCTCTCTGTTAGTCTTTTTTTCTATTTTGTTTGAAAACATTTGCTAAAAGTCAATTTCAAGCAAGAAAAATGAATGGAAAACTTTTAATTTCTTTATATAAAAATAATGTCCGTATCTTTTTAAGAACTGTTTGCTTGTTGTTTTTCTTGACAATGGAAAAGCATAAAAAAACGAACGACAAAGTCGTCCCCATTCTTCTTTTCTTTTCTTTTTTTTCCATTCTGCTATTTTTTTTCTTTGTTTTGTCGTCTAAAGTGCTCTTTAATTTGCGACTAATGTGCTTTGTTTTTGATTAAACTCCACTCAAGAAGGACAACAACAATAATGACATGAAAAAAGGAAGAGAAAGCAACATGACAATGGGGTTTTTTGTATGTGTGTTTCGTCTCTCTCGAAAATCGTATCAATTTGTTGGATTCGAGATCGACCAAAAATTGTCCACTCTACTGGCAATTCATGGCACGCATTACATAAAACGGTAAATATAACCGGACCGATTCCAGCGTGTTGTGTACATCGCGCGCCTCCCGTCTGTTGGTTGTGTTTTCGGGTGATTGTTCGTTCGGTGGGTGGCGTAATCAATACACACACCAAACTATATCTATATTCATCTGCACTTTGCATACGGAACATAATCGCAACGGCATACATTTCTTTCGAATCGCCATGCACTCAACTCGTGTTGAGTGTATTTGTGCCTCTCACATCTCTCTCTCTCTCTCTCTCTCTCTCTCTCTCTGTTGTCAAATGCAAAGCAAATAGCCTCGACACACACACAAAATAGATAGAAAATGTCAACTAACCTAATGGTAAAAATGGTCGTTTTTAAATCGATGACATCCACGAAAAAAAAAACCGGTGATTTGGTTGAATTAGACGTAAATTGCGATGCAATTGGATCTAAAAATACTGAACCATATCGAATTCGTTGGGTTCGCAGCAGTTTTTTGTGTGTCAGTTGTTGCTGCTGCCACACATTTTTAGTTGATTTCCTTTTGGTTAGTCAAAGCGGATGGTCGTTACATAATAATTTATTATGTTTTGAACAATTAAATTACTACCTGGTTACATACATGAGATAAGTTGATTTGCTTCATTTTGGCATCGGCACATCGAGTATGTAAGTCTGTGTGAGTGTTGTTGTGTGCAAACATAGGGAGCCAAAATACATAGGCATCTGCATTCAGGCAGAATAGCAAATATAATATATTTGTCAACAAATATCGAAGAATAGCGTTTAAAATCAGAGTAGAGTAGTAATGCACATTCCGGAATAGGCTGGTCAAAGAAAATTACATGCGTTTCGTGTCAAATGCTTTGTCCATTGTATGCGGCGAAATCGGACACAGTCAAACGGCATGTTAATCGCATACATGCCATACCAGTGAGGATAGATCAAGAAATACGATATTGTCTATTTCGGAGATGGAGGATGTGTGGTGGACGGAAGAGTTGGGTTTGGGTGATTTGGTGAGTGTGCTAAGGGATCAACAAATTTTCAAATGCTCAGCTATATTTTTGATTGTAAATTGCTTCGGTTACGGCTATAGTATTGTGCAAATAATAATTTTGCGAATATCCACCAACGATATTTAACGGACCGTTAATACATCCGCACAGGCATCAGTGCAGTGCAAACAGTGGCTGAAGTGCACAAAAGTAAAATTGACTATGATATACATACACACATGCTCAAATATTTGGCCATCGATGCAGCGCAACCATCACATTCGCTCAAATGCATCACAATGCAATGTAACGGCTCACATACAACTGGCCCCATGCAAAACTGAGAACCACTCATACACAAACACGCACCATTCTCGATGTATAATTGTTTATTTTGGCTGTTTCATCATTGATATTTGTTGTGTAGGCTGTGTGACTGCTGCCATCATGTCGATTGTGCTTCGCAAAATTCAGCCACAACAACGACAACAACAACACAGAAAAAAAGAATAAAACTTAACACGCATATGCACCCATTTGTCGATGCGCTGTGGTGCTTTTATCTGTATGTAAGCGCACATCCTGATAAATGCGAATGAAACACATCCAGCAAAGAGAGAGAGAGAGAGAGAGAGAGAGAGAGAGAGAGAGAGAGCGCGACAAAAAGTCAATTTATGGATTATCGAATGCTGGAATTTTATATAATTTTTTGTTTCTATCGAAGTGACGTCGATGTTGTACTTTTTTATTCTTTTGCGAGCTGTTTTAATAACAAAAAACGTAAAATAAAACCCATGAATTGGTAAATGCGCCATCAGACCGTTTAATAGATCGAACATTCAAAATTGGATGCGTGCGAAATTGAACCATTATATTCTATTACTTGAATACGATGCTGGTTCATTGAGTGTGTAAGCGATTGAGTGTTTTTTTTTTTTTTAGAAAAAACAAAACTCATTCAATGTATTCTTTTTTTTGTTCGCTCTATCGGTTATTGTCTTTTGTTTTGATCTCGACCATTTCTTGATCCCCGTTTAATTCGAACAGTTTTAGCTGTCGAATCGAATTGGATTAAGCGCCTGGAACTAAAGAGCAAACAGTGAAAAAAAAAATGTATAACTAACATCAAATGCGAAATTCGATTTCAGCTAATCGCCTCCCATTCACTTCACTGACACAAAATTCAAATTAAACTTGTCAATTTTGGCCCGATTGACAGTGTGTATCGATTTTCTGGAACGATGAGATCTGATGCTCAAGAGCGCGTTCACTTTGCCTACACCACACCATCCGCGTTTCGCTATTTGATGAGTCGCAACCGAAACAGTCTTGAGAGAGCAATATCGATAATATCAAGATCAATGAGATGCGTCTCTCTACCCAATAGGTAATAGTAATTTTGTTTGCATTGTAATGTGTTATCATTTTCATCTTGGAGTTTGAGCTTTTGATAAAGCCAAATCAAGCGGAACAGATAATTCGATTGCTCTATTTCGCGACAGATGCCGACGAGATACTGGCACACTGGCGAAAACGAGGCAAAGAGAGAGAGAGAAATGCTCTTCATCGCGTTTCGGATTGAATTAACTGGAAAATTTACTACGCATACGTTGTACAATTGAAACGCGCTCAATCGAAATTTATTCCAACGGTCTGGTGCACACTGCCACCATCACCACCACCACCACCACCATCAGCCGCCTTTCGTGAATTCAATATCACTTGCTCTCGGTTTCTTTTTTGCACTTTTGCCATAATTTGGCATTCGACATTTTGAAACACTGAGCAGAAGAATTTATGCCAATTCTCTCACAGACCACCACACCCATTCACCGTTTCACTCACTCCCATTCCAGCTCTCTCTATATGTACATCTCTTCATTCGTTTATTTTCAATTTATTTTGATTTCATCCGCATCCAATGACTACATTATTCCCATTGAAAACTGTGAATAAAATGCGATTTGCGTTATTCATTTTCATTTTACAAAACACAGAATGATGAGACTGTGTTACATTTTAAGGATATTTTGGTTGTAAAGCGAGCGAGAGAAAGCACAAGTTGCGATTATTTTTGAGAGGGCTAAGTTTCTTGTAGTCCTAGTCTTTGAATGTGTGTTAAAGGAAAATGCTTTTTTCGATACATCCTAATTTATTCACACAAATTTTACTTTACAAACACCAACAACATGAATTACAAACTGCTACACAGCGACTAAACAATGTGCTGAATAAATTGTACTCCCGAAATTGGTATCGCAAAGCGAAATGTTGTATGGACAACATGCCAAAGAACAAGAAAAAGAAAAAAAGAAAATGGAGCAGCAGCAGCAGAAGAAAAGGACCAGAACACAGAGAGCCGGCTGTGACAAGCAGATGCGCGGGGAGACAAGACTCCAAAGATGCCAAAGTAACAACAAAAATGATAATAAAATAGCGTTGAATTAAAAGAAGTACTGACAGCACACTGACTGTCTCTGTCGAACACTTTCACCATTTGTGGGCTGGCCGTTGTCGACATCGACGACGACAACGAAAACGACAACGTTATACACGCGCGTCCTCTCGGATAAAATGTTCGGAATGATGTCTTGGAAGCACTTTTTTGTCTTTCCCATTCTCTTCGCTCTGTGGCTTGATTTCTTCTTCGTTGTCGTCGTCGTCGTCGTCGTCGATGTTGCTGCTCTTTTTTTTGCTGTTCCTATGTTCGAGCGTTCGAGCAACATTGCTTTCCGTTGCCATTTGTTTTCCAACATTTTCCGAAATATTTGGGCGAATTAAAAGAAAATAAAGGGAAAATAAATGGAATGTGCTAAAAATGCTGCTCGGGTGTATTATGTAAATGAAGTGAGTTTTATCAAAAATTCAGAGAAGTAGAGAAGTAGTTCGCCGAAATCGAATCAAACACTCTATTCCTGAGATAAGAGCATTACCTCGATCACAGAATCTACTCTTTGTATCGGCACACTCAGTGTGTTATCAAGCCTAAGCATTTCACATTTCAAGTTGTTGGCAAGGACAGTGGCGGTGGCGGATTTCGGTGGCTACGATGGCGATGGAAGGCATTCAACTGCCCATAATTTATTACACACACTTTTGCGGAAAATTTCATTAACATCCTGAAAGAGAGAGAGAGAGAGAGAGAGAAACGGAACAATGAAAAAAATGTGAATTAAATAAATAACATTGCACTTGGGCGCAGATGGATCGAAAGCAGCTGGTAAACGGATTTTTCGTGATGGAATCTCAAAATCGTGAAGTTTTTTTTTTATTTTCTCTGTTCATTCTGCTTGCTGTTTTGCTGTTGTGTCATGCAGTTGGCTCTTGTTATGCAAATTATGCTTATTCTTCAACAAATACAACTGACATGCTTGAAATTGATGATAACTTTTTTACTTAATTTTCTAATGGTAAAAAAAGGAAGATAGAGAAATATCTCTTAACTTTTCCCTTGAAGAAGATCATCGGCGCGTCGTGCGAGTCATGGCTTTGTAATGTGTGCCACAATTTGCAATGTGAAATCCATCACTTGCGCACACATTTGAATTTCATCTATGCCATGGCAAAAATGACATGAATATTATAATGAAAGAATGCGAAAGCGTTTTGCTGCCATAAGCCATATACCAATGTATACGTATGCCGAGAGAGAGAGAGAGAGAGAGAGAGAGAGAGAGAGAGAGAGAGAGAGTGTGTGTGTGTGTGTGTGTATGTAGACAACAACATTTCATATGCACGTTACCGCTTTGACTAACCGAAGAGCATGTTACAACATAAAATGAAATTATATTCTTCTATTCATTTGTCGGTGCGTCTGCCATATATTTTGGGCGCGCGCTGCTCAATTCCAACCACAGCAATAGGCCGTGAATCATTCAGCATGGAAGTGAACACAGAATGTTAAAAAAAAATGAATATCAAGTCAAAATGTGTGTGTGTATGCTTGCTGCTGCTAAGCCGGTTTTCTATCTTCATGTGAAACACTGTAATATTTGCCGCTACTTGAGTCAATAATGTGGCTGGAAGGCATGGTGCAATCAGAACGGAGAGCGCGTTTTATTCTCTCTCACGTACACACACACGCGCACACACACATACGGACCCATTCACATCGTTTGTTTCTCGCGAGTCTCACTCTCGGTTTCAATATCTTCATCTTTATGTTCGAGAATGTGTGGTGAATTGTGGCATTTCGACGTCGTTGTTGTCGTCTTCGTTGTCGTCGTCGTCGTCGTCGTCGACGACGATGGAATATTGTGGCATATTCGCTTGTGAAGGGCGAGATTTATCTATAATTTATATGTAGATTTATGGATGAGGGCGGTAAAAAAGGAATTAAATGGAACTGTGCATTGCTACGTCGTGGTTGCGCTTTTTTTTTACTTCTCCTTCGTTCTCGCTCTCAACATCTATCTTGAATACAAGAGATGGCTTAACGTATCGCGAACATCTATTGCAACATTGTCTATGCCATCAAACACACATATTTTAATATGTTCGAATAATGAGCAAATAAAAACGAATGATGTTTCGGCTGTTCGCTACTTCGGCCCCGTGAGCTCACTGTCGCTTTTCTCTCAGATTTCCATGCTGCGATCATCTTTTCTCGTTTTTTTTTTTGGCTTTTCAAATCGCTGTTTTTTTCCTTAGTTGTTGTTACTTCCATGCTACATTCTACTCTGCTCGACACACTGACATCGCTTTGATTGCGTGGAAATTGAATGCAACAACATTATCAAAATTAAAATGCTTATTTACCCGGAGAGTTCAAATAGCAGTGGATTCTATTTTGAAGCAACCAAAAAACTACAACGAATAGCGGTGGCATTCACATAAATGTTGCATATCGTTGGATTTTGAGATTTTGTGAAAATAACATTTTCACATGTTTTTTTTAGACCGGGATAAAGTGCCGGAGAAACAGAATGAGAGAGAGAGAGAGAGAGAGAGAAAGAGCGAACGCACAAGTGAACATTGCAAATGCGGCAGCGGCATCGACATAGACATCCATATCAGCACCCCCATCAGCTATATAAATGATTAAACGCATACAAATTTAAATTCATTTCCAAATGAAATACGAGCGCGATGCAAATTATATTCGTACACGAAATTGAGTAACAAATGTTCAAAATTCCAACGAGAGCGAGATATACTGTCCAAAAAATAAGACCGTGTTCGAGGCATCGAGAAAATACATGGTCATTGCTGCTTGTGCTGTCGCCGCCGTTGTTATGCTTCCTTCTTCCTCCCGTCATAAGCGCAAGAAAAACAAGCAAACCAAATCAAGGGTACCTACCCGACTTTGGATGGGAGTGAATGCTGGGAGGCGAATTGTATACACACACACATACACACCAAATGCTTCACGAATCCGGAAACACGGTACATATGGCATGCCACTTTAAATTCATGCATCACATTTTCACACAACAACGACAAACATACACACACGTAGATATACGCACACTATCGCATAACTCTCGTTGGCTCGATGCTCGTAAATGAAATGATTTTGTGTTTATTTGATGCATTATTCGATGGAAGACAAACAATCGCACCATATATTTAGGCAGACACACATAGTTTGAGAGAGAGAGAGAGAAAGAGACTTTTAATTTTGTTCAACGTTCATATCTTTCATCGTATAGGCACTTCAAACTAACGTCAAACCATCATATGGTACTTAGATTGTGTCTTTCGAATTTTCCATACACCGATTTCGTACACACTCTGTCTTCTCAAACTCTCCTCATCTTACTGTCGCTTCAATTTGTCCAAAGTAATTTGAAAGGATTTTCGTCGTATTTTTTTTCTTCTTCTGTTTGCTGTTTAGTTTGCGTTCGGTTCGTTTGTTTGCCTATTCCATCAGTTGTGACTGCCATCTTTCTCTGTAGAGAAAAACTTTAATTATTTTCCCATTGAAAATTTCATTCATTTGCGTTGTTCATCAGTCAGTTGTCGGTGGTTTTGTCGTGCATCGTGTGCCAGATGCTGGGGGTGTGAGCGTTAGACAGAAATGTATTTTTCGTGTTTGTGCAGCAACAGTGTCGTCGTTCGAGTGAATGAGAGTGGCGGTGTGATGGGCATTAATCCCGAAGCCTATTTCAAAAGCAAAATCACTTAATGAAACAAATGTCGCTATTTGTTTGACGGTTGGTGTTGTTGTTGTTGTTGTTTTTTGTATTTTTCATTTCATGCCCAATGAAAATGTGACGATGGCAAGAAGAAAAAAGGCAAACCAAGAAACGGCCAAAGCCGAAATGTGACAGCAATGAGAGAACCGAGTGAAAACGATAAAGCAGAGAAACTTTATAATCATAATTAAGTACAATTATCCAGTTTTGAGCATGGAATCGTTTGAATTTGGGGAAAAAAACACACAATACCATAAAACCAGTTGATGGCAAAATGCGGAGATAAAAGTAACAAATTGCCACCACTAAAGAGTGTTTCGGCAGTAAACGGTGATGGCAATAGCATCGACAGTGGCATTCACACACGACGATGCCAAACGATCGACAAACAAATTGGCAAAACGAAATAAAAACGGAAAAAGCGAATTTGTCTTTTGCCATCACGATAAATATGTTGTTGTTGATGGTGGCGGTGGTGGTGGCAGTTGTTGTTCTGTGATTGACTGCATAAATGATTTGATTATGTTTTATTTACTGCCGCGCGAAAAATAACATTCATCCTATTAAAATCAATGTCTGCATATACTTTGACAACAATTTCACGGTCTTTCTCTCTCACGCCGTCGCCTACGTTCGCACACATCTTTATTTCTTTCATCTTGAGACTGGTTTGCCGTTAGTTTACTTTAATCATCAGTTCGCAAATTTATTATTATTACCAACTTTCGTTTTTGGATGTGTCAGTCCTTTCTATCGTTCACTCGTAAGAGGCCCACTCTTGCCTCTTATCTTATGTCGGGTGGTGGTGCGTGTGTGTACATTATTTTCGTTAGTCGGGTACACAGATTCAGGCACTGGTTCACGCAAATATCTGCCGTTTGTATTTAATGCATAGATTTATTCTTGTCGAAAGAGAAATTGGCACGCTCCGAGAAATACCACATTTATTATACGTTTATTTTGTGTGAGAGCGTGTGTGTGTGTATGCGTTTCCAAACCAAATGTATCTCGATGCCGTGTCTCTCTTTCTCTCTTACTCTTTTTGGGTCGCCCTTGTCACGGCTGTAGCTTGGCTGGTTGGCATTGCTGGCTCCCTGGCTGCTGCCACCATTTTCGCTGTTGCTGCTGCCGCCAACGAAAATTCGATGTGTCTCTTTCGGGAGAAAGTAAAGAAAAAGAGAAAGAGAGAGCAAGCGCACATATACGTGAATTATGGTTACGCGATTAATTTAATTTGTCAGTTTTGTGTCTTTTCATATTTTGCCGTCTTAAAAATGTTCGACGATGTGCTGGAGCTGATGTCGACACACTTTTCTTTCTTTATGCGATGAGCAAAAGGGAGATTGAAGCGATGTCGAGTGACACACGCACACACACACACACAATCGCCGAGATAAAGTGTGAGCGCATCGCTTTACACGCAATACCCACGTCTCCTTTTTAAAATTCAATCAAAATTTTCTGTAAGACTCCTAATAAGCTCTTCAACAGCAAACTTTACGCATGAGTTGCGACAAGATACCCCACCACATACACACACACACACACACACACACACACTGGCTGGCTCTGTGAGACAGAAAGAGCCAGAGACTGAGTTGTGAAGCGATGGCAACAACAAAAATTAATACATTGATGATGTTAATATTAATTAATGGGAATAATGGCAAGAATTTTCGTCGGAAAAACAAATGCAAAAGAGGTGGAGGCAAATCCCACAATAACCCAAACCATTCAAAATACATCGGCAATCGGCGAACGGCGAACATTTTGCGCTTTATATCCGTTCTCTCTGGTTTGTTGCTACCGTTTGCAAAATACAAATTGCCTTAGATCCATATATTCTCAATGGATACACGGATTCGCTGCGGACCAAGTTGAATTTCAAGTTCACCGATTTGAATTTCTGTAGATTTATACAATTTATAGACTAAATCCCTTTTACGAGCGGTTCAAACACAAAATTGACCAATGCTCTCGACCAAATCAAGAACTGTTCAACAGAAAAAAAACAAGATGATGATGATGAAGACTTGTTTCGGTTTTTGTAGCCAATTAAAATTTTGTCACACAATGACACACGAGTATATGCACAGAAAAGGCAATAGCTTTATTACTCGCATTTGATGATCGGGCGTGAGCAAGCCAAGTCAAAGTAAGCCGAATCAGCCAGTCAGCCAGCCAAATGTTGTTGATTCGTTCATCACCAAATCGTAACGCAAAAAACAAATAAGACGTGCGCTGATGAAATTGGTGTGCCGATTCGTGCTTAACCTTTATGATTTATTTTTGCATGCTGATGTCGAACACGTAAAACTACATTTCTAATCAAATGTGAGGCGAAGCGAATCGGGCTAAAGAAAGCAAATGGAAACACAAGGAAAATATTCCCCATTCACATTCCCACTCTCTCCTCCCATCGAAAATCATCGAATCCGCTGAGAATTTTGAACGTGAAAACGGGTTTTTCGACTCGATTCGATTGGTTTAATATTCATTTCATCATCATTGTCACCATTTGGAATACGCGATGCTGGCACACAGCTTACACAACACCGTGAATCGATCGACCAATAGCCAATAAGTGACGCGATACAAAGACAAATCATACGCATATACCATGTGCGACAACAACGACGCACGTTCATCTGCAGCGTTTCTGTTTACCCTTGCAACAAAAAAAAGATATAGCGAAAAGAAAAATACAAACATTTTCACGGTTCAAGCGCACGAAATGAGCATTCCAAAGAGGATGTAAAAGCCAAACAGAACATTCTTTTAAAGAAAACATACTGTTGTATGTTTCGGCCAAGTGTCTCGTTTTTGGGATTTTTTTTTTTTGAAGCGGTTTCAAGTGTATTTCTGTTTGATAAAATGCCATGGAATACTTTTTGATGCTATTCGCATCAAGAGTGGCGTAGACGAAGGAAAAAGAACAGAAAAAAAAACGCAAATAAACTAACGATGCGCAACGAAGGACCGGAGGTGAACTAAAAAGGAGCGAAAATTTGCAAAAGGCGACAATAATGCCGAAACACGCACATATACATGCCATGCGAATACGAAGCAAACGAAAACAGAAAAATTGAACGCAACCATCATTCAAAATCAGCTCACAGATTCGAATTTGAATGAATTTAAAGTACACGTACGAATCGTTTCATGAATTTATTTTTTGGCGTGAATCATACACCGCGTTTGCTTCAGAGATCACTTCGTATTGTTTCGATGTTCCTGTTCGCTCTCTTGATGATTTGATTTGTTGGTTGTGCAATATTATCGAAAATGTTGTTCGGATGTCGGTTGTGAGCGCACTCTCTCTCTCTCTCTCTCTCTCTCTCTTTCTCTCTCATTCACACACTCGTTGTCAATTCTCATAGCAATTCGGCTGCATTTCATTCCTCCGAAATAAAGTTCCGAACAAGGCAAATCATAAATTCGCAGGCGTCAAAAACGAAAACATATCACCAGTTCATATAATTTGATGAAGTTACAAATATGAACGAGCGAACAGTGTTCGCCCAAACATCAACAAAATAAAGCAATACATTTTCAACATCCGTGGCAGTGTAGAAGGAACAGGATGAGACATACTATTACATTGATACAACGAGAGATTCAAAAGTTCGGTGCCGAAAAATAAAGAAGAAGAAATGGCAGCAACAACAGCAACAACAATGCACACATTAAAATTTGTGAACTCAGTGAAAATAGAAAAAGAAGAGAACGCACAATTCCCAAAGCGGTTTTTTTTCACACAACGGCCCATACTTCAAAAGTGAAATTCTCATCGGCTCATAAGCGCGAGGCCGTGTGTTGATGTCACTCTTGTTTAATGCTATTTATGCTGGCTGACTTTCTGCATCTCATTCTTTCCCGTACCACGATCGCTCCCTCTCTCTCTCTCTCTCTCTCTCTCTCTCTCTCTCTCTCGCTCGCTCGCTCGCTTCCTTTCTTGCTGGGTGTAATTTTTTTTTCTGATTCCGTTTCTGATTGTAACTTCAAACATTTGATTCGTTTGGTATTTCTTTACACTTTTTATTACTTCACCCCTTTGCTCAATGGCTTTGTCATTTGTGTTTGGTTTTTGGGTATACTCCTGAACATTCAAAGTCATCGCAACAACGGAGTGTGAGAGAGACACACACAGAGAAAAAAGAATTCATTTCCATTCGAAGCGCTGCTTATTCACAGCATGCAGCACAAGCATGATGTATAACGTGTACAAACGATATTTTGGTATAACTTTGAAGTTCAACGAATGAAAAAAAAACATACACACACACACACACACCGAACCAACCAGCCAAGCATCGTGTTTGAATTGAATTTACGACTTTCTCAGGTTGACATCGTAATTGATTGAGTGCTTTAGATCATTTTTTAAAGTCAATTTTGAAAACAATTTTTCTCTCTCTCTCTGTCTCCCCATGGCAGTTGCATGTGATGTGATGCGATGCTGTATTGCAAACTCCTGGTCGTTAGTTAGAAAATGATGGGGCGCAAACTAAATCAATTAGTAGTTTGTGAATGTTCGTTTAATTCATGAAAATGTTCGCTTTGAATTTTATTTAAATGTTGAAATAGTTCTATGACCAAACACCAAACCGAAACCCAGTGCACACACACACACATACACTTCAATTTTCGGTTTGTCATGGTAACGGAAAATGGGATATGATGATGCACATTTTGTAAGCGTTGAAATGAACTGGGACCAAAAATGAGTACTTGAGGCAGACGTTGATGGAAGCGGCGAGGCAACGCAGAGCAAAGAGTGTTTGTAACAATAATGTTGTAATATTATTGATAGTAAAAGCAATCTGTGTCGCTTTCATATCGTTTCTCTCTCAGTCTCTCTCTCTCTCTCTCTCTCTCTCTCTCTCTCCCTCTCCCACTATGTATGGGCGAAATAAGGCGAAAATATGAAATGACGGAAATGTTATAGAAATGCTATGTTCGTCGTCGGTGCGGCACATGGCGAAATTCTTGAATATGACAATAATCTTAAAATATACACCACCACTAAACAACCATTGAACATGGCATGGCATTGCATTTTGAGCATGGCGGATGCATACAAATGACTTGCTGTACGCACTTCACTGAAAAACTAGCAAAGGGATTCGCAACCGATCGACACAGCCGACGACTGATTGCGCCGAGCGAACGAGGAGAATGACAGCATTGCTACTGCTGCTGGCTGCTGTTGTTACAGCGGCGTTGTCAAATAAAATCAAATCGGTGGTAATACATAAAACAAATAGTGTTTTAAAACGATAATAAATCGTTAATATATTGAAAAAGACGGCGTTGCGCCGACAATGATCATGTTGATGAGTATGATGGTATTGGATTATTGACGAGCGCGCGCGCGAGCGCACACACACGCGTTCACCCATTCACGTACCATAAATAAAGTTGGATTTGATACTCTCTAGACTGTTTCTTTTTTTTTTACAACAAATGTTGTTGTTGTTGTTGTTGTTGTTATTGTGTTCCCATTTATTTTGTCATCATTTGAAGAAGTATTGTTGAAATCAACAAGCAATAGAGCGCGTCCATTCTCAACAAGCATCCGAAACGTGTGTGTAATTTCGGATGTAACAACAATAGGCAACAATGAAGAGCAATAGAGATATAGCGAAACGAATGTTTATTTGCAACACACACACACACAGGCACAAGCACACAGTGGCAATGCTGTCGAGTAAATGCTAGTTAGTCAGGCCAACCAGACAATATCAACAAAAATAATAGCCCAAATCAAATGTACAATTTAGTTGAAACTCTCGGGGATGAACTGACGACAATGCAACCAGAAGTAGTAGAGGCAGAGAGAGAGAGAGAGAAAGAAAAACGCACACACGCACCGAATTTTGAATGAAGAATGGAGAGAAAGTGCGTTCGGATAGGGCACAGGCATAATAATAATAATAATAATAAATAATAAACAAATCGAAATTCAGCACGATGCATTGTCACCGAGATTTCTCTCTTACACGTCGCCGAGTGTGTTGTCACACTAGGAAGCAGCACGCAGCACAGCATCACACATCGCACATTGAATCGAACCCGAAATGACATTAGAATAGGGTGCTATTTGCCGAATTGCACAGTTTAAATCACAAACTGCATTCGGTTATGTCTTCCAATAGGTTCCATCTAGTCCATGTATAATCGCAACCAAATAATCGTTTCGTTCGGTTCGAACAATGAGGCGGCAGCAACAGCAACAGCAACGGCAACAGCATGACACACCGACGAACAAAAACCAAACTAAACACCAAAAACCCAAACATATATTTGGAAATAGAGAGAGAGAGGGAGACTCTGAATGGGTGAAAATAGTGAAAGACATTTGATTTTAAGTGGCGGGTTTTGTCGACGACATACAGCCACCAATCAAATGCATTTGGTAAATGAATAAAAACATCTTTCACCTTGTGTCGTAGCTCAATCATTCTCTCATTCGGTATGCTCAACGTGTATCAATATAAATTTGACGATAAAAAATAACGCAAATTTTACTCTCCTCCGTACAATAACAAATATATATTATTTCGAAATTGAAACTGAGCGATATGTCGTTGTTCGTTCCCCTGTTTGGTATGGGATTTTCGTTGTTCGTTCGACATTGGGACATTCGATCGAGATTATTGCCAGCTTTTGTGTGTGCGTATTTATTTGAATCAACAACAAAAAAAACACTGACATTAAGACGACAATAGTGCACGCAATATACGCAACGACCAACTATTTCGCGTGCGGAGTGGAAACGCTTGTAATTCTCAGCATACATGGAATGCTTCCAATCATTTCACTTTAACTGATTAAGCAAATAACAAGAGCAGCAGCCGTATGGAATGCTTGCACATGGATGGCACCAACAATGGCAATGTGTATGTGCGAATTGCACAGTGTGTCTGTATGATTTTTCAAATCAATTCCATCCAACAACAATTTCCGAAATGTGAAAGTGAATTCAGAATGCATATTGCGTTGATGGCGTTCCTATTTCCATCCATGCACTTTGGTTGAAGCGCACCGTAGAGAAATATTGTCGATTTTGATAGCATGACATAGACAATTATGAATACTGACGATGGAAGATGTTGGAAAATTTGGTGACTTTGCAAACACACACACACACACTCACACAAAGTTTCTCTGTAAAGAATCAACTAAAATAATATAAGTGCAATGTGGGAATGGGACGTGCGAAAAGCCTAGACGATCCATCAGCGATTACCATCGAACTTTCCGCTTGGAACATTTTTTTTTATCAACAATCACTGAGTATTGAATATAAATCATAGACTTTGAAATATGGAGGAGTGACGCGCAGAAAAAAGAATACACACCAGCCACCAAATCAACAAAACTTTTCACATTGCAATAAAGTCGAATAAACTATGTGAATTTATTGCGTTGAGCTGTGTGAGTGCGGGATGACGACAAAAAGAGGAGAAAACAAGACCTTCGCTTCGATCCGCTCTGCGTTTTTAGTTACTTAATCTATTTTGTTGTTTCACAACAAACTATTTTTTGGCGCACTACATGAAATGTATTTCATCAAAGTATCTTTGAAGTATAAATATATTACTCATTTTTACTCATCTATTCATTTGCAAAATGAATTACAAGATCTTGATTTTATTTCTTTTTTGAAATATACTGCCTTTGGTTTAAATTAAATAAAAAATATGAGCATAAAATTCAAATTCACTATAGTTTGTTTCAACACTCAAAAAGTATCTAGGAAAAAATAAAGAGCAGATTAGTAGCTCTACATTTCATGTAGTGCTAAAAACACTGCGTCTAATTTCGTGTCAATAAGCGTGAACAGGAGCGCGCTTATGTGCCCACGCTCTCTCTCTCTCTCTCGCTGCTGGAATATTAGCTGAAAATAAAATGCCAGCAAAGTGGCCCAAAGTTGAACCATTTATTGACGACGAGCATCGACGGTGATAAAAGTTTTCGAAAGCAATTCACTGTTTTTAAAGCAAACATTAGAAGAGCGAAAATGATGTTGCGACGACTAAGAAGAAGAAGAAGACGTTTCGCCCATCAAATTCAAGTTTTATTTTAGTTTCGCATCTCGCACGCGATCTTCCTTTCTATCAGCCTCGCTCTCTTGTTCGCCCACTGTGTGTGTGAAATACGCGCTGAACAATTCGCTCTGAGCGAACTTCACGTTAGAAAAATGAATTCTGAGCGACACACACACACACACACACACAGAGAGATAGAGAGAGAGAGAGAGAGAGAGAGAGAGAGAGAGAGAGAGAGTAGGAGCCAGAGCGAGCGAATGAATAAGATGAAAAGTTTGCCCTCTAATTTAAATGAAGGATGAACGTTAAATTTACAATACGCTTCAACGCAACCATTCTGGCAAAAATTCAGTCTAGTGGAATTGAAATCATTACTTATGCTCAATAATTTTTCTGCTGGATGATTTTTACTCAAAGCAGAAATCAATACGTACTGTGAAAGGAGAGAGCGAGAGAGAGAGAGAGAGATAGCAAACGAGAGCATTATTGAGCATAATCGTAAAGCGTTTATTGATATCCCCTCTCACTCTTTCTCTTCCTCTAACGCTCGTTTACTGGGTTAGAAATAGCCAAAAATCAAATAAAGTCATATCAATTTTATCTGCAAAGCATCGATCACCAGTTAAATCTGAAATCATATTTACCAAATTCCGAAGCAGAATAGCGCACAAAATAAATACCAAGTTAGCGATATATACATGATATTATTTCATTTTGCCTCGCTCCTGGATTCAGTTTTGCCCTATGAGCAAAACTTTTATTGCGCTTAATTTATCAAAATATACTTAAAGGATGAAACATTAATACTTTTCCTGGGGATAGAGAAAATGACGCAAATAAGAAAATCTTCGACTAGATAAAGAGCGAACGAACGAGAGCGAGTGAACGCATGTGAAATGGTGAAGCGTAGAATTTATGACTTTAGCGAAACTAAATCTATGGAAAACTTAACATAAACGGTTAAAAATGCGCCTCAAACTAAACAAATCATGATGTCGTAGTGCGTGCATGACACATACACACATATGTAAGTGAAGATCCAAGAGAGCGAAACAAAAAAAAAAATGAAATGTTCACGACGAACGACGAAAAGGAGCAAGCAAAAAGGGCAATACGCGGACGAGGAGATATTATCGGCTGAATGTGTAAAAGAAAAAGAGAGAAATTCAGCCAGTCACTGGAATGATATGTGCCACAATACAACTTGGAATTGATTATTGGGATTATCTTTGAACTCGCACAATGACATACATTTAAGAAATGGGAACCAAAGCAAACAGCCAGTTTGTCTGCTTGTTCGCTCCATTCTCGTCGGCACAAAATTACTTTTGCGTCAAATCTAAACAGCAACAGTAACGGCGATAGCAGCCATAGCACCATCAGCAGAAGACGACCGACAAAAATGCTTTTTATATAATTTCATTGTGAAAGGCAAACGCTTCGTAGTTTGTTTAATATGGATAGCAAGATAGAGATGGATATAGAACGAGAGGCATAGAAAAAAGAAGAAGAAAGAAAGAAAAAAACGGAAAAAGAGAGACTTTGAATTCGGAGTGCGTCTAGTAAT
The DNA here is from genome assembly GCF_009176505.1 of Sitodiplosis mosellana. Classification (NCBI taxonomy): domain Eukaryota; kingdom Metazoa; phylum Arthropoda; class Insecta; order Diptera; family Cecidomyiidae; genus Sitodiplosis; species Sitodiplosis mosellana. Next base: position 8,828,362 of record NW_022601438.1, read on the forward strand.
AATTATTTTGATACACGAAGATATGAGAGCGGCATACGGTTTGGGCCGGATTTATTAAATGAAAACGGATGAATATGCCATGCCATACAGCCGAAAATACTGGTCGTCTACATTTATGTAATTAATTTGTTTGGCGAAGCAATGTTGTTTCATTCAATATTAGGATGTTTGCAATAGCGAAAAACAAACGAACGAACGATTGGAAAAGTTTCACTTTTGGCTAGCTACGCCAATTCAGTATTCTCGACGTTTTTGAAATGCCGTATAACGAAACTATCTAATCTAACGCATCTATCGAAATGAAATGATGTAAATAATATAAAGCCACGTTAATGTTCCTTCTTCGATTCCAACAGAAAGCCAAAGAGATGTGTTTACGCACGCATACATACGCATCATCATCACCCGAAAAATGTGGCCAAAATGCACAAGGCATCAAGAGTAATGAACTCGTTGGGACAGCGATAGATAGATAGAGAGGAAGCATGTTATTTCTTATGGAACCTCGTTGCCGTTGTTGATGTTTTTCTTCTTTTTTTTCGCGAGCAAATGAACGACCGCGCGCTCTTTAACATCGAACACGAGATAGAGAGACGATGATATCGTTTCATCTTCCGTTTTCCACACGCATCATCGCAGACGAATTTTACGAGAGACACAGATAGAGAGAGAGAGAGAGAGAACGAGCCAAAACCATATCCCAAGCTGTATATATTTTGTATATATAAATGGTAATTCAAGTTAAAGTGAGGGTTTGTCCAACCAAATAATGTTGACAATATAGTCGAGCCATATAAGCTAGATAGAGCAGCGACGGGAGAAGGAGAGCAAAGCACCACCAGCAGCAGCAACGCAAAACATTAACGACGAAACGTAAAACACAAAAAATTACTTTATCTCTATCAGATGGTTCATTTGGCATCGATATGCGATTGTTGCGCGTTCAACATTATTGCGTTGGCAATAATACGCACACACAAAATAGTCCGACCATTTCCACGCGATGATTTTGATGGGAATTCAAAATAATAGTAGCATATTAACGATATTCTATACCAATTCAATTCGACTCGACTCTAATGGGACTTGCCTTGCCTAGTGGAGTTTATGAAATGAAATGTCGGTGATAAATCAGACAGAAGATATAAATGGCAATGACAATCAAACAAAAACCACACACACACACACACACACACACACATCCATACACCAGAAGTAGTAAAGCAATAATAATTGCGCTTGCGATGCTTTTTCATGGTTGCTCATATTTTCAGTTCGAACAGAAAAGTCATTAATTTCGTATGCAGCAAGCAGACACAACACACACACATATACATATATAGTACACAAAGTTTCACATGTTGATGCGATTGCATCAGAGATCAAGAGACACATAGAGTAATTAAAAAGTGTGAAAGACACGTGATTCTATTAATGAGGTAGATTATTACCAGATATAAACGTTCTTTTGGCAATAAAAAAAAACGGAGACATTTTCCATGTCGTTTTCACAACCGATGTAAATAAGAAAGAAACCCCTGATAACCGAAATGGATGCGGGAATGTGCTGTATTTTGAATGCGAATGTGTTGTGAACGTGTGCAACCATTTAATGTTATCAAACTGAGAGTATTTAGATTGCGACTGTGGAATTGTCTCTCTCTCTCTCTCTTGCTCTCTCTCGCTCTGTCGTTCGTTCGCCCGTTTGTGTGTCGCATTTAGAAATAATCATCATTTTTCAACCCTCATACAATCTCTAGTAAATTTCTCGCTCAATTGTTTCCGATTTTATGCTGATATGATCCTAAACTACACCACCGATCCACATACCCTCTACTACCCTCCTTTCTCTCACCGCACATCGCTTCAGTTTCTAAACACAAAATTTTATGCGATTATGATTATTATTTTGATCCTTTTGTTGAGAGATAAAAAAAAAATATGGTATAAATAAAAATATAGTATATTCCAATTGCTTATCTGTGTAAATGGCCTAATGTTCCGGTATGGACAATCGCTTTGACCATAACCACGTTTAAATAGTAAAATTGGAATGGCAAAGGTGTTTATGTTGATAACCATTGAATTTTAAGTGCGACTTTTCTTCCTTTACCATCACATATCAACCGATGATGATGATGATGATGATAGCGATGGCGACGAAGACGACAAAACACCGATACACACGGCATTTTCACAAAATGTTGTCGTTCGCCATTGTTTTCCGATAGCGGCTGGTTCCAACAACATCATCAAAATTAACATGAGTAGCAGCAACCGAATTTAATAAACCATCATCATTTACACACCACACATTTTATAAATCACCGGAAAACACTAATATACACCATATAGATTTACCGAAGATTTTTGTTGTTGTTGTTGTATATTTGATGTTAACAATTTTACATTTCCATGAAGCCGATTTAATGACTGAGTCAATTTACTCATAAAAATATACAGACAAAATAAGCGAAATGGGTAGTTATTTTCGGTTGATGTTGCTATGTTTTGAAAAAAAAAACGCCATTACATTGTCGGCTCTCGAAACGATCAAGAATGTAAAATCAAAATTTAATTTTTAATTCTTTTTTTTATCTTTGGTCAACCAAAATGACATAAGAAATCATATGAACTGCCTTGAAATTTTTTGTTTAATTTTTTTTTCAAATGCTAAAAAACTACAATTCTTCTAAGGAGATTTTGTTGTTGTTATTGTTCAAGATTAACAATTTTAAAACACAAACCATAGGCAAAAATGATGCAAGAAGCAAGAGATCAAGTAGATAAGATGGGAAATAGCAGTAGTTTTGCGTTGGATGGTAGGGTGTTGATACAAATGCACGTAACGTTCTTTTTGTCGTGTTTGAAAAACAAAAAAAAAACTAAAGAAAGAAGAACCGTACAGAAACCAAAGAAGCGGAGAGTTGTTTGTGTATTGTTCTTGGCTAAACGGATAAAAACGCGAGTGCGATAGAGAACTGTACACACTGAGTATAAATCTAGGACTGACGATGTAATTTCCAATGGGATCTAGTCTTACTCTGTCGCTGTCGTTGGCTCGCGCGCGCTCTCACTCTCTGAGTGTGCTAGTAACCAACAAAAATAATTGAATCCGTTGTGTGTTTTCCTCTTTTCGTTCGGTCGTTCATTCGTTCGTGCGTTCATTCGTGCCTGTATATACACAACGGTTCGTTTCGCATTCGACGATTTCGGCCTGCTGAAGACATTCTCACTCGGAACGCAATGCAAAATCAACTACAAACACATGCGTTTGTTTATATCGCTTCGGTACATACAGACAGACACACACACTCACACACACACACACACACACAGGGAGAGAGCGCATTTGCCAAATAGATACTGGAGTCGTACACTAACACACGTTCAGCATACACATCCCATCCACTTCCATCGTGCACATCGATGATAAAGCGAAGCAGTGAAACGAATGAGATCGACGATGGCAGTGCAAATATGAACAAAATGATATACACCAACCGAACCGCCACACAAAGAGAGAGTGCATTGGACGACGACGACAACGACAACGACAACGACAACGACAACGATTGGAGAAGTGATGTGCCTGCGACAATTTTCCAAGTCCACCGATTCCGAAAATGAATCCTCTGCCAAATCCATCGAAGATATTTTGCTTGATTTATGGATTTGGTGTTATGAATTTCTTTCGAAATATGATCAGAAAATACTGGTTAATAGGAACAGGATTCGATTTTTCTTCGATATGAACAAGCATTTTCGCATACGAGTGAAATAGCGTACGAGCGAATTTAGTCTACGCACGCATACACATGTACACACTTTCCAACGCATAGACATCATAGACACATGCTTTGACAGAGCAATGCAGAGCAAGAGGAACGGCGCACTTATCGGTACCACTCGGCATTGTGTTCATAGGATTTTCCAATCTTCGGATACTTTTCCACTGGCGAGGAGATGAATGTGCAAGTTCCGTTGTCGGCATCGCCGTCGCCACCACCACCGTCGTTGTCGCTATTCTTCTTTAGTCGTTGCGGACTACAAACTTATCAAATCTCACTATCTCTTTGGCTCTTCGTTCGAGCTGGTTTCAAGTAGTACTTTCGACGAAGGAAAATAATTTTCATGCTTCCCAATATGATGCATTTCGATTGACTCAAGAGGCGTTGTTTTCCATAGTCATAAGAAACGACACACAAACGAATTTTTCAAGATTTGTTGTATTTTGTTTTAATAGAAATCACACAGACCAAATTAGAATGAGCTCTCAATTTACTTTTTTGGGGGGAATTTTCTTGTTATTCTTTTCTATTCAAACTAACGGCAACGATAACAATATATCCAATTCAAGTTAGAATGCGTTGTCCGAATACCGTAATATGTATGGAGACATGTTCACATTGATTACCGACAGTGCAACAATATACCACACACCAAGCGATGAATTCTGATGTTAAATTATGACATATTTGAACCGCACATGGGCCACCATCACCATTTGAATGATTTCATTGCAGTAAATAGAACTAAACAATTTTGAATGAAACCAAACGGTGAAATCACCGAATGGGATTGTTGCGATTGTCTCAAACATTTTCGAAGAATGCACGAAAATAGTCAACATCAATTCGAGCGCCGTTTGGGAGGTCAATGACTCTTTTGATTTTGAGGACGACATTCCTTCAATTTTTCTGGAAGATGACACTCAAAATTTGGTACGAAAATAAAATCGCGTTTCTTACAAATCGCATTAACATTGTTTGCAATTTGAAAAGAGATTTTTGTCGAGAAAAAAAAATTCGAGTTCAATTTCAAGATAAGTGCGCTATTTTATTCAAACAGCGTTGTGCCCATGTGCGATTTGTTGAGATGCTACCAGCACACTCACTCGCTTATATTGAATCATATCAAGCAGAAATATAGTTACAACCACATTGCAACAACTTTCGACGTACCCAAAGGACTTGTACATGTGGAATAGATCGGCACCAATACGGAACTATATAGTGAACGAATTTGAAGAAAAGTGTTGCCCCGTGCTCAAGTTGGAAATGAGTTCGTTTCTTGGTGAATGCGAAGGGTGCAGCAACAGCAGCAGCAGGCCGACGTACTAACAACCTGCAGCTATAGTGGGGGAGTACAAGTGTAAAACTTTCGTGGCAACCCGAACTTTGTACCAAGAATGCAAAGGTCACATGCTATTCGCATTATTCCATGCGTTGAAATATGATTCCATCGCGCGATATTTGGTCTCAACACTTGTGTCCCTTTTTCGTTCTGTTCACCCTCCGTCGCTTCCTCACCTTTGCATTTCTGTCTCTTATATCCACAAGGATCGTCGGGTTTTCTATTTTTGTTCCCCCTTTTTTTCGCTTTCAGCGTGTTCGTTTCTCTTTTGGGGTAGTTTTGTGTATATACTAGTGTGTATGTGTGTGTGTGTGATGTATGAATTATGCGTTTATTCCACGTTTTATCTACTGTTTGCTCGTGTATTTCAGTTTGAAAGAATTTATAGAACGGTTGAACAATGATGACATGATGATGCTGCAATTCCAAATTGTGAGATAAACGAAAATAAATTTTGACAAAATTATTGGGTGTTTTATCACACTTCCGTTATTCGCTCATATTTTTTTTCATCGGCAAACATCTCTCCTTTGGGTGCGATCGATTCTACTTGAAAATTAATTTTCATGCCATTTCTCCACTCTCCGAATGGCGAAATTGAGACATTGTCGAATGATTTCCTTCCGTAGCCGTACGGGTGCGGGAGCGGCAACGCGTTTCGAAGGATCAATTGGCTGTGATCGGGTAATAAACATAACACGGTCATTTGGATTGCATGTAATCCAAAATACGAAAATTGCGAAAATGTGATTTGTTTCGTGTGATTTTGGCCTGGCTTTGTGTTTTGGGTCATATTATTCTAAGCCAATAATTGTATGTTTATGGATGATATTCGATGATTGACGACGAATACAAACAATTCAGGCTCGTGCCCGTTAAAACCGACAGCCATTTCAAGTGATTGAGAGAGCTTTTGCCTTGAAAAGCGCGTGTAACCATCGAAAGAGATCACAAACGAAATAAAAGTAGCCACATTAAAGCGCGAAGCAGCCATGGAATTGTTTGCGTATTTGACGGAATACAAAAGGCACAAGCAACAACAGCAACCAAAAACCCATCAAAAGCGAGTGAGTGAAAGAGAGAGAGAGCAATGCGGGAGTTGAAACAATTTTTTTTTATGAGAATTTGATTTTATCTGCCATAGATGTGTTCGTGTTAGCGCGCTTGTTCCGCGTGTGCCAATGCCACAGTCGAAAGTGTATGTATATATGTGTGTCTGTTGTATGCTGTGTGTGGTACACACGCCCGTAATCTCTATGATAATATTGCCCATTTTCGCCAACCGCCCCAAAAAAGCGGCACCGAACAAAAGGCATTACATTGTGATATGATTTTTTGGTGGTTTTTATTTCGGTTTGTTAGCGCCGAGAGTGTCGTGGCACTTTTCCTTTTTCTTTATTGTTTGTTTGTTTGTTATCTTAACAATATCTCATTGTTTATCGCATATTCTCTTTGAAGCTATCTCGCACTCGCTGTGTCTCTCTGTCGGTTTCGCATTTTTCGACTGTGCACCGTATCTCTGAATAAGCGTGCGTGCGTGCGCGCGCTCGCTCTTCTAGTCGGTCGTCTTCAATTTGTTTTTCGGCTTTTTTCTTTCTCCCCAATTTTTCTCTTTGTTTCATTCATCTTTTTTTCTCAGGGTGCACAAATTCTTTTTTAATGCTATGACGCCGCTATTTCTATGCGAAAATGCTATATTTTGTGGTATAAAGCATGTGGTTGACTTGTGCTGTAGATTTGGATTTTCATTCTCCCAACCGAACGAAGCACATACACACAAAGAGGGCTCGCGTGCATGCCCACGCTCACGCTCAAACTCACAACGACAACAATGGCAACGAAAGCAACAAACAAGCGATAATATTTAAAGTAAACTGTTTCGGCACAGCATTCAGCATGTTTGAGATCTCTTTTGTGCACGCGCTCCATTTCTAAGGAACTAAAGAAGATAACTAAACAACTTCTACTTTATTCCACTGTTATTTTCCATTTATTTGCTAACGCTAAAATACCACTTCAAAAGCTGTCTTCGTTTTTTTCTTGCCTCCTTCTTGTTTGTTTGCCTTGTTCTGTTTTTTGTTTCACTTTTCGCTCAGTTATTTGTTCTAATCATATTCATTGATGCTTTAGATGTGCTTTACATCTTTTGCATCTTTCAGATGCCGATTTTAGTGTTGCTCTCTGTCTCATTACTTTATCACCATTTAGATTGTACACACAATCTAAGCATGCTTTTTATGCGACGCGTCAAACCATCTTCTAATGGGATACGAAGAGATTTCATGAGAGAGATTTGAGATGGGCGAATTTTCAAATGATTTTCAACTCAAAGCGAAACACTGTCTCAATTTCATTGAGATTACTCTTCATTACCAAATTAACATTCAAACAGCTAAAGACAACTTTCAAGTTTCATATTATCGAGAGCATGTTGTTTATACATGATCCAACTAGCAAATTGAATTAAATTTAATCAAATCGAATTAAATGCGAAGCATCGCAAAATTAATCGGTTTTTACGTCTTCATTTTCTATCTAATCTTCATGGTGTACTTCGATTTATCGGTCTCATTCACATGTTGTGCGAATCGTATACCAGTCATGTCTTCCTCCCTCTCCCCCGTTCTCTCTCTCCCGTATCGTAATGGATGTTGTACATACAACATCAATCACGATGACATATCTTATTTAGGACATGGCAACTGATTATAGAATTGTGATCGCAACACCGTTGATACAGATAAGATTGCTTGCCAAGACTTTGTTCAGTTCTACGAACGGATTCAGTCGTGATTTGTTGAAAAACGCACATGAATGCGTACAACCAGAACGAATAATGAAGTTTTCAATTGCAATTTTAATGAACTTGAGCTTTTGTTTTGCTGCTACATCAATAAGTAATGTGCAAATCCATTCAAGTGACATCAAAAATGTAGGTGAACTTTTTGTATGAAAGAAACTTTGAGTGCATTCATTGTTCTCTCTTTTGAATTGAATTTTTTGTTTTACCTTTTTTTTGTTTCGTATACAATTATTTTTTTTCCTCGGCTAAAAATATGGTTTTATTTTGGTATTTATGTGTATGTGTGTGTGTTTTTCTGTAGGATTGTACAAAGCCTGCTCTAAATTGCCTAAGCTTATCAGATTTAGCTGAGACAGCGCAAAAAAGTCGAAAATGTTTTCGAAATGCTGGTGACGTGTTCGGCCGCCGTTTTGGCGCGAAAACCATTTTGATCGAAGGCCCATTTTCAAATGAAGCCGAAAAATCGATACGTGAATTCGATGATGATATTAAAATTCGTAGTTTTGCAACGATGTCAAAAGTGTTAAAGTCATTTTGCCACAAAATCCAAACTTTGCGAATCGATTACAAGCAAATCGGTCCGGATCAACGGTACAGTGTTGGTATGGAAGTGAACGAGTTGTGTTCAAAGTATTTAATCGAATTTGCCATGATTAATGTCGAAGCGAATGAATTGAGTGCCATGCAAAAGCCATTTCAACGGATTGAAAAAGTGTCTCTGATTGGATGGTTTGAAAAATTGGAAAATGAACATTTAACATTGGATGAACTATTTCCCAGTCTACGTGTTTTAGAACTAAGTATAGATGGTGTATATGATGCGAACAGTATAAATCGTACGATGCCATACTTGGAACATGTTGAAATCTCAAAACATCCATCACATTCCATAGATTTTATTACTTTATTCAATCTAAGTAATTTCTTGAAAATGAATTCACAAATTCGAGTATTAATGCTACAGCATCCAATAGTGCCGATGTTAAATGTGGTCAGAGATTATTTACCAAATGTGAAAAAACTCAAACTGGAATTGTCCTACGGCGAAAATTATTCCGCGTGGGAAGAAAATGAACAAATCCAATTGAAAAATGTGGAAATTCTAAATGTGATTGCCATATCGAATCAAGCATTGAATTTTATGTCATTCAATCAGCTCAAGGAATTTGAATTGCATTCCTTTTCCGATATGTCCGAATGGGTCAACTATATTACGGTAAATTTGCGAAAATTGCAAAAATTGTATTTATCAAGGGGCACATTGAATGCACATCATATGGAAAGCCTCATTGGACAACTACCACATTTGAGGGAATTGAATGCAACTTTCGATTTGGATGTCGAGACTGAAACTATATTTAAATTGGTGAACGGTAGTAAACAATTGAAAAGCATACATTTGCAAATTTCAAATGAAATATACGATGAACTGCAGCAACGACTTGAAAATAATGACTGGACAGAAAGCAATAAAATCGATGAAACGGACACACTTCTAAGCTCATGGTTATCGTATGAGAGGTGAAGTATGCATGAAAATCGAACCATTCAATACATCGCATTATTGCGCTCATTTTATTTTCAGGCTAGTGCAAGATGAGGAACTAGATGAGGACGAGAAAGAGGAAGATGAAGGGCAGACAAGCAACTTTTTCAACAGCATATTTCAATTCATCAACAATAATAAATTGATGGTAGCTTACATATGCGCAATATCAATTGCACTATGCGTTGTACTAAGTCTGCGGTTATTCAACTGTAAACGGAATCCCAGTATGAAAAATGCTCTCCAAGACAAATAACGTAGATAATTGTGTGTTAATTCTACTTCTGATGTCACCATTTGCGGTGCTTGAGGCAAGCTCACATGGGCTTGTCATCATCTATTGCAGTGTTTGGAAATAATTGAATCAAATAATAAAAGAAAACACGAAAAAGAAGGAAAGACGAACAACAACAAGAAGTAGACGTTTCAAAGAAGCAAAGCTTATTTATCATGTCACAATTCTGAACCTGGTACCATAAAAGAAAAGACAAACAATTATGAGTCTGAAACAATAATAATGGAAGGAGTCTGTGTAATTCGTGGTGTTTCAAACATTCACGAAGAAAATAAAAATAAAAATCCAACGTTGTTCGTGTACATTTCCATTTTAATCATTTTGATTTTTTTTCGGTTAATGAAAATGAAGAGGTGGTAAAGAACAATTTCATTTGTCTTTATCACTGAGCCCCAATATCATGATGCATTTTCGCTGACCTGGAAAAAAAATCGGCACAGATGAATATGCAAATAAAACCATCGTCATTCGAATGGCTTTACTTGAATAACTTCCATTTGGTTCGTCATGCAAAGAGGTGAATTGATTTCTACGCAAGTAAACTTCAAAGAAGAAAAAAAAAACGTTAATCCAAAATTTTTGATTATGATATGTTATTTGAGAACTTTTCTTTACGGATTTTGTTTTTCATATTCTTGAAAGAGTTTTACCTAAATCAAATTATTTTTATCGTGTGGAACGTAATTGGTTTCAATGGAATTAGTTGAAAGTTTTCTGCTCTCTTTTTTTCGTCGTCGTCGTGGTCGGAAGAAACAAACTGTCGTCATCCAAGTCATATTTATTTCTTTTTGAATAAAAAACTATTTTTGTTTGTGACGGATATGTACTTTGATTGCGGTGGAAAGAATGGGCGCATCTTCGGTGGTTGAAATTTACAAGACGATTCGCTCCGGTGGAAAAAGGTCTCGATTTCGTCGTCTCTTTATCTCTTTCGGTCTTGATTTGGTATTCAAGTTGGAGGAGTCTTCAAATTGAAAGCGAATTAACATGTAATGTATTGAGGGAAATGGCTTGAAATCAACGGAATTTTGATGTGACTTCAAGAATGAATAAAAGCTCTTTCTCTTCATCTACTTCTCTTTCGCGTTCTCCTTTGAATCATTCTGGCGTGCCTGCTCTTTCGCCCGCAAACCGAAACCATTTAAATTATTGATCGTAATAATGACAGTAATTATTGATTGAAACGTTAAGAAAATAGCATTTGGCCTTATGGCATTGCAACGGCATGTCTATTTGTAATAAATATGTTAGGTCACGTAACATTTTTCGCTGGTGCTTTGTATATGTGTGTGTGTGCGTGCGTGAAGTAATGGCCTGTATGCCAGACGAGCAAGCTGTGTACGCGCCGCTCACACATTTCCGAAACGCACCGAAATGAGAATGGAAACGAGCACTTAGATAAAGTAATAACAGACAGGCATTCGAAAATAAAAAGCGAGAAAAAAACGAAAGAAAGAGAGAAAAGACGAGGGGAAATTATTGCTGATTCAGTTTTGATTAGATTCGTCAATAGAATTACAACGCCATCGTCATCATCATTGTCTTCGTAGTCATTTGTTTCGAGGCTTTTTTTTCTCAATTGCTGCTGCCAAATCATCTCAATGGTATTTCTTGTCTTTGATTCCTTTTTCATTTGATTTTTTTTCCATTGTCTTTTCTACTTTTTGTATGGTTTACTTTCGAATCAGGCTTGATTGTTTGATTGTTGCCGGGTATTAGAAGAAAATACACGCAACATTTGAGATTTATGTGCTCTGTGTTTGTTACCAATCATCTAGACATAGCTATGCATTGCCGACGACATGAGATAATTCACATGCGATTCGCTTTTCACGATGAAAAACGTCTCTCACCAGCAAAAACAAAGAGACCAAGCGTAGCGGAGATAGAGAGGGAGATGGAAACAGAGACGAGAAAACAATATAAAAGACTCGATGAATACCGAGAGAGAGAGAGGGAGAGAAAGAATGGGAAATGAGTGTCAGCTATAAAAAGCTGAACGGCTGGTGCTTTTGTGCATTATAAGCTAACGGACACCATCAAATACACGCACTCTCTCGCTCTCTTTACAAAGGCAACGGAGCACTCGCTCGCACCCCCTCGCACCCACTCTACGAAATCCATCTATGCTCTTGCTCTTTTGGAATGTGGTTTAGATTTACGTGTGACATTGTCGAAAAATAAAATATACGTCAACTGCTAAAAGTTTAAAAAAAAAGAAAAGAGAAATAGATGTGCTGGTGTTCACTTAAACAGATCAACGGATTTAAATTTAATCCATAGTTTTCGCATAGATATCCTCTTTCGCTTCGAACGTACACGACTCGACTCCCTACAACTTTATGGCTTTTTACAGAGTTTACAGTTCGGTGTGGTGCAGTAAATTCTGCCGTTGAAGCCACTTTTCCCAAACTATACAGGGCTTTACAGAGAGAGAGAGAGAGAGAGAGAGAGAGAGCTACGAGCGCGCGAGCGCCTACTCTGTGTTAATTTCATTTTATTTGGATACTTAAAAAATTTCTTTGACATTTTGTCTGGAGTTAGCCTGGCCCTAACTCCATTAAATATTCCTCATATTCCGCATTTACGCGCACGCAATTGCACGCGGGCATAGAGACAGAGTCTATATCGCCCCGGATCCAGGCGATGTTTGTTCTCATCTCCATTTGAGAAAATTTAATCCGAATTGTGCGATTAATGCTCCGCTCGACATCGCTTTTGATAGGCCACTCACAATGATTATGCATACGCAGTACAAACTTCACCAGAGACAGGGTGCGATGGAGCCGCATATTCCAGCACACAAAAGCACAAACAGTTAATTCACGGGCTCTGTATGTGGACGCCGCATGTGTTTGTTGTCATTTCTTGTATGTTGAGAGTGTTTCAACTTTCTATCTGTTTGTGTGTGTGTGCGTCTCTCTCTCGCATCTTCATGCCTAAATTCACTTGGATTTGTTCGATGCTCTCGCATATATTTACATTTTGCTATTCTTATAATGACTGTTTTTAGTGCATCTATGCGTATTCATTCCTTTTCTCTATTTTTTTGTTCTCCCTCTCTACCTCCCTCCATCTCCCTTTTATCTGTGGTGCTGTCGTTGTCGGCATGCCTCATTTAATTTGCTGACATTTACTTCTATCGGTGCTTGGTTGCTTCTTTTTTATGGTTGTGCACTGCAAGATTAACCCAAAAATTAAGCGAAAATGATTCCGTCGCCATTCCAATCTCTCTCTCTCTTTCTCTCTCACTCTCTCTCCCATACAAACAAATGCCGAATCGTTTGAAAAACGTCGTATGCATGGAAAACTAAATAAAGCAATGATTGCGTTTAACGCTTAACAGGAATTGATCCTTAAGTTTCGATTGCGGGTTTCCACACCACCACACACATTCCGAAATGGTCGCGCTTGGCGAACCAACCACCCACTCATCCACCAAAAAAGTGAACATACATAAAAGCAGCAGCAGCAGCAGCAGCGGCATCAGCATCAGCATCAGCATCATCATCACAGTGTGAATATCATGTATAAGAGATGGCTAAAATAGATGTCAGCATTAACATCGCTAACACGGATGAGAAGGAAGAGCCCACTAAGAGAATGAAATGATTCAAAAATTAATTAAACGAAACAACACTATTATCCGTATCATGCCGCAAAAAGCCTTGAGTGTGAGACACTCAACTGATATGTACAAATGGTGCGTTGGGCTTGTGCTTAATATAATCGAAGCATGTATACGATGATTTGGTGTGTAGTGTACGCTGTTACGCACATGTGCCTATGTTCCGATTTGCCACGCAATCCATTACTCTTGTCTATATTCTCCAGCGTGTTGTAATTATTTGAACGAAACAATCGGACTGAGCCCAAATAAATCTCATCGGTGCGGCGAAAAGCATTTTTCAACTCCTACGAATTCCATTCGCATCGATCAAATTGAGAGGCGAACAACGCCAAATCAATGCTCGCTATCTCTCTCTCTCTCTCTCTCTGTCTGTCTAGTATCCAGTAAAGACTGACCCAAGCGAATTACGACAAAACCAGCAAGCAGAAGGCAGAGATAGAGAGAAAGAGAGACATGTGATTTACCATCATCTTACCAACTAATTCTGTTTTTCTTACTTACCTCATTCAATCCAACGAAACATCGATAAAACTGTCACTTTCGTTTCGACTGTCCAAGAACACACAGCAACATGATACTTAGTTTCTTTAACCGATGAGCAAGGCTTGAAGAATGGACTAAGCCTTGATGTTTCAAGAAAAGAATTTACGATACATGCGAGAATGAGAGAATTGTGGAGATTCTAAATTTATCATTACTTTTTTTTTTGGATACTTCACTTTTAATCTGAACGAAGAATGGAAATCCTTCGTTGGCCATTTCGCAGCCACTACAAACTAAGAAAATGGGAAAAAAAAGAAAATAAAACAAAAAATCTGTATATTTTTTTCAATGATTTCTTTATTCAATTTTCACCTTTAAACGTGTATATCGATTGATTTCAATTTTTTTTTTCTGTTTGGGTGTGCTTGCGTTTTGCGCGTGACATCCACACATTAGTGATTCTTTTCATCTGTTTTTCATTTTGTATGAAGTCCTTAGTAAGAAATATAATATTTTATGTAATTTGTTTTCCTTAACTTATACTTTTTTCCATTTCATTTTTGTTGTTCTTGTTGTTTACTTCAAATTGTAATTTTCATTTAATTCAATTCAATGTATTTACCACATAAGTATTATATGTACTTCAAATATATATATACTCATAGATTTTTATTTAGATTTTTTGTGTGTGTCTGTTGTGTGTTGTTGTTTAATTCATCGTCGTTTCATTCATTTCTTGAAATTACTACCATTTTCTAACTTATTTTCACTCATTTTGCTATGAATAATTTGGTACGGGCGGCGTCCGTTGGACAATGTATATATATATATATCGGGTATTGGCCGTATGGCGATGCACTGATTCTGAGCACCATGAAAAAAAGAACGCACAATACCTAATAGATTCATCAATGAAACATTTCATTCTAATTGATTTGTGTGTGTGTGTGTATGTAAATGAGTGTCAAAACAGTCATCAAATTAAGCCACCTGATATGCAATACCCGTCGGAATCGCTGCGCTCAAATTATATTTTGTGTTTTTTTTCTTCTTCTTCTTCTTCTTCTTCTCCTTCTTCGTTTATCGATTAATTAAATTTATTTGAATTTTTCAAGTGATTTTATTTATTTAAATTGTTGTTGTTGTTTTTTTGTCTCATGCAAAATAGGTTTGACGTCGGTGTTGTGGATTCGTTCATTCCTATGAACATCCACTCAATCGTGTGTTTTTTTTTAATTTTGTCTTTCCACTTAGTCTAGATGTTGTTCATCATTTATTTAAGTTTACTTTACACAAATGGATTGATCTGAATTTTCTTTATTTTTTTTTGTTGTGTGTAGTAAAATTCATTCAAATCATTTGTTTACAATGTGTGTTTTCATCTTCATTAAATTTATTTAAATAACTTCTTCTTCTCATTCTGTATCATCGTTCCAAGTAAAATTACTTTATATTTACCAACCATGTGGGGTGGATGGTGGTTTATTTAGGTGTGTCTGTGTATATGTGTTCTGTTTTCAGCATTCTTTGTTAAGGAAATGAAAAAAAACGATCACAAATGTTTCTCTTATTTATTATAAATATTTCTAGTTACAGTATGCGTACGTGTTTTTTTTCTTTTCTCTCATCTTCTTTTATTATTTATTAGTTTAATTATATTTAATTTTTTTTTATTTATTTGACAAAAAAAAAGAAGAAACATTCTTGTATTCCCTTCTTTCTTCTTCTTTTTATTTCCATTCTCATTTTTTTTTCTCTTTATTTTATTTAACATTTAAATAATATTAAAAACTATTTAACATTCAAAATACAAGTTTGCCAATTTAGCAAAATGTTCTGTGTGTGTGTTTGTGTGTATGTGTGCGGATTGCGATTCACCTTGTAATTGCGAGATTTTTTTGTTATCTGTTTTGGCGTTGAGTGGTTTGCTTTTTTGCTTTTGTTTATGGAATTTGGAAATTAATAAATTTCTATATTTATGTTTATAATATATAGTGTATTGTGGGGCTGTTTGTGTGTGTGTGTGCCAAATGCAGGATCGCAAAATCGAGAGTACACTCAAAAATCATCTATCAAGTGTTGATAAAACGGAATACAGGTTCAGACTCGTGTTCGCGCGCTCATTTTCAATTGCAAGAGTGAATGCAGTCACTATCACGCTGACTTCCGATGTTACCAGAAGCCAGCAGATAAAAAAGAAGAGATTTTTATTAAGTGTGTTTTTTCTTCTTTTTTTTTTCTTTTCATTCTTTCTTTGTTTCTGGTTCATTATTTATCATTTATCAACACGAAAATGAAAAATTCATTATCATTATTTGTTTTAGCTACAATATTAATCATAATAATAAGTGTCAATTAAGCGTTATATTGGGCTCAAAATATATCTGTGTGGTATCGTCACCGTGAACACACCCCGGGCGTGAATACTTTAAAAACGAAAAAAAAAAATATGGTTGTTGTCCAATTGGTCAAGATTGTTGGAATTATTAGTCGTCGAGACAACGACAAATCATTGTTTCTTAATTGGATCTTGATTGGAGTTCGATTTTTGAGCCAAATATAACGATTAATTGCAATAATAATGATAGTTGTGTTTTGTTTTCTTTTCCTATGTTTTTTTGTTTCTCTCTACAGACATTGTCTGATTTGGTGGAAAATTGTGGATTCTGGTTTGATTTAATTTTTTTTCTTTCAATCATTTTTTCCATTCAATTGCGCTTTGTGTGTGTGTGTGTTTTAAATTTTTGTCTTCAGATAGACTAATGTCATTACTATTTTTTTTTTCTGTTGGTTTTCTCTTTTACTCTCTCTTCGTTTTAAAAAAAAATGGTGTTTATTAAATTTTAAGTATGTTTTTGTTGTTGTTGGAAAGAAAATTGAATAATTTAGTTATTATTTCGTTGAAATGTAATGCAATAGCTATTTTACTAAACGAAAAAAAAGAAGAAAAAAAAATTAATGAAACAATGGAAGAAGAATTATTTTGAGATCATATACACGATTGTGGCAACGATAGTGGCCAAATGACGCGTAAATGTTTTTTTTTCTTTTTTTCTTTCATTTTGGAAATTTCGATTAGACAAGGAAAAAAAACAATTTCTCAAAATTCATGCCGAATTGTGCATGGTTTTTTTTTTCGTTTAACTACGGTAAATTTCGGAGAATATTTTCATTTAAATTATTATTTTCATTTTTTTTTGCTTACTAGCTGCAATTATGTTCAAATCTTTTTTGCAAAAAGTGGATCACAAAATTTAATGGAAATGCGACACAGAAAAGACGAGATTTTTTGTTTTATTGTAAACTTTTTTTCTTTGACACACACAAACATTGAATTTTTGACGATGCGATGCGGCAAATTCACTGACACGACGAGAGGGGTGCAAAATTCAAAACATATTTTGAATGCACCGGTTTTTTTTCTACCCGGATACATTGGGAGACCGATTATAATTGTAATTTTACCGAAGAAAAAAAAATTGAATTGCTGACAAATTAAATCATCTCGCTATGATATTTAAGTTATTGTACAAGCACACGCACAAAATTGGCTTAAACATGTGTTGAATATTCAATCGGTTTTTTCTTTCGATTGGTGTTGATGTTATGGAAATGTTTGAAGAAGATGTTACTGTCGATAGACACAGAAAAAAAATGGGAGAAGAAATGATAAGAAGAGATCATCAATTGGATTTGCGAAGCAGCCAGGAGTGAGCAAAAAAAATACGTTCTTTTTCATGGGTTTTCTTTCTTTCATTTTCGTTACGTTTACTTAATGAATCCTTTTGGCTATTCCTATCTGATTAATTAGTACATCGGCTGTTCTCCTGTCAACGTGTCATAGATGTGTGCTATTTTGGTTGCTGTTGTTGTTTCGTTTGGTTTATGTTTCGCGTTGTTTTAAAAATTAAACGTTCTATTGAAATGTAATGGTTAATGCCTTGTCGCATATGTACGCATGGGTGTATGTGTGTGTGTGTGTGTGTGTGTGTGAGTTTTCAAACAGTGGAAACGCAAACATGTTGCACATCTTTTTGGAACTTTTACATAATCGGTTTGTTGTTCGTTTTCGTAGTTTTGGTAAATTCAATGTGGTTTTTGTTTCCCGTTTTTTTTCCTTCTAAATCTTAATTGTAAGGTGTGGGTTTGTGGGTGTTTCTTGTCATTGTTTTCTCATTTTAATTACAAAGTTTTTGTTTTTAAGTTGGTTCTACATGCATCCACTTGTTGTTGCAGTTTTTTTTTTCTGTTGTTGTCATTGTTCTTTATTTGCATTAGCATTGTGTGGTAAATTCTCGTTCCTTTTCCACATGGATTCAATTACAAATTTTCTAGTTTTTCGCTGTTTTACAATCTTTTTTTGTTGTTGTCATATTTAGTCAATTCTTAAGTAGTTTTTTTTTTTCATCTTCTTGTTTTTCGTTTGCTTCATTCAGATTATATAATTTTTTTTTTTGTTAAATTTGTGGTACTATTCCATTTCTTCTCTTCGCATTTTCACAATTTTTTCCATGCTTTTCTTTTATTTTTGTGTGCTGTTATTACTTCTTCTTTTTTTACTATAATTTTTCCGTTCTAAATTTCTATGCGTTTAATATGCAGTTTTAGTCGCTTTTGTGCCATGAGGATGGAAATAGGAATGCTATTGCATAAAGTAATCTGGGGGATCAGAATCTTTCTCAAACCTTTTCGCCTCTTCCTGCATGCTTTCCTTTATTTTGAGGATAGCTGCCGATTCGTTTTGGTCCTGAAATTGTGTGTGTGGGTTGTGTTTTCGGATGAATATGTTTCAATATAGGCGAGACAGACATACACATTGAGCAGATATCACGATAATTGATCGAAAAAGATGAAAATCACAGAGCAGATGGAAAAAGAAACAGAGAAAGAGAGATAAAACAGATTAGAATTAATTGTGGTTTTGCAATTATTGTTTTTTTTTTGGTTTTTGTTGTTGTTGTTGTTGTTGTCTTATAAATTATTTATCTAACAAAAGAAAAAAAGATATTATCAGGTTTTTTCTGTTCTTTTTCGAAAGATAGAGATAGATCGAAAACAAAACTCGATCGCTTACATTCCGAGGTCAATAAATTCAGAAACCGAAATAAACAAATAAAACAAATTAAATGAATAAGAATTAAAAAAAAAATCAACGAAATTAATTAAATACACAAAATAGAAGAAACACATATATGTTCATTATTATGATTTGTGATATTATTTTGATTAATGCAAAGAAACAATTATTTAAGAGTGATTTTGTTGTTATAGTTGTTTGTGGTGTATGAAATATTTAGAACAAAAATTAAGACGTGTTGAACATAAACATAAAATTTTGTATTTGAACGATAGACGAATTTTGTGTTGTGGCAAAGCAATACAGGGGATAATGGACTGTTTCAAATGTGCATATTCATTCATTCTACGGCAATTAAAATACATACTAATAGTCAAAACAATCAAATTTAAATTGTGTGGCCTGCTTCGGTGCAGAATAATTGTCAAGCGATCGTGCAACATTTTTTTACGGATTAAAATTGACGCCAAATCTATACCTAATAGGTACCCAACATTTACGGACTTTTTTACTGAAAACTACGATTCTTCTATTGTTTTCAAGGCTCAAGATGATCAACGCACGGTGCCGGATTTAGAAATTGGTAGAAAGCAGTGCTGCCTTGTGAAATCTTTCTTTTACCGCCCCAACGTATTGAGTTTGCTACTTCAGATGCATGGCTTGCACGTGTCCAGATCCGACACCGTCACTCAATTTTTCTTCTTTCTTTATCAGGAAAGAGTGCTTTATCATGATAAAAATTCAAAAAATCAAAAATGACATGTTTAACACATTAATTCGTCGAATGAACGAAAAATGCCATTTGAATTGCATCCGCAATGCCTATATACCTGATATCGGATATAAACTCTCTGTCTATCGTTCAAATATGCCAAAAAAATTAATTTAAATACACACTGAAAACCTGAATGGGAGCAAGGAGAAAAAAATATATCGAAATGATAGCAATCGTTCACCCTGTTCTAATTGTTTTAATTGTTCTGCTTTCGGTTTTTCTTTGTTCTCAAAAAAAAAGGTAATTCATAGCAAGTAGCAAGAGATAATAGAGAGATAGAGAGAGCAAAAGAATGAGTTTTTCTCGACTTTTTTGTTTTAGCTTTAAAGTCAGATCAAAAAACTAAACGAGATCAATAGTCGCAAAAATGAATTTAAAAAAAAAAAGTTAAATGTTACGCCTGAATCAAGCACACAAACCAGACCTCAAAAACGTCAAAACGAAAAATGAACCATTTATTATTTTCTTTTTGTTCTCATACCGTATACCGAATATTTGTCGGTCGTTTAATGTTTCGGCTCATTTTTATTTAAAAGAGAATTTAGTCAGTACTTTTATGCTTGGTGTTTAATTTATGTTCATTTTTTGAAGAGAATATAGGAGAAAGAAATGGGAATCATCAATATTCATTCAGAAAGTCCCGTTGCTAAGAGAAGAATTTGTGTGATTCGTTTTTCTTTTTTCTTTTTTTTTTCACTGTAATCGTTTTTTTTTTTAAATCTTGTCTAGATGCGATTAACTAACTGGTTAATTCCTAATTTACCTTCGAAATTTTTGGTTCTTCTTGTCCTTCGTGGGCGGTAAAGAACGAGGTAAATTTGTTTATTTCTGCCTCTATCTCACACATCAAACGCGGCGATTGTTTTGTGTTCGAAAACAAAAACGAAAATGATCATGAAGCTCTGATTCCACGGAAAATGTGTTTTGGGCGCAAAAACAGTCCGAACAGTTGTCTCGACAATGTGAGAGGACGCACGGCACGCGCCAAACAGAGGGAGAGTGATCAGAAGAGAATGGCCGCCAATTTGTGAAGCTTAGACAACAAACATCGACACAAAAGAAAAGAAACCCAGAGAGAAAAGCCATCTTTATTGTTTGCTTACATTTTCGATCGGAATCTTACGCATATTTTCAATGACGGTTTCGTTTTTTCTTTCTTTAAAAAACAATTCTGTTTCGTGCATAAACGCAATTTTATGTCTAATTTGAAGATCTAATACAACCTCTTTGGGGGAAAAAAATCTACAAATACGTATGTGCCATCACAGTCGCTTGAATTCAAGTGATTCGGGGCCGGTGTTGCAATTCACTTTCTTTCTTTCAATCTTTTTTTTTTCTTTTTCAATCCAGTGGTAGCGTTCATTGTTTTATTCTCATGTTTGCTATTGGGTTCTGTGATTCTTTTTCTGTGATTTAGTGTGTATGTGTATGTGTATGTGTGCAATTTAGAACGTTCAGCCTGCCCAATTGACTTGGTCACCCAAAACAGCTCAGCTGTTTTCGGTTCGGTCTAACTCAAATGATATACAAACAATCAAAAATCAAATGAATATGTCAAAAATTGCATTGAAATGTGTGTTCGAGCTACGGTACATTTAACGATGATGAAGTGAACAACAGAATGTGATCGAAAAACTATAGTCAGTTGCCAAAAATTAATGTCATCAAATTGATTTTGACAAAACGAAAAAAATAAGAATGCATCAATTGAAAAACATAACAACTATAAATGTTTTCATTTGGTTTAAATCGATGTGTGACCAAGTGTATATGAGTGTGTGTGTATGTTACTCAAGTGTTTGTTTATGGTGTGTGGTATGTGCGAATTAGACTGTGTATGTGTGTCTGTGTGCGGTGCAAATTTGTATTTGATATTTATTGGATTGTTTGATTTTGTTTTTGTTTTTTGGCTTGTTTGTTTTCATTTACGTCGCTGTTAATGCCAAAAGCAATCGGACACGAAAATTGAAAGAATATACATGTAAAAAAGGAATCAAAATAAAAAATATATCGTATTTATTCCAAAAATTACAAATTATAAATTTATAGTACATGATTTTTGTTTTGTTGTGTTATCGTTTTTTTTATATCCATTGTGTGTCAAATGCAAAGAAAAAAATGGGACCGATCTAATTAATATATTGTAATTGTGTGTGTATCTAATTGTGGTTCGTCGTGTGCGAATTTCTGGGACGTGTGCACACGATGAACGGTGAAAGAAAAATTGCTTTTTTTTTTCTTCTTCTCTTTTAATTTTAAACATAAACTAAGAAATGAAACTTACTACCTGGACTTAAATAAAAGAATACAGCATAATTTAAACAAACAGACAAAAAAAGAACGGATCTAATGTAAAAAAAAAACTTTTAGTTTCTGTTTTATAAATGTACAGCATAAGAGCAAAAAAAAGGAATAAAAAGAGAAAAAAAAAAACTAAACAAAACAAAAGAAAAAGTATTTCATTTCAAATTTCTTCGAATTTTTCCGATAATTTTGAAACATTTATTTTTTCTGCGTTTCCGGCTTTGAATTCATTGATCTTTTATTGATTGCCCGATGGAAAAAGAAATTTTGACAACAAAAAAAAAGAGACAGACTTTTAAATTAACTGTTTCGAAGCACACACAAAACAAATACATACCAGGAAAAATGAACCGAGACTGTTATTATATAATACTTCTTCTTTCATTTCAAGAGAACGAGAAATGAATTTCGTTTTTGGATGAATGTTATGGACTACGTTTGTTTATTTGTTTGTTTACATAAAGTTGCTTGAATTGAATTTGATATCGGAATTGTTTCATTGTTAAATGGATGCCAAAGACGGAAAAAACATCACCTGAAAGATAGGAGATAATTCGCCATTATCCGAGATAACGTGTGTGAGAGAGAGAGAGAGAGAGATTGTGTGTGTGTGTATGTGTGTGTGAGAGAGAAATAGAGAGAATGAATGTGATTCGGACACCAACACAATTGCAACATATCAACTCTCTGTATACACAATTTCAATTATAGTTCTATTAAATTTTTGCTTGTGTTTTTGTTCATTTATTTTGAAATTTTCTTTCTCTTCTAAAGAACAAACACGACTAATTGATACGAAATTCATGTGCCAACTAAATTGATACGAAATGGCAACTTCAAAACACAAGAATGACAAAAGAACGAGAGACTACCGAAGACATCAGTTCGAAAACAAGTTCATTCAAATGAATTGAGCGTGAAACATCGAACGAATTATTTGCATTAATTTGACAGTTTCTGTTTAGCAAACTGAACTTTTCGAGTAGCTTGGGCATGGTGCTAATGGTTTGTTTGTTTTGTTTTTTTCAAATTTTGTTTGTTTGATGCGTGGTGCGTTTGTGTTTGTGTGTGCATGTAGTTTGTGTGTTTCTGAATGGGGTTTAAAAAAAAAATCATCGTTTCTACAAAGTTTTCGATCTTCAATTCGATTGGATGCTTTTTCTTTCGTTTTCACATCGATTTTGTTTTTTTTTTGTTTTTTGTTTTTTTGCTTTTGTTCACTTACGTAAATATTCTTATATATTCAGTTTTTTTTCTCGACATTTTCGAAATCAGCTCTCTAAATTTTGTGTATGTTTTTTTCTCGATTTTTTTTCATCTTCTTCTTGAAAATTCAATTTAAGCTATTTTCCGCCAAATTGTCTCGATAATCATTTCTTTTCGAATTTGTTTATTTTGCCCTGTTTTTTTGTTTTGTTTTTTTTTTTCGTTTCACAACAAGCATGATTTTCTGTCTAAAGAATATTGTGCGCTCCGTTTTCTGTTTCTTCATTTCATTCATTTTTCACTTGAACATTTATTAGTTTTTGTTGTAGCTGTTGTTGATGATGTTTGGCTTGTACTGTCTCATTATAATTTACTTCTTTTTTTCATTTCGTGTGTAAAAAAAATAATTCTCATTTTTTGTTTTTTCGTTTAAGCAAGTTTGGCTGTAATGCTCTCTAAATAATTGAATTCTATGATTTGTTTGTTTTGTGTGTTTGTTTGTTTTTTTTTTAATTCGATTTTTCTCAAGGAGGGATTGTTGTTTTTCGATTCGTGTGAGTTTGTGAGTATGTGTGTGCGAAATTCAGCAATAAAACTATGAAAAAGAAAAAATTGTTGGAAGACATAAGTTGGTTTTAGTAAATAAAGTTATCGACAAATCCAGATTGGTTTTGTTTTGTTTTTTTTTTCTGAATTAAATTTGCGGAAACAAGAAAAAAAATATTTCATAAGTGTGTGTGTGTATTTGTTGTTTTTTTTTTCTTATCAAGCAACAGCAAAAATATTTTCTTATGATCACAAATAGAAATATAGCAATTTGATAGAGTTGATGTTGTTTTAAACAGAGAAAAAAAAGTAGATCTATTGGCAGTTTAGGTAGGCTTTTGGTATATATATATATATATAGAAGTATATATATTGAAATTGTTCGATATTAAAATTAGTGTTTGTCTAAAGATGGTCGACTTTTTAGACAAGAGTGAAGAATGAAATAGAGTGTTGGAATTTCGATCATCAAGATTGAATATTGGGTATGGGATGAAAATTGGACATATTGTATTGTTCTTCGACAGAGCAGAAATTCTAGATTCGTTCTAAGATACAGCGAACAAGATGTATTTACTGTTGTTTTGTTTTTGCCTGGGGAGTAGCACTTATTAAGCGAAACCAATCACATATGCGACTAATTTGTACACCAAAAAAAATAAATAAATAGTAGAAGCGAATTATCCAAAAATCTAGGCGAGGTTTAGTTCAACAGAATATTACTCAAAATTATTTAAAAAAAAGAAGAAAACATTGATTAGAGATTTTGCAATAAGACAAAGTTCAGTGAACACACTTGAGCAACGGATATCGGTAACACAGGGGCATTTTTTTTTCCAAATCAAACAAATTCTCATGGTGGAGAAAAGGGTTTTTCAGATCGAAATGTACATGAAGTTAAATTGAAACGAATGCATACTGGTGTTTTAATAGCGCATTTGGATAAATTGCGTTTAGCTCGGGATATTTTAGTTCCGAAATAAATTTTCGTTATATTTTGTCTGCATTACCGATTTTACACATGCATGATCACTTTGCATTTGGTGTTAAAGAAAAGTATACGTAAGCGAATGACTATCATTTGTCGGATTTTCATTGTGAAAAACGTTGCTTCATTCTCTAGTAAGACAGAGTTGAGACAAAAAGAGAGAGAGAGAGAGGGAGAGAGGGAGAGAATGAGGGCGGAAATGAAAGAAAAATTGGTCCATTTTTAGTTTGTGTTTCAAAACTGAAAACAAAGCAACTTTTCGGAAACAAAGCCGTCAAAGCCCATTCACGCATTCCAACAATCCGACAAATGAAGCGCGTTTCAAATAATTGATACTGATTTCGAAAAACAAAAAGAAGTCTATTGGCCGCACAGCGCCGTAAGAGACCTTACACATCATGTTTCTGTTTACTTTTTTTTCTTCTTCTTTTATTAAATTTGTCAATTAAAAAAATAAATGGATCAATCAATATGTAAACTCTCTTAAAGTGTTTGGCATTTACCCGCCTTCCGATCTCTCTATTCTATAATCTTGCTTGCCCTTTTCAACTATTTCCTGTTCTTCATATTAGTGTTCTTTATTTTACAACAAATATTTTTACGGTAGTTTTTATGTGTGTTTATTGATTTATACAAATTACTTATAGAAAATGAAACTATTTAAATTTATGATATTCTTCAGTTTTGATTTTGTTTGATTTCTTTTTTTTTTTTAAACATATTAAGGAAAATAATACACTATATCATTAAGAGGAATTTGAATTTGATTTGTGTTGGAGAAAGGAAGTTCCAAATTTGAACAGAACAATCAAATACAATAGCAAAGAATATGAGTAGCAAATGAATAACTCGCGAAATTAAAGAAAAAAGAGAAATAAATTCAAAAGGAAGTAAAGATTTAGAACCAAAAAAAAAAGAATTCTTAATAAAAAAAAACCCGTACAAATCGAGAAAACAGAAATATCGTTGCATACATTAAAAATTAAGAAGAGTCATTAGAGATAATATAATTGAACAGTGTGTGCATGTCGGTGGACATAGAAAAATTCGAATTAATTAATTCAGTTGTTGGCGTATTTTTTTGTTGTTTCTTTTTTTTTTAATTGGAGTTTGGAGCGTAAAAATAATAAAGTGTGTGTGTTGTGTGTGTGGAGAATAGGGAATAATTGTTTTTTTTTTTGCGAGATTTTTTTTTTGCAAATGATTTTGTGGCTAGTGTTCAAAGGAAACTTACATTTTCTCCAGGCCCACCGAAACTGCTCAAATTATAATCGCCTATACCACTGCCGCTGTCTTCTCTAGGTGTGCCAGGTCCACCGTTGGCTGGTGAATTTTTCATGCCATCTAAATCGTTGCCATTAAGTACATTTCCCATTGAATTTGGACCGCCCATCGGCCCCATCGGATTTCCATCTCCACTCGAACCCATTGGAAACTCTTGTTTAAACTCATTCATCTGCTTTTGGTTTGGTTGGGTTTTGGTTTTTGTTTTTGATGCGACCGCATTGCGAGAAAGAAAATTGTTTGTTTTGATTTCAATTTAATTTGTGAATTAAATGTCATTTCATAAGGGAAAAATCATATAGTGTGCACTTACACCACCCATATTCCCTCCAGCCGGTTTCATTAGTGTGTACATATTATCCCCACCAGAATTTGACGAATCTAAAAATCAAACACAAAACATTTGTTAACAAGTTTGTTTGTTTTCTTCTTCTTCTTCTTCTTCTTCTTCTTCAAATGGTCATACGTATTGATTGAATTGATTTCATCAACTTACCTTGAGGTGAAGGCATTATCGGCGTACCTGGTCCTGGTGGACCACCTCCCGGCGGCCCCTACAATATGCATACATTTAAAATAGTAAACTCGTTTTCTTCTTGTTCGCATTAAAAATGAAATTTAGCTAAGATTAGTACTTACACCATAGTTTCCTGGTGACGATGACGAGTAGTTCATTGGTGTTGACGTATTTGGTTGCCATTGCGGTCGTCCTCCACTTGCCATTCCCATACCCGGTGGCATACCTGGTCCGCCTAAATACATTAATCATATCCAAATGGAAATATTAGGAAAATTTTCTTTTCTTTTTTTTCCGGCTTTTGCACAAAATTATTTTCACTTGAAAATTTCGCACAGCGATATTAAATTGTGATTCATACCTGGTGGTGGGCCCCGCATACCTCCTGGACCATAAGCTCCTGGTATTGGACCGCCGATAGAAGGACCTCGTGGTGGATTCATTCGTGGATTGATTGGGCCAATGCCTGGTGGGCCGCCTTTACACCAAACAACAATAAAAAAAAACAAAAAAAAACATAGTAAAAGAGAAATAGGGAAAAAATCGATGCAATTATCGGTCGTCTATAAATTGTGTCATAATAAATTCTCATATTGGTTTATTTTTCGGATATCTTATCACATTAAACTTTTTTTGTTTTTGGTATTCATATAATTAATATTGAACGGAAAAAAGTACAAATGGCCTACATGAGTTTACATAATAATACATTCATAAATTAAATAATTATAGTATAAAATTTGCAACTGTTGATAAAATGGCAAAAAGCACAAACATTGCACGAGGTGCGGATAATATGCGTGGATATTGGAATTAAATTTTTTGTTTTTAGTTCTGTATCTGAATAAAGCACCGAAATGCGTGTATATTTTTGCCGATTTGCGTATATTTGCTTACAGTAGATACAGTTTTTTTTGTTTTGTTTTCAACTTTCAACCAATAAATGTGAATTCTGATTTTAAATGAATGAACAATTAACACGAAAAATCACTTGAAAAACAACCGAAAAAAAAAGAATTTGCGAGCATAAATAAAAGCAAAACAATGTATGTGAGACATGCAGAATTGTTCTTTTTTTTCTTCTTCTTTTGTATCTGATCATTTCCATTATCGTTTGTGGTTTTTTCTTCCCTATCCAGCCAATCGAAACCATTCACTCACAAATTTGAATTTACGTGTTTAATTACAATCGAGCGGTTTCTATGGTTAGTTTGATCAAAAATGTTAATCAGTAATAGAATGAAAGTCAAATGAAAATGATAAGTTCAATCCTAATTTCACACATTCTCAAATAAAACACGAACCAAATTCGAATTGCATAATTGATAAGAAAAACAATATTCATAAATTGGCAATTCGTCATTTGAACTCGTGCCGGTTATTTTTTGATTCAAACAATGGTCATGGTGCGATTTGATTAAAATTCGATTCACAAAATTGATATGATAATGCGTGACACATGCAGATTAAATGAAGGCGAAAAAAAAACGCACACATACATCCAACCAATAAGAACAATGAACATTTTCGTAATTTTGCGTCGATTTTCGTACATATTTCCAAAATGAGTTGAGACACATTGTTCATTATTCTTGGCTAGGAGCTATTCATTAATATATACATATACAAAGACAAGTATGAGAAAAAGAAGCACGAAAAAACGGTGGAGAAGCAAACAATAATGATAACAATCAATGCTGATGCAACATTATTTCGAGATAGTAAATTCCAATTGATCAACATGATTCGCTAACCAACAGGCAATATTTTATGATAGAAAATTCCATAATTTTATCGATATATCAATTTCGCAAAAATGGACAGATTTGCCATCGCCATCGGAATCGATTTAACTTTCCTTCTATATATGTGCATCAATAAAATACCATTGCAATGAATGTTCTATCACAAAGCATTGACTGACTTTTTAACAAGCAATGCATTTTCAGATGCTCACAGTTGCTCGAACAAGTGAAACAGTGACCTATTTATTTGTTTTGTTGTTGTTATTCTACGACTTTTGAACAAATGAGAGCATTTATTTTGCTTCGTTCTCGTTATTCTATTCTTCGGAATTTTTTCGTTTTGAAAACAAGAAAAGTAAAAAAAGAATCATAGTTCCTGCAACCAAAATGGGAATACTGTGTGTGACAATGAACATGTATTGCGTTCAGTTCTAAAGCGAGCACAAAACTCGGTTCTCTCAGCTCATTTCATCCTTTCCAACTTCAATAGCTTTATTTCCAATTCGGTAGTCTAGAGAAATTTTTGTTTTGTTTTTGCTTTTGATTGTCTTTTGAGATAAAATGCCAATTAGAACAAAATTTTAAAATTTCAACGCAGAAATGACACAAATTTCTTTCAAAATGCCTAACGTTTTTTTTTTTGTTGTTGTTCGCTTTGAATTTCAATAAATTCCGGTTTTGAGAGCGAATATCCAAAAAAGGAAAGAAAAATTATATGCAGTTGAAAGGAATAAATGAACACAGCAGAAGAAAAAAACCAAAAAATAAACAAGAGAGACACGAATTGTACTTATATATAAAACGAAACTGAATGAACGAAATGTTAAAAAGAAAAAAACAAAAAAAAAATGGATGTCCATCCCCATTTCCAATTCAGGTATAAAATGCAATAAAACGCAATTGTCCAAATGCGATGTGTTTGACGATCCGTCGAAACGATTTTTTTTTCGCTTCGTCGTTTTCTCTGAACGATTTTCATGCGTGTGACAGAGAGCAATGTAAATCATGGACATGCTTTGATCGCTTCTTCAGCAACATTTTAAACATTTTAGTCAGAATACAGTCAGATGTATTTTGGAAAAGAAAATTGTTCGTCCAAAAATGTAAAATTTCGATTAATTTGGAATTTGACGAATTTCGGGTGTATTTTTTTGTTCAAAAAAATAGGTTTTTGATTTTGGAATCGATTTAATTTTTCAAAATTTTTATAAGCCAAATACAAATTTGCCAAATGACATTGCCAATCACTCAGAACATTGAGATTTTCAGACGCAAGAAAAAATCGACGCTCACAAACGCATCTCAATCATAAAAAATTTGTCATTTTCTCTCTTTCGTTCGTTTCCAGCCGACAAAATTTTGTAAAAGTGCACATGAATTTATCAAACGTAATGTTGCGCAGTGATTTTAATTGTTTTTCTTCTTTCACAATAAATGACAAACAAAAAAAAATGAGTAAATGTGTATGCATATTGTACAAATAAAGAAAATCAACTCAGGGAAAGTTATAATAACGTTACGAGTAAAGTAAATGTCAATGGAGATAATAGAGGAAAAACCATTTGTTTGTGGTTTTCATAGTTGTGTTTGTGTTTTTTTTTTCTCTCATCAATTTGAACGAAAATGAAAGTAAAGCAACAACAAAATTATATATATATATGTACTCAAAATAGAGGTATGAAATCAAATTTGTGAATAAATTAAAACCAAAACAGAAAAAAAGTTAACAGAAAAAAAAACTAAGTAAAATTCATAGAGGCAGCTGACAAGCGACACATATAATTGCCTACCTTGCCATGCTACAAAATCGCCAGCTTCACCTATAAAATAGGAAAAAGAGATAATATTTCTTATTTTAATTTGTTCGATTTTTGCATTTGTTTGTCGTATGCTCTCTCTCTCTCTCTCTCTCTCTCTCTCTATCTCTCTCTCCCTCTCTATCCTTCGCTCTGGGATATTAAACAACAACCATCGGATGGCAGCAAGACCAAAAACAACTTAAATGACAACTGTAGCGACGCGAGCGCCCTCAATTTCAATAGGCAAATAAATGTAATTTCGGAATTTTTTTCCGAACTAAACAGCGCGAAAATTTGAATTTTCTTGATGCTGCCACCCTATGACATCAACACAACTAACAATTTAGCTGGTTTGGTTGCATCATGGCAACTGACATACCATCTCTCCAATATGTATCTCTTTGTGCATTATTCTCTTCTCGTTTTTTTTTCCAATTCAATAAATCAAAGGGCAAAATAAATTGTGAGAAAAAAAATTTGTCTTTTATATCGTCATCGTCTGTTGCTACGCCAACCAGCCGAATGCGAACAGAAAATACGTGTCTGTCGTTCGTTTTTTCCACATCTGAACTCAGTAGGAAATTCATTAATTAATGAAAGAATATTTTTTCCCGCTTTTTTTTTGGGATGGGGAATATTTTTTCTCGCTTTGTGACAATTGTTCGATTGATTTGCGCGAAGTCCCGACTCAGCCGAGGACTTGATTTGGTTGTGTTAAAACAGTTGAATTGTGAGAGAATAGATGTTCTTGGAAAATTGGTAATACAAAAAAAAAACGGAAATTCCTGAGTCAATCAACGCGAGATATAACCGTTTATCGTGAGCCGTAGGTTCACGTGAATATGTCGTTAGTAGCTATATGGTTAAGTAAGAAGGCAGAAAATCTATGGAAAAGCCATTCCGAAAATTCTATTCGCTCGAATTGGTTTTAGTCTACTACTTAGTTGAATTTAACAAAAAAAAAAAAAAACGGCTTAAAATCTCATAATCATATGGATGGAAAATGCATTCATTTCTGTGTCTCTTTTTGAGCCTATGGTATAACAGCTAAATTAAATCCCTCACAGTGTCTGCTTTCTTAAAAATTTCTCTTTGTTTTTTAGTTTTCGATTCCCTTCAATTACAAGCTAAAATTCGCTTTTATTTTGTACTTCGAGAGGAACAACAGGAACAATTTTACTATTTAGTTCAAAAATCCAAAAAAGTTGACGAAGAAAAAAAAAATCAGTGGAAAAAACATTGACGAATAATCCGAATTAAAAAAAGATAAACCAATGAAAAAAAAAGAAACATAAATAAAACCACAATTAACGAGACAATGTGTTGCCAAATGGAATGATTTTCATTTCTGAGATACTGATAACTAAAATCACATCTCAAGTGCTACTTTTTGCGATCTTAATGTGCTTTCGTTAATTTATGATTTTATCGGAATAATTTTGGTGGTGTGAGGTTTTGGTTTAAGGATAAACAATTTTTGTTGTTGTTCATTTTCGAAAAGAAAAACAAAGCCAATTTTACTAGTTTCATACAAAAAACAAAATAATAATATATCGAAAGGGAAAAAAACTGTATATATGTATACTCAATTTAAAATGTGTGATAGAAAAATACCTTGCCGTGTTGGATCCATACTATTTGGCATCATTGGTTGTCCAGGTGGCTGAAAATGATCGTACAAAAGATGTTAGTATGCACACGTTGTGTTTCGGATTGATTTTGTTTTTGGAAGCGTTTCCGATTCATACTTACTCCATTGAATTCGTTTCCAATTCCTTGTGGCATTCGAACGCCAGGTCCTCTAGGACCTGATGGATACCGAGGCGCGCCCATAAACGACTATGAAATAAAGAAAAATACACGTACAATTTTAGTTAAACGATGTCTTATAGCCCATTCGGGCCCATTTCAATGAATCTAAAATTCCAATTTTAAACTAAAATTTACTATTTCAAAATCTGAACGTTTTTTTTTCTCGGAAAATATCACATAATTTTCGCTTTCATGCCCAAAGCATTTTCGCATATTGGAAAACAACGACATCGAAATGCTTAGATTTATGCCGACATTAATATGAATATAAGCGCACAATGATCAAGCGTCGTGTATTTTCTTTTCTGTTTGACAAAAACTCTCTTGTAACTTGTGCCAATTGGCCGATCGCATGCGATCGCTGTAGTCACAACTGTAATCACTTGATTTTATACTATACACCAAATGAAGAAAAAAAAGGTATTAATATCACCACAATATACTTGTTTGTTTGTTTTATATCAAAGAAAAGTAAGAAGCGGAAGGGAAAAAACACAATGGCTTAGTAAGAATACGACATCAAATCACATCACATTTAAATGAAAACGAGAAACATTTAAAACAATGATGATGTTAACGGTTGTGTTCTGTGTTCTTTTTTTTTGTTGACAAAATATAAACAAATTGCCACAAAAATTAAATTCGATTTTTTTTTGTACAAAAAACAATTTTACACAAAACATTTAAAAAAAACCATTTTTTTTTCTTCGGAACTAAAACTAAATTAAAGAGATGAACGGTGCCTGGTTTGGATCACACACACACACCAGATATGATCACGCAACCGATCAAGTGTGTGAAGCATCGCGATCTTATGAGCAACATGAAGTGTGACATTTACTTATAGGATTCGTATTTGTTTAAATCTCGTGATACTTTTTTGAATCGAATCGAAACAGTTCGCATTGAGTGGGTGGTAGATCGTCGCTGAAACGTCGCTGCTGTTGCAAAACTAATATCTATTGTCGAAAAATTGGAATTGGGCATCGAAAAACGTGTAAACATGTAAATGCAATTTTGTGATACGGTGCATAAAAAATTAGATAGAGAAAAATGGCAGGCATATTGTTGTTGGTACAGTTTGTTTGTTGTTGTTTTGTTCAGAAAGAAAAAGAAATATTGTTCGTGCAACAAACATAAAACAAATAAAAATGATTTTGAGAGTTACAAAAAATGAATGGAGATGGAACGAGGTGTGAGGTTTGGGGTTGGTAGTGTGTAGGATAAACGGTGGTGAAGTGAAGGTGGCGGCGATTCGTCGGTTTTAATTACGCATTCATTCTACTGAGTCCGTGTCGATGGATCGAAATAAGGTTAGAATTGATTGTCTTTCTCTCAATGAATCAGCCAGAGATCGACTTGTAAATTTCAGCTCCACATTTCCCGAAGCATTTTTCCCAATTCAATATGTTATTTTCTTTTTGCTTTGCTTTGTTTTCGCATTTTGCATTGTTATTTACAACCGAACACCAACCGAAAAACTAACCTGTACCTGACCGGACATCAATTGATTATGCGAAGATGGTGGCTGTGGATGCGGAGACTGCTGACTTGTTGGGTGTGTTGGCGGTGATGGTCTCAGTGTAGAATTCTGTGAAATACACATAAAATGCAACGAAAAAAAAACGGAAAAAATGTACAAACACGACAAAGAACATACAAACAGTCAAACAAACGAACAAACAAAACACCGTGAATTTAAAAAAAAAACACACAACTTAAACTGAAACACAACACCGATATCGATATACGACTGATTAAAAACGCAAAATTTGTTGTTGTTACTTTGATACAGCATCAAAAACGGCACAGACATTATTTCTGCGATTGATATTTGCTTTTCAAAAGTTTGCTTTTGCCACTAGCTAGTGGCGTTTTTGCTAAATAATTTTGTTGGCGTTGTTGTTGTTGTTTTTTTCTTTTTCTTTTGCCATTCACTGGCTACATAAATGAATGAAAATGTGATTTTATTTTTGGTCAAATGATTAAATATTTATTTTATTTTACTCGAGTCATTTTCTCGTTTTGGCATTTGATCCATTGAAAATTTGTTTTGGGTTTTCTCTCTCGCTGGCTCACATAATTTACATTTTTTTTCAGCGATTTTTTCTTCTTCCTTTTTTTCTCTTTCCAAAAAAATGACTTACGCATAAAATAATGCAATTGTGTGTCTATTATATGCTACTCTCTTGTTGTTGTTGTTTTTTTTTCATTCAACAGTGTTTCGTTTGAGTTCAATATAATAATAAAATTTGCAGCGGAAAAACACAGAACAGAAATATAACATGAAATACATAGGTTTTGTTCTTTTGGTTGAGTGAGAAAAACGAAAAACATAAAAATTAAAACACAGAAATGTTCAAGAAGTAAAACAGAAATACCAAACAGAAATTATATTCATCATATATGGCATAAAATGTGCTTTCATTTTGTATACACACACGCGGCATAGTTTTACAAATTTATTTTGGTTTTTCATCAAGAATTTTGTTGATTCGCAATGAAAAGAGAGACACGAACATGTTTCTAAGACTCTTGATTTCTGTGTGTGTGTGTGTGTTGCGCGCTTGTTTTCTTTGTCATACAACGATTGATCAATAAACAAACAGAAAATAGAATTGATTTGCTTAAAGGACGTCTGTCGATATCGATTCCTAGCGTTTGCAAGGTACATATTAACTGCATTCAAAAAAGGATGAAACATGAATTGACGTGCGATTAATGATTTAAAATGATTTTTGAGGGGGAGGGTTGGTAAAATGTGATATGCGATTTGTTTTTTTATTGTTGCTTTTGCGATTTGCTATGATTAGATACTAATTTACTAATTAGAATAATGTATCAAAAAAGGGGGAAAAATGGGCGCTCATTCCAAAAATACATCATTATTGCATAGCAGCGAAGATAGAGATTTCCAAACAAAAGAAAAAAAATTAACAAATAGTTGTGTATTCATTCAAGTGCTCCGAATTTGGACGCGTTGGAAGCAAATGTCACATAAAATTCGATCAACTTCTTATGGACGGCGTCATTTCATTATGCAGTGAATTTCATTATTTTACAGTCTTTCTCTTTTTTTGTTGTTGTTCATTATGCTGTTTTCACATTCGAGATTTCGAATGTTGTTTTCATTTGTTGTCGCAAAAAAAATGTAGCAATCGAAAACGAAAAATTGCTCATCTACGTCACTCGATGATCATCTATGAAAATAAGCTGAACCGAAAACTTACTGGAAAAAAGTTTGGTGCCATTGGTCCACCTGGCATTCCTTCATTTGGTGGCAGTTGACCGATAGGACTAGGTGCAGGACCAGCATTCTATATTTAGGGGATAAAAATAATTCCAGTTTAGATACCAGATTGCCACACTCTCAAAAAAAAAACAACAACAATCAATGACAGTTTACAAAAAAGATTGGTTTAACTTACGTGACCGATGCCATTTACGCCGTATCCTGAACTAACAAAACCCTGTTGCGCATGAGGAAAATCACGATTAATCGTTGGCTATTTTTAATTTATCAATTTATTCATGGGTTGGTATAAGCGATGGTACTTTCAATTTATTAACACTTACATAGTCGTGAAACGCTTTTGCTTCGGATGAATGATCACATTGTTCTCTTCTTTCTGGTGCCGCACAATAAAGATCCCAGAACACACTGAATAGATGGAAAAGATCGCATCGAAAATTAATTGACACTCAATCTCTTTGATGCCGAGCAAATGGGGGGGGGGGGGGAAACAGACGAAAAAAAAAGAGAAGAAAAATACTTACCACCACCAGGAATGTAGGAATCCAGGCGGTTCGCCTAGTGTGATGTTTTTCTCCCATCGGATTTCCGAGAGAAATGTCTGTGCGGCTTTTTGTGCTCCAACATGCAGTAGATATTCGTACACATAGAGGGCCAATCTGAAGTTTCAGACAAAAACGAGAGAAAAAGATGCACAACAATGAATCAGATGTTGATAATTGACCAAGTTACAAGCAAATGCAATAAATATGATTCCCATTTGGGAGAAAGAGTTAAAGCGAAAAAAATGCATTTGCATTTCAATCAAGTTCTAATTTCACTACGGCTAAATTAATAAAGTGTGATCAGGAATATGAGTGATGGTGGAATTATGATTCATCATTTCGCATGGAGAAAGACAGCGTAAAGCAACACCTCATCATTTTTAGCGCACCGATTTCAAAGAGCCAGACATATAAATTTGGAATCATTTTGCAGATCGCTCCCTCTCTATCTCTCAATACAATAACGATTGAGCGGAATATTTTTCTGCTTAAAATAGGTTTATCGCCATCGAAATTGATGATTATTTTGGTTTCAGTATTCAGTCTCGTTGCATATTCAACCAGGAAACGGTGAGCAACAACAACAGCAGCAGCAGCAGCAGCAGCAGCAGCAATAACAGCAGTAAAAGCCGAACCAGTAGAATACCTTTGAATAATTCGTGCGTTTAACACATAGTCTTTTG
The DNA here is from genome assembly GCF_009176505.1 of Sitodiplosis mosellana. Classification (NCBI taxonomy): domain Eukaryota; kingdom Metazoa; phylum Arthropoda; class Insecta; order Diptera; family Cecidomyiidae; genus Sitodiplosis; species Sitodiplosis mosellana. The sequence goes on from NW_022601438.1 coordinate 8,864,790, forward strand.
TCGGATAGCATCTAGTGAGAGCGTTTTCTTTGCATTATTATTATTGGCAGTTTGACGTTTTTGCAACGTTTGTGAGTGAACCAGGCGATTGTATTTAAAGTATAACAAAAGATGCAACACTACCGAATGTGAGAGAGAGAGAGAGAGAGAGAGAGAGAGAGAGAAAGAGCGCGCGCTCGGCATGATGTGTGCATTTTTTTGTTGTGTGGTGGAAATAGCAGCGGCAAAACGGCAAAACGGCAAAATCAAAACCAAATACCTTGCACGTACACAAATTTCAAGCAAGAGAAACAGAGACAGAGAGAGAGAGAGAGAGGAGGAGAGCGAATAGAGCGCGCGCGCATCGTTTCAATGAATGAAAGAGAGACGCAATGCATGAGATAAACTTACAAATGCTTTGTAGAACGCTTCAAGATAAGCACGATGCGGCTACCGAGGCCTAAATATTCCACTTGGTACTCGGTATGTGCTCGTTTTTATTTTACTTTTTTTTCATATCATATTCTGTGTGTATTTCGGTATGTGTTCAAATGAGACTCGTGTGCTTGCTTGCGTATATCAGCGCGTTGCTGCCGCTGCTGCGAGAGTCTGTCCAATGGTTTTTGGTTTGTTTTATGAATTTGCTTCACAACGGATTACCTTGCGCGCTCAAAAGGAAACATTTTGCACTCATGCATCGTTGCACGTAATAATATTATGTTGCTGGACATGATAAAAACGTTCTTTTTTTTCGTTGTTGTTGTTGTTGTTTTGAACCAACGAAAAACAAAAACATGAAACACGTAGAAAATAATACATATATTATTGACATAGAATCGAGCTGCCACCATGGCTCAGACTCTCCAACCATGATGCCCCAATGTTATTTATCAATCAAATAACGATTCGATGGACGGTCAGAATTGCAAACCAATTCATTCGATACGGTCATCATATCGAGGCACAGGTAGTTGTTGGTGCATGCACACACACAAACAGTGAGAGACACACAATTTCGGATTAAATATCTCTCATTGGACGTTTTTTGAATTTTTTTTTTTACAATTTTGTCTGTGCTTCAATAGTAAAACGGCAGCAGCCGAAGTAGTAACAATGTTTGTACGACTGTGCGTTACCCTATTATGCTGTTGATGTCGTTGCTGTTGCCGTGAAATCGCAACGTTGCACACGCCGGAATGCTATGCAACTTCTGCCGTCATCACTTGATAAAACAAGCAGCATGATGAGAGCGCTCTGGAAACGGCGAACAATATGTTTTATGTTATTTCATTTCACATTTCTCTCTCTCACTCTCTCTCTCTCACTCGCTCTTGCTCTGTATTTTTGCGAAAGCATTGCGCGAGTTCTGTATGTGTGTGTGTGTGTGTGTGCTAACAATGGGTTTGAAGTTAGTTAGTCCATCATATCAAGTGGCTTTGAAAACAAATGCGCCAATTATTTCTGAAGAACATGGTGCAAGAGCAACATGAAGCGGCAAATAGCGCGATGACGACGACGATGACTTCTTCTTCTTTTGCATAAAATATGCCCATCGCCCTACAAACCAGAATAACATTTTCCCAAAACGAACAGAGAAGAACATCCTTCATCAAATCATCCATACACAAATCCACACAGTTTTTTTTTCGTTCATTCCACTGTTCTTCTCTTCAGCTCTCTGTTGCTTTGCTTCATTTGCATCGAATCGGTTTCGAATCAGATTTGCATCAAAATATTCACTTTAACTTCGTCACACTGTTGACCGATGAACTTCGAACACGAACAACGGCAGAGCAACAGCAAAAAAAAAAAACAAGAAGAAATAATGCATTTGGAAATAATGAAATGAATTTTGGCGATGGGTAAAAGTACGGTTTTTGACATAATCAAGCAAAATGCATCGGTTTGCATCCTTTAACTGTGCATTTCTCTTTTTCACTACGATATGTTTACACGACGCAATTTTTTTTCTCGCTCTCTGTGTTGTCTGTTTTTTTTTTTTACGTGCTTGTTCCTGCGTGCTACCACGAGAGCTTATATACTCAAACAATTTATCGATTTCATATTTACGTAAATATAACCATTTTTATTTTTTTTTTTTCATTTCATGTGTGGTGTAGGACACGATTCAGTAAAAATTGCAATGACAAAATCTCGTCTTTTTTCTCTCTCCTCGGTCTTTCTATCTCACTCGACCAATCGCATGTCGCTCAATGTATGCACACCGCAAAAATGGGCCGAATATGAATGGTTTGGAGCGAAAATGTATTACAAAAAAGTTGAGCGAAAAAATGTCAAATGAAAAGGGATAGCTATATAGTTCACTACACAGTTCACTATATAGGTATCCCTTTTCCGCTCATTCATCATCGACATTTTTCCGCTCAACTTTTCTGTATTACATTTTCGCTCTAAACCATTCATATATGGTTTGAGGAGGTAGGAAAAATAGCCAACGATTAAAATGTGTTTGGACATTTGCCTAAACAAATGGTTTTGTATGCACATCTTTATTATACCTCGCTCCCCTTCTATCGACCAGAAAAAACAACAACAAATGATGAAAGTAAGACAGAATGGAAAAAAAACTATGCCATGAGTTTTCGTTCAATCGCATTCATGAATGTGAATGAATATGGAACAAATATGATTTATGCACACTGACAAAATGCATTTTACGAAATGCACATGCATAAAAGATCTCTTCGTGGTGGAAGGAGGAGAATATTAGTCGTGTGTAAGTGTTTACCACGCATATAACAACAACGTAACGTGCGTACAAATTCAATGTGCAAATGAATGTGACGAAATCTTGCCAGTCTGTGTCTAATAACAGGTACCGCGAACGTGAGCGTGCGCGCGCGCACCTCTTGCTCGTGGAAACACACTTTGCCAAAGATTTGCGTTTCCGTTCAATCGGCGTTCTGTGTGTTATTTTTCTTCTTCTTCTTCTTTTTCTTCTTTTACTTCGTTTGGTATTTCTTTTATTGCAAAAGTTTCAATGAAACTATAAAAACAAAATATGGCAAAAAGTTTGTTCATTGGTGTTGATATGCTGTTGCCCTGTTGTTGTTATTGTTGAAGCATAGATAAATTTGTCAACGCTGGAATATTCTAAGTTAATGTAGCGTCAAGTGCATCGTGCGTCGGCTGATTACGACACGCTGCTCTATTCGTGAGACTGGGTGAGTGAGTGAGTGAAAGAGAGCGAACGAGCGAGCGGCAACAAATTTTTCGAATCAAATTGGCCGATTGTTGAAAATGGTTATACCAACACTTGTTACAACGTAACAACGGCCAATATTTTCGCCAAAATCCTGGGCCGTTTGCATTTGGTCAAGAAGAGAAAAGAATAATTCGATTCGATCTTGTTTCGGGTTCGTTTTTTATTTTCGTTTTATTGCAGGAAATGCATTAAAAGCGCTTGAGAATAGAACGCCATCGAAAGATGCATCAAAAATCATCAGACATGACCAACTGTCTGTATATTCAAAAGGAGTTTAAGTGTATTTAAGCGAACAATACATGAACGAACCTAATCCATGCTCAAAAACATGCCATAGTATGTGTGTGTGTGTGTGTTGATAAAACGTTTATTTACTTTATCGAGTGTGAACGTGACAGAGGCAGAATGAGAGGCAGAGAACAAGAGCGACAGTCACAGTCGTATAGGGGCAAATAGTGGTAACGTTTTTCGGTGTGTATAATACCGACTTTTCACGTTCTGAAGATTTAGTTGAATTGTCCCTATCTCGCGCGAGAACGAGAAAGCGGGAATAAGGGAAAGATAAAGAGAGAAAGACATACACAGATTCGACCGATTCAAATGCAAGCACAACACCACCACGTACACATACGGCATGTGGCGTATACAGTGTGACACGCACACATATCCCCAAGTATATAAAATATATATATATGTAAAGAGAGAGAGAGAGAGAGAGAATTGTTTTTCTATATGTATGTACCGAATGACGCTTGGAAGCGCGAATATACACCATCGTTGGCTCACTAGGTGAATTTAATAGAGTTGTTTCACCGCATGAAGGCTCACCAAATAACCGAATGTGAAATACAATAGAAACATACACTGCATGAATGATGACGAAAGAAAGGGAAAGAAGGGGAACACAAACGAATAGGCAACGGCAACATAACAAACAAATAAACAAAACGTTTGCATGAGAACGCGTGTAGATCGTTTGCATGAACGCAAATCGTTCACTCTCTATCTGTGTGTATGTGTGTTTGTGTGTGTGTTTGTGTCTCACTCACTCTGCTTTCTCTCTGCCATGCTGTGTGCCACATCTGTCTACCTTGCTGTCTCTGTCATTCGTGTTCGGCTAAGATGTTCGAATGTGTATTTCGAATGCGATTGAAGCAGCGCGCGTTGTTTTTGAGCGCCATTTAGCCTATACATACATATATGCACACAGTAAGAAGGTGCACAGTGCTTCAACATAGTCGAGAGTTGAGAGACAAACAACATCGGGAACATTATATACAGCGCGCGCTCTCGGATACCAATTTTATGCGTTGTGTGTTTGGTACATAGAGCCGATTTTACTGGCGTGTGTGTTTTTTTTTTCCTCTTCTTTCGTAAATAACAATTTTTTTTTATAAATGTGTGTATATATACGGAATGGTACGACAGGGTGTATTGATTACATTGCCGCTGTTGTCGCTGGGCGCTCGTTAAATATTACACACCAAATGTGACACAAACGAATAAGCGAGATGAATTCTTGCAAATGTCGAGAACTAGAATTTGTATGCTTAGACAGACACCCTGCACATATTGTGCACGCACACATATTTTCGGCCATTTATTTGGCTCTCGATTTCGCTCTCTCTCTCTCTCTCTCTAAATGTAATGCACACTTATATAGATATATAAATATGTATGTACGCGGCTCATTTTCTGCACATTTGACAAAACTCGATGAGAAAAAATCGCAACGAAAAAGACACACACAATTACTTATACACGTACATTCGGAAAATTCATACAGTCATTTATTTACGGCGAATATACGCGGCAGGCGTGTGCATTTGTGTGCGTGTGTGAGCGTGAGCGCGCGCACACGCTCCCGCCCGTTTGTATATGCATGTGTGTATGTGTGTGTGTGTTGGGCTATATTGAGTGAGTAAGTGTATGTGCGTATTTACGCGTTTTTGGTTAAATCTGATGGTGGTTGTTGTTGCCGCTCGTTTGCTTGATCGTCGTTTCTTCTCTTTGCTTGATTTCAAACATCCATGCGAATGAGTCAAAATCTGAGAATCGGAAAATAAGTGACACTAGGCATTTTCATTCAAATTCGAAATTTTTTACATGTCACGTAGACTAGAGAGCGAGAGAGAGAGAGAAGGATAGTAAGAGAGTTTGAATTTTTGTTTCCCAACCCTTCGGCGTGTTTACGAGCGACCCGCGCCAAACGACCGAAATTCATGTCAACATTTTTTTTTTTGTTGGTTGGTTGGTTCGGCCCAATATGAACGCCGTCACACTCGACATGATAGCAGTTCTCAATAGACGGAAAGATCTTGAGCATGCATATGCGCTGATGACTTGCCACTACGTGGGAAATTCGACATGGACGCGCTTGAACATGCCGAATGTTTAAGCTTCATTTCGTTTTGAGATGTGCACGCACAGTGCATTCATTTACATGAGCTAGACCAAAATACCGACCGGTACAAATCAAATCGATCAAAACACTTCCATGTCTTTGAGAGATAGATTGATTGGTCGACGTCGTTGTCGTCGTCGCAAACACCACCGCTGCTAGAAAAACGACCAAACAAAACACACAAACACGGAATTTACTTTTATTGCTGTTGCTGTTGTTGTTATTATTACTATTGTTGCGCTTAATTCATTTGGCTGAGCGAGCGTGCGCTAGACTTTCATCGATTTACGAATCGATACATAATTCATATGCACACAAATCATTTACGTTGCTTTGACATGATCTGATAAAATTCAATGTATGTCAATTTGTCTTTTGGTATTGATCGCAATGTGGCTTCGGCTATCTGACTGCCACTCGCGCGCGCCTCTCACAACAAATCAAACTGTATGGTTGCTATCTGGAAATAGATCTACGTGTTATTGTGTATTTCAATCTTTATTTTTTTTTTTCTGCTTTCTGTTCTGTACTATTTGTTATGGACCCCATTGTCGGCCGCACATTTGTGGATTCACCGAAACAACAACAACAGCAAATGGAAGAGAATTCATCTGATTTTTGTTCTTTTTTCGGTTGCCACCAAAACAGTTCATCCCTACTAAATTCGACGCTTGTAAGCATTTTCGGTATTTTTCGTTACTTTTCCCTTCTTGTTCTTCTTCTTCTTCTTCTTCGAAATATTCGGCCAATTTGAAAATTAGATCATGACAGTGCATCAAAAATTGGGCCGATTAATTGCTTTGAAACGAATAAGAAAACTGAATAATCGAACAAAAAAACCAACGAACGAACGAAAAGAAGAAAAAAAAATTGAGCTAAAAATCAGTTCGAAAACGTCAAAAAGAAATTCGTAAAAAAAGTCGGTAGGTATTCATTCGAACAAAAAAAAATTGAAATACTAGAGAAGAGAGGAAAAAAAAGAATGGGAAAATATTGAATTTGTGTACACAGTGAGTGCAAATGCTCCGCATACATGCTTTTCGGTATCTCAAAACGTATAGATATAAAACGAAAAACGAAGTACACATCGCCGTACTTTTTACGATTGTGCTGGCTTTGTTTCTCTTTCTCGCGCACACTTTATTATTACATATTATTTCGCCGTGTTATTGTCTTCTCTCTTTTCTCTCTCTCTCTCTCTCTCTCTCTCTCTCTCTCTCTCTCTCTGTCGTTGTATTCTCTTCACTGTTTCACAGAAAATATACGGTTTTTTTTTCTGCTTCTCTCATGTGTGCTTCCGAACGACTGTGTAAATGGTGTGTGTTTGGATTTTATCGTTATTGTTGTGTATGCATGTATTATATCTTTCACTTGTGTGCGTGTGTATGTTTAATATGTTCGAAGCGACTGAGAATTTGAGCTACCTTTGATTGGGTTATCCGATCCCGAATATTCTAAGCTTATCGCATTCGAATTGCAAATATTTTCTTTTTCTTCTCTCTTTCTCTGTTCTGCCATCATCATCTCTGTTTCATCGTGAAATGAAATGAATTACACGAAAAAAAAATACACACCATAATAATAAGAAATATTAATTTCAATTAATTAAATACAATTTTCCACCATCATCAACAAAAACAGCCGAAGATGAAAAATTGACGAGAAGACCAAAAACATCCACCAACCGAATAAAAAAGAGTGCATAACCGAAAAAAAGAGCGCTATAAGTAGAATTTCTGTCGTGGCTTAGATCGGTTAAGTTTTTTCGGGATTGGCTGGTTTTCTCAAAGGTAGCTTGTATAGAATAACAGTGTGCCGCGCGCTTATATACAAAATATGCGTTCTGTTTGCAACGTTGCCAAATTTACCATTTGTTTGCGCTATGTGTAGAATGTAGTGTAGTACTTTGGTTTCTGTTTTGCCGTTTTTTTTTTGTTGTTGTTGCTTACGTTTTTTTTTTATTTCGCTTCAGCTCTTTGTCAGTGTTGCTTTCGTTCATTATAGCAAATTTGTAAAGAGTAGCAAACAGACAAAAAATTCTTGTGTTTTTTTTTCTGTGTGTTGCTTCTATTTCAAATGAGAAAAAAAATTGTGCGAGAGAGAGAGAGAGAGAGACTGTGTGACTGAGTAAGGCAGCCAGCGAGCGATAGAGAGGTAAATCCACATTTTCGCTACATCGAAATTCGTCATTTTGTCTTGACGCGCACGGCCAATCAACCAGCTCGATTCGGCACCAATAGATGACATGACATCTTCCAAACACACCACATCGTTGCCGTTGTGGTTGTTGTCGTTGTTGCTGCTGCTGCTACAGCTACGGCTGCTGATGAAGATGCTGCACAATTTTGCACGTTGCCACTAGTTGAGGAATGATGGATGCAAGGTAACTTGACTATTCGTTCCATGGAATTTCGCTCACCGAAACAATCTCCTGAATTAGGTGAATGGTGAATGTTACCAACAATGTCATTCGCAATTGGCTCAACATTTCTTTGAGCGAGAACGAGTTAGCCAATGTACGAAATGGAATTTTTTTTTCAGCAGCAGCAGCGATGGCATTAACATTTTTTAGAGAGAGAGAGAGAGAGAGAGAGAGAGAGAAAAAATGTGTGGAATGAAGCGGTAGACATTTCAAACGACATGGAATGATCCTGTGAGAGAAATGCTGCAACAAGAATTTCATTCTACTTTAGCTCTATCTCAGGAATTATTCCATATTGGTCAATTTCATTCACAAAATCCGCAGCGCATGCACGACTATTTCTCCCTCTTGCTCTATCTCACTCTTTCTTTCTCTTGCTATCCCGGTCGCTCTCTATTTCAAATCAAATCGTAGTTAGTTCGCACGTTCGTTGGATGGTACAAGTGCTTTGGATTTCGCGGGGGAAAATTCCCAAAATCCGTCTTTGCGACGATCGAGAGTATTGAATTTGTAGATTTCACAAAACTCATCGAAACAACGTCGACGACAACGACGACGACGGTGATGACGATGAGCGAGAGCAGAGAATAAGAAAAAAAAGGAAAAATAAAAAGAAGAAAAAGAGAAAAAAACATACAATTTCGATCGAGTTCGACCAAGAATCATTTGAAGCGACAATATGTACAAGTATATGTGTAACATTCGATAATTTTTGCGTGCGTTCTATGTGTTGTTTTCTACAAAGCGCACCAACAACAAGAACAATTGCGACCGAGAAATAGGTACACATTTTGAAAAGGAGCATTTCTATCCGTGTGCATGAGTACACGATTTTATACACACCAACTCAAACACACACACAAACACGCGCAAACATATACACCCAAGCACATATGCACGCGCGCACCATTTACACAGCGTGCCGAACACTAAAAGAGAGCAAGAGCGAGCGAGCAAGTGATAGAGGAGCTATGTGTTGACGACGCATAGTCGAGTGACGATGGTTGTTTGGGTCTTTGTATGTATTTATGAGCTTTGTGTCTTCTTTTTCCGATTTCTTTGCTGTTGTATGTGTGTGTGTTATTTTTTTTTCCTCTTCTTCTCTCCCGTTCTGTATTCGCTCTGCCAGTTTTGTGCTTCGTTTTCATTGGAGATTCCGAAATTGTTGTAAAACTTCTGGGTTTCACCAAAAAAAGAAACCGATGCGCTGCTGATATGTATTGGAACGATAAAAAAAAATCAAGTGTTGGCGAAATTCGGCTCAAAATTTAATTATCAAAGTCACATTTGTGCCACAGTGTCATCATAGTTTGCACGATGCCAATGAAGCTGTCGATAGTGAAGCATAATGCGTGAGTTTGCGTTTCGCATATGTGTACACTGTATATGCATCAAACACACCGAATGAACGAGAAAGAGAAAGAACGGTTTCGATTCTCGAGCCCGAAAAACGATTAAGCCGATGTGTGCTGTGCTCTTAGAACACTTGGCTTGGTACGCGCATAATTCAAACCTGCGAAGCGTTTTCATTTTTCGAATTTTCAAATCAAATTCGATTCAATGACAGTTTTGGATCAACGATCAAATTTGATAAGGCAAACACGAATGCCATGTCGTATGCGGCGGCGGTGGCGGCGACGGCAGAGGACAAATATGTGTATTGTTGCTTGAAAATGCTTGAAACTCGCAAAACCGAGCAAAATTTCATGGAAAAATACAATTGCAGCACAGCGCCTCGTCGCAATTCGATCGAGTATTTTTTTTTTTCCGCTCTTTTTTCGCTCGTTTTTTTTTCTCTCTCTCTCGTTCGGTTGCTCTTTCTTTTGGACGGTCTCTCTGTTACTCACATCGCTCTGTGCAAATCGATGCGGTCGCATAAACCGAGATGATTTTTCGTAATGATAAAATACGAATTCGACTCTTGACTACCAGAACAAAATCGAGTGTGACAGAGTGAGAGAGACCTAGAGAGAGAACGAGAGAAAATTCATCCACTGTACATGAATGCATAGATAGAGGATGGATGGATGAATGGATAGATGATGGATAGATAGATAGGTGGAAGAGTAGGTATACATAGCGCGTTGTGTGTGCCGTCTGAAAATCGTTGTCTGGTGCACGTTCTCGAGGTTCTGAGTCTTTTCTTCTCTCTCACTCACTCATTCACTCGTTCTCTCACCATTTCCACCAGTGTTACCGATTTTTCGGCAGCGCAAGCAATTTTCAGACGGCGCACGTGTCTCAGTGTGAGTATGTAAAAACGTATTGAGAATTGCTTATGTATTTATGTATACTGGCTATGTATATAAAATATATAGTTATAAAATTTATATTTGTATTTATATATATATATAGATGGATGTGTGTAAACGATTATTATGAATAAATGTGAGTGTTTATACGTACTTTTCTCTGGCCTGCGCATCCGACGGCACCGATGAGTTTTTCGATTTTCCATACATTATTTAATAAATATATAAAATATATAAAGAACTATGTAATATTGAAGTGTACATACACGATGTATATACACACAAATATTGTTATTTCTCTTGGCTCGCTGTATTATTTCTTCTTTTTTTTCCTCTCTACTTCTTCTTTTTCTTTCTTTCTTTCTATATTTCGGTTTTTTCCTTTCGAATATATGTATATTGGATAGTGTTTTTTTTTTCGGTGTGTTATTTTATATTCGCTTCTATACTCTGTCGCTATATTTCTTCTTTTTTTTCGCCGCGTTGCTCTTCTTTCTCAGTTCGCTCTTTCTTTCTCGTCTCCGCGATGATGTTGTTGTTTTTGTTTTTGTTGTTGCTGTTGTTGTTGTTATATTCCTGCTGTTGCTACTATAATGAGTTCTATATAAAAAGTTTCATGTGCAGAGATGTATTAAAAGTTGGTCGCCGTTTTATTGTTGCTATATGCCGATCGTATTGGATTGAATATTGTGTTGTTGCTGTTATTATTAAAACAATATTTTCGTTGAGTTCTTTTGCTTGGATTCTTCTTCGTTTTACATGCCGCGATTTTGTTCATTTCTCTCTCTCTCTCACTCACTCGTCCCGCTTTTTCAAATTTGATTCTTCAATATTTTTGCGCCCGATATATTTTCTATGACATCGATGGTATTGCTGCCCGTTGATATTATTGCTGTTTTGAGCCACTTTCAAACCGCGTTAATGTGTAATTTTTGCGGCTGATAAATTTGTATGCTCCGTTGTTATTACTGTCGAACATCAAATCGAACGAGAAGCCGAGAAAAAAATTGTATATATATATATATCGAAAATTCAACACAACAACACCGAAACAAAATATCGGATGTGTACAATAGCGCGAAATATTGTTTTGCGTACACCACCACGTTCACCTCACTTCGAGTCTCTTAACGCGCGAATCCAATGTTTTGCAGCCGAAAAAAAACCGACACACAGGCAATTTTGTCTTCTTCTTTTTCTTTTTTTTTTGCTTCACTAACACACGTAGATGCAAATGGAACAATGTTTTCTTTTTGGTTGTTGCTTCAAAACCATTCAACGAGAATAACACGACAAAATTTTCATGGGATCGATGATTTCAACTTTGTTTGCTTTTTTTTCTTGTTAAATTTTCATAATTATGCACACTGTTCAATTAACGGATAGTTCGATAAACATGAAGCGTTTTGGAATTCATTGAGTTTCTTTGACTGTTGAACTGATGGCCGCCACTTGAACGACAGATAGAATGATAATAGATGCAGCGCGCGCGTAAATAGATAAAATATGGACAAACAATTACAATTTATCTGTACAATTCAAAACACGGATAACAATCAATGCTGTCGTTGCTGCACACCGAATTTCAACTAGTTTACACGCTTGTTTTATTTTTTCGTTTCTTTTGCAATTTTCTATTACTTTGTGGAGATGGGATCAAAACGGCTCGATAAATCGACTGATCTCAGTGTTTTGTTGTTGTCGCCTCTTTTTTTTGTTATTTATCGAATAAACGAACCCAAACAAAATAACAATATCAATATGATACAGTTAGCACATGCACTACACACTCAATTCGTTGGATTTCAGCATGTAAAAATAAAAGACACACAGCGCGCTGGTATGCAAACAGAAAATTAAAACGAAAAAGAAAAACAACAACTAATAATTCGTCGGTCTCACTGAATTTGTTCTATCTTGCTGTTGTTCAACATTGTTCATTTGTCATGTTTTGATAGTTGCGATAGTTCATCGTTCATGTATTGTTCTTTCCAATGTTCTAAATTACGGAATATCGTTGCCGATTTCATTTGGATAATTTACGGATAATTTCAGTTGATATTTCAATAGGTAACATGAGAGAAACAATTTACAAACAAACAAAATAATCCCGATAATGTGCACCGAAAAAAGAGAAATTTCGATCTGACGCTTTCGGATACACACAAATACACAAGACCGTATACACAAAAAAAAATGTGACAATTCGGTTCGTACGCTTTTCGCTAGCTTCTCTTGCTTTCTCTCACACACACCGTTTATCTTCACGTTGTGTTTCTTTTTTCTTCTTCTCTTGTATTTGTCGTTTTGTTTCTTCTTTTCTCTCTTTCTCTCTCTCTCTTTCTCTCTCTATTTGCCTGAAAGTGTACGCACACACAAACGAATCGGTGAACTACTCCAAAACCGATATTAGGCTCCAATCCATCACGGACGCTTCGAATGGACAAATTTCACGGTATCTTCGGATCGGCGACGACGTTTTGTGATCCTTTTTTTTTCTTCTGCTGCCACCGAACTACTCTTGCTCACTCGTGTGTATGTATGTATGTTGTATTCAACAAATTATTATAGTTATTATGATGATTTTATTTTGTGTGTGGCTCGATCAAATCACAATCATCCGGATATTTTGCTTTTTTTTCGACGAGCTGAAATGCTGCCTGAAATTGTCTGTATGAGATGGCAATATAGCTGTGCTCGAACCAATGTAAATAAAACTGAATTTGGCTTTCCCGGTATTCGGTATCGGTGTCTCTCGATTTCGGTTGTCCAGTTGGTTGCCAAATTGCAGCATTTATTGAAACGCCAAATTCCGACACAAATTCGCTGTTTTTTTTTCTTTCTTTCTTTTGTTGCACCACGTTTGTTTCGGACTGACAGAATTTTTTTTTCCGTTCAAATGTCGCAGCGTTTTTCGTTTTGATAAAAATGCAACGACACAAACCACCGAAAGCGAAAAATATAAAATTAAAAATAATTTCAATGTACCAATGACATTTCTCGTCACTCACTGCTCATATAATTTTATGTATACTATATATACTCAATTGGCTTTTCGCTCTTTTTTTTCGGAAGTAAACCAAATCGACAATTAATAAATACTGCTGCTTCGCGTTTCCATCTTGGTAATCAAACAAAGTTCATTTTTTTTTCCTAGTGAACACACACGTTTTTGCCGAATTTTTCGTTTTCTTTCTTTGTTAATAAATAGAACAAATTAATGCCAACCGATTCGCTTTTTTAACTCTCTTCAATTCGACAGAAAAATTTTTTTTTCCGTTTTTACTTTTTTCCCCTTTTCCGATTCTTATTATACCAGCGAAATGGCATTAGGTTTTTATTTTATTGTTGTTGCTGGTGCAAACTCAATATGCACGTAATTTTTTTTCACTCCGTTTGCGGTGGCCTGTAAAAACCTACTGACTCGTTATTTTATAAGGTACAACATACATTGTGTAACGCTTTGGTGAGGAGAGCGTATGTCTTGGTTCGCAATGCGATGCGTGTGTTGATGCTTTTGGTGCTGTGTTACAATCGCGTTTTCAACGTTTATCTCTCTCATTCGCTCACTCTTACTCTCTCGCTCGTTTGTTTCCATTGGAAGCGCGCGGCGCGCGTTCTGCATGTGTGTGAGTGTGTTTTTGAAACGCTTTGGCTTTTTCGGCCATTGCATTTAATTGTTATGACAGTTCGCCCAAAACCGTGCACATTTTTACCCGGTTAATCAAAAAATCCCATCAATTGAAATGGTTTTATTTTTTGAAATGGCAAACAGTTTTTGTTTGATAATTCAATGGGAAAAATAAAATAAAATTGCAAACATTTCTTTTCGCTTTAGTAAATGGATCGATTTGCGTTGCTTTAATACAGCGCCATTTAGATGGTTGCGGCGAAATGATTCAGATAGCGCTATCAGTCGCAATATCAAATTGACGAACACACACACACACACACACACAAACACCAGTACCAACGATGCGGTTAGAGAGCGGCTTTACTTTCGGCACACATACACGATATGCACAAACACACCTGCATTGTGTGAACGCGCGTGTGTGCGTGCATTTGCGCGCGTGTGTTTGTGTATCGCTCATTCTCTCGCTTGACATAAATGAGGTTTGCAATGACAATTGGTGAGGGCAGCACATGACGGCGAATTCAAACAGATTGAGTTTTAAAAATTGTCAGTTGTGTCGTCAAACGAATATTAGTACCTCGTATACATTGTAATTTTTGTACATTGGGGAGTGTTGCATTTGAGTTCTTTTTTTTTCGGTTTGATTGTTGTTTTCGTCGATGATGTTCATCAACTTTTTGCAAAATGTTTCCATTTTTTAGCTACAATTCACCCATAGCTACGGAATAATTGTGAATTGAAAGTAATTTTCAATTTTATTTGTGATAAATTCCAAAATTTTCGTGTGTAAACTGTCGTTGTTGTTGTTGGTGTGTGTGTGAGTGTTTTTAGAAAACACCCATTCGCAAATCGTCAGTTTAAACGAGAAAAAAAAATTCGTTTGTGTTTTGCATACACAACTCTTTTTGTGTGTTAACGGTCGAATTAAGTTTTTTGTGACGAACTGGTGAAAATTTGTACTTTCTATATGGAAACAATCAGTGAACAAGAAACTGAAGCATTCATTGTAATTATATGATCGCATGCATTTGATGTGTGTAGACGCGTACAGCAATTATTCGAAGAAACAGCAACAACAACAACAACAACAAATAAAAACATACGAACAACCAAGGAAGCAGAAAATATGGACAAGGAGATTGCGGATCGATTGCGAAATGAGAATCCAGAGCAATTTCAGACATTGGTTCGCATGCATTTGTCATTTGAATTAGATCTCAACACAGATCCAGTCGAGTGAGTGTTCAATGAAGCAAATTGGCTATTCTTGTTGCTTTGCTACTATACTTTACGAGAGTTTTAGTTTTTTTTTGCCATTTTTGAAACATATATTTTCAAAATGCACAGTTTTTCTATATAGTTTGGCCGTTTCTTAATTCTTCTCTCTTTTAATTCATGCATTGCAGTAATGATAGCGTAACCAATGTGAAGCTACGGTCGAAGAAATTGTTTGCTTTTCCAAAAAAGTCCAAACAATTGCAATCGACTACGAAGAGTCCACCGTTTAACGTTGTCGATACACTGACACCGGTCGGCATCGAGCAACTCAAGCAAATGATTCGCTTTCTGACGGAGAGTCAAAGTAAGTTTCAACTTATGAACAACACAATTCATTCTTTTGACGTTCGATTCGGGTGTGAACATCAAATTGAATCTCATTGAAATTATGTGACATTTTTAGATATCATTCAAGAGGGAATTTTCCGACGAACTGGATCGGTGGCGCGTCAAAATGAGCTACGGCGTCGTCTTCACGAACAGAATACACTGGATTTTAGCAGTGGCGAGTACACGGTGCATGATTGTGCCAGTGTTTTAAAGTCAATCATTGCCGATTTACCGGAGCCACTTTTAACCGATCATTTTTATGCGATTCACTGTCAAATCGCCGAACTGTACAATAGCAACCAAACGGAATGCAATCAAACGAAAGAAATGCGACTGTTGCATTCGATTCAATTGCTGTTGCTATTGTTGCCGCAAGAGAATCGCACGCTATTCTATGACATAATTAATATGTTAAATGAAACCGCAAAATATGAATCCAATAATAAAATGTCTTCCGAAAGTTTGGCCACATTGTTTACGCCACACTTGATTTGCCCACGAAAATTGGCACCAGAAGCGTTGCACACCATTTCACAGAATATGTCCGGTTTGATAAGTTTTATGATTGGCAAAGGTGATGAATTGCAAGCCATTCCAACGAAATTGGCCACCGATATTCGAGCCTATTTGGTAGAGCAACGCCGTAAAAAAGTTCTATCGCCTGAACTGCAAATGCTTGACGAATCGGTGACATCGGATTCAACGGCCAATACCGTGTACACATTTGTCGATCGTGAAAAAACTGCCGAAGCACATAATTCAAATCCAACGGATACAGCACTGGCGCAGCTGTATGCATACATTCAAACATTGCCCGAGTCATCGAAGAAGCGAAAACTGATTAAGCAATTCAATAAGGAGAACGGACAGGGAACACCATTGCAACAGCAAATGATGATGCGCTTGAAAAAAGGCAATGTAACCGCACCACGGCCAAACAAATCACTTAGTGGATCAATAAAAAAGCACATTTTTCATTCGGCACTTGGTTCAAAGACACCAAAACGTGGATCGACCACGATGTGTTCCACGCCGAGTATACCTGAAATTAGCGTAAGTTTAACCATTATGACTTTTCTCTTGCAGTCACTTTAGACCTGTACCTTTAAATGGAATTGGTTTTCATTTGTTTTCTTGTTCCACTCCATTTCAGACGCCGGTCAGTAGAAGAGGGCACGATTTGACACCAAAATCTAAATCAATATTCCATACGCCACTCAATCAGAGATTGAATGCACCGCACACCGATTCATTTTCCTCGTCGACGCTCGAAACGCCGAAATCGGCACTGAAACTGGCCAAAAGTGCCGATGCCCAAGAAACAATAGCAATAGATGGTGATAGTGAAAAGAATGACAATAAAGTGGAGCGAAAGGAAGCGGCCAAAATTAAATTCGCTCAAAATGACAAGGATATTGCGCATGAACAGAACTATCATACGCCAATTTCCTTTAAAATGAACAAATTCATGATGTGCTTTAAATCGGAGCCGGATTTGAGCCGTGTGCAGAGTGGCAGCGAACATGAACCAATACTAAATCGTGGACGATTCATTGCCAAGAAGCTACTTAGTGGCGTTAGCATGATTAATTTGCGAAGACCATTCGCCAGCTCAAGTGAAAAGGCGATAATAAATGCAACCGCCACTGCTACTGCAACTCCAACTGAAACAATGGCAAACAATGATGTGAACAAAGTGGAGAATATATCGATAAAGGCACTTGAAGTGCCACCAAATGAAACTGAAGCTTATAATCCAATAAGAACGGTTGAAGTGCCAGCGAAAATTCAAACTGGCGAGAAAATAATCGAGGATGATGACGAAGATTTCGTCGATGATGAGGAAGTCGATCGAGAATATGATGATAGCGTTGACAAAGAGAATCGTTCACCCATCCAATGCAAGACCATTGATTACATTTCGAAATTAAAGCCGCCACCATCAACAGCAATTGGCTGCAGCACCATTTTATCCGATTCAATAACGAACGATTCCGTGTCGCCAATCACCAAATCAACACATCGCATGTCGAAAGCGATGCAGGTAAAAGAAAATGTGCAAATCATAATTAATGCCCCATGTATGTAAGTATGGCGTTTAATATTCGTATTTCTTTGCTTTTTTTGATTGCATCCTTTGGGGAATAAAATCAGGAATCTATAATGACACCACGGTCACGGAAACCAGTCATTATTGGTGCAATGCTTGGCTTGGCATCGGACAATTATCATCAAAACTTTATGAATTTCCCAATGGACGAAGTTGAAAATAGTTTTAACTGTGAAAATACACAAGAGCCACTGGATTCATCTTTGCATCGATCGAAGAGCGAAAGTAGTCTTTTGTTGCGATCACCGATCAACGCTCAAATACAATCCAACACCGAAACGGCGGTGGACGAACCAAAACCAATTATCAAATCAAATTCCGATGAAACATTATCCACTCCGTTCAGGTATGGCAATATTTCTTCATAAAAATAAACCGTGTTTCCATCTATCTTGACAACCTTTTTACAAAAATATAAACTTCAGTTAAAAAAATACGATATGCTCATTGCAGGAAATATTTATTCAGTCGCAGTTTGTTGACAACACCGGTGGATTCATCGTTTTCAAGCCAATCGGATGACTTTGAAAATCTAAACGATTCAGAGATGAGCGAAAGTTTGATTTACTGTTTGAATGGAAACGATCCGATTGATGATTTTATTGGCTTGCCCAATGTCAATAATGATAATCCAGTCACACCACGGACGACGACGAGTCGCATTTATGCCAGTGGCAGCAGTTCATGCCACAAAAATAGCATTCCAACCAAACGACCACTAAAAAGTGACGATGACCTAGGCACTAATTCACTTATCGATCCAATCTATGGCGAATATAGTTGTATTAATGCCAAGAAAAATCATTTGGAACTAGACGAAACTGCCCTTTAGTGATGATATAGAATGTATGTCTCAGCTAAAGGCAGTTTAAATTAGAAATACGTAACAAATTGTATTAATCGAACAAACAAAACGCAAAAAAAAAACATTTATTATATTAATGGCACATAATCAATCAATATATAGTACATTGCACTGAAATGCATGGGCATGTGCAGCGTGCATGTCATAAATGTATTTTACTTTTATCAAATGGTGTAGGAAAAAAATAATAATTTAATGATAATATCAAAACGATCTATTTTAAAATACAAGTCTTTATTAAGAAACAAATATTTTTCAAAATAACATTTTTATCGGGAAATGTTTCTGTAAAAAAAAAATGATAACAAAAATGACATCGATGGGAAAAAAAGAGGAGCATTTTTCTCTAGATAATAGCAAAAAAAAATATAATCAAAAGTTTTCTTGTTACAGATACTTCAAACCGGATATATGCAAATAAAATTTAAATGCAAAATCAATTTTAAGCGTTTCTGTTTCGTCAATGGTAAAATTAATTCATTGTAATTTAGCCGTGCTTAATGGGACCATCCGAATGATCTGTTAGTTCAAAAGTCATATTCTTTATATTAAAATTGTCATTTTTAGCATGGGTATCGATTCATAAGCGGCAAAAAATTCCATCTCCCGAATACACATTGTGTACCGATAAACCACCTTTTCTGACATCGTGGCAATATTCTGTGCGGTTCTGTGTCGTACAAATGGGACAGAAAAAAAAATTCTGAAGGTTTTTCAATTGGATTTTGAATTATTGCCCAAAAGTGTTTGTCAGCTTAATATCATTCATTCAGATATGGTGCGTTAAATTCGGGAACATACATTTTGAAGGAAAAAAAAATACATTCCAAACGAACATAATGAGAGTGTAACCATTTCAATTTGATATTAACGTGTTTTCACACGCGTAATTGTGTGTCCGGCCATACATTAGCAGAAAGAGATAGGTTAAAACACGAGAGTGTATTTGTATTTCGAATGTAGTACAGCTGGTCTGAAGTGAAACGTCATAATTTTGCTGCAGGTGTGCTTTTGTCGATCGACAAAATTACCAACGAAAACGAATACAATTTGCCGAAAATTTTATCCGAAATTCCATTGAAATAGAGCGTCGATCAAGAGTGGCGTCGGTGTTTCAAAATGTTTACGCGTGACGGAACGGAATTCAACAGAATTCTGTTAACAGAAATGAAATCAAAAATCGAGTGCATTGTCACCGAAAATGTTTCGTTCAAAGCGTTAAACACGCTGATTTTTTCGTAAGAAATGAAAAAACTAAAAGAGAGTGGCCGACGATAGATAGCATAAAACTCATGCGGTCGCATCGATCGAAAGGTGAGTGAAGGTGCACATTTGGAAGAGGATGTGAGTAGTTACGCTCATGCAAGAAACCACAATGTTACATCATGATTTTTAGACATATAGAAATCGCGCGCAAAGAAAGCTACGAAGAATTTCGTAGCGATACGATATGAACCGATATGAAGAATATAAAATCTGGCAGCGAACAGAACCAAAATGAAAAAATGTCGATTTATTTAGCCATACTCGGTCGCTTTCTCTCTCTCTCTCTCTCTCTCTCTCTCTCTCTCTCTCTCTCTCTCTTACTCACACACATTAATCCAATTGACTACGACTACACAACGTCTTGCAACGTTGCAAGGAACCCGCCGAACAGAACCAACAGAACAAAAAACAAAATTTCAACAGACTACCGAATAGAACAGAACGCAGCGAAGAGAAACAAAAGAACTTTGGCGTCCAACGAAACGCACGCGGTAGTTTCATCATACATATAACTAGACACACAGAGAGTCTGTCGCACACAAATTTCGGTTTTAGTGTGTTGTATCGCTGATCTTCCAGCTGAAGTAGAGGCTTTACACAAATCGTTTTTAAGTGAAGAGCAGAGGCAACAACATTTGACAATTACAGTCCCATTTTTCATCAGCACTCGGACCTCTCTCTATATCCAGTGTGTTTTGCACGCTCTCTCATTCTATCTTTCTTTCATATTGCCTACATTGATCGTGGCTTTGCGGGCGCACAAGAGAGCGCTCTCTCTCTACCTCTCTCTCTTTCTCTTTCTGTCCCTCCTTGTCTTTCTTTCGTGGCTTGTCGCTGTTTTTGTCGTCAACACTTCATTTTATTTTTTTTGCTACTCATCCGTAAGTGTTCTGATGGTAGTGGCATGGTAGCGTCGAGCACGTTGCAGTGCTAACTTATTCCATACTGGTTTCGGTTACGTTAGCAAAACCACATTGTTCCCGTACTGTTTTTTCCCTTCATCAATTCAATATAGTTCAGATTTTCTGGCTGCTCTGCATACGATTCAGTGGTGTACCGATTTTATTTTACCTTTTTTCTTCTCTTTCGTCATTTTCTATTCATTTCACTCACATTTTAAATCGTACCTGTCAATTTATGGAGAAAAAAAAAACTTGGTAAAAATTTAGCAAGAATAAAACCAAAAATTTAAAACCGAATCAATTCATAAACGAGTGCGGAACGTTTGTACACCGGCAGATAATTACCGGATTTGGTGATATGATTTAATTAATTGTGATTTATTTGACCGTCAATTGTTTTGTGTTTTCGTTCTCAATCCCCGTGTGTATATGAATATGTGTCAGATGTGAATATCGGAATGCAAGATAGCACCGAATTCAAACAACTAACATCAAAAGTGCCAGGTATGGATAAAACCAATAGAGAAAAAATCACGCGATATTTTCAATTAAATGAATGAATTGTGTGAGTGAGTGAGTGTGTGTGTCTGTGTGTGTATCGTCTCTTATCATTTGGTTCTATTTCGCGAATTTGTAGAACGACGAAGGTCTGATGAAATCGCATATCACCATTGAATCAGCTCAACTGAACACTGAGTATTGGCTATTTGGATATTAATTACCGTTTCAAATTCGCTCGGTTTCTTTTTTTTTCGTTTTCGAGAATAATGAAAATCATTACGATTAAATTTACAGTTAAATGGAACATGTGTCGACCATGCTTCTTACACTTATCGAACAAATTATTGAATATTCAATGAAGTTTTTCATTTATCTGATGCCAAAATATTCGATTCGATTTTTTTTTGTCTAGCTTTTCTGCAAACACGTTAGTTTCGCTGGGGAAAGTATCGGTTTTACTGGACAACTCTGTCTGTGTGTGTTTGAAATATCTGGGAAATTTCGATTTTGTCCTTAACAAAAATAAAGAAAATGGGAAAGAGAAGCGATGTTTTGATGCATGATTTTTTTTCTCTTTTAAGTGCTTATTCACAATACCAATTTATTAAATAGTATTTATACGGTTTTCTAATTTTACATAAAATAGGTACGTTTTGAGTTCAAATATTGAGGTCTTATTACGATAAAACTCAATTTCCGCCGTGACTATATTCGACCGTAGATACAGTTTTTGATGTTTATGTTTTTATTTTTAAAAAATCCTGGATAAAATGATTGATAATGTGTGTGATTCATACTTGCGACGTTTTATACAACAACAAAAAATCAGATATAACGAACTCAAAACGAGTACCCAAAAAATGACCAAATATCATATGTTGGAACACACACACACACACACACAATTTTTGTAACACTTGCGGATACGTTTGGATTACGTATGCAATTCGTTTTATTTGTTTAAAATTTGGTGAATTTGGGTTTTAATTGCATTTAGTCAAACTAATTTATGGGTATTTAAAACAAAAATTGTCATCACTGGATACAGTTGATTCGGTCTCCTCGAGCAGAAAATAATAAATTAAACGATAATTTTGTCTCAAAATTCGGTTCGAAAAATTTCGTATGCATACATGAATGCGAACCATGTGTGAATGCTACTGTGTTGTTCCAATGCTATGACACTTTTATCACTCTCTCCCCTTCTGCCTCACGTATGAGTTTAATTCACAAACAAGAGCATTATTTTTAACAGCAATTGCGACACAAGCAAAATACGCACACTGATTGCGTATATTTGGAATATGACAAATACTTCTTTTTTTTGCTTTTTGAACGTAGTGGAGCTGAAAAACACGAAAAGTGCTAAATTTACCAGCTCACCACCACGACAAACAACAACAAATGTACAAAATAAAAACAAACAAATCGCATCGAGTGTCGCGTTGATGTGTGCAGTGCATTCAATAAATATGCGCCCGAGAGTTTGCGCTTGTCGAAAAAGCAGAAGAGTTTCAAACATATTTATTGTTTAGCTAGATGATAATATTACGACGCGTAAATCCATACAAATTGACGTTGACAATCTCTAAATTGTCCTATTTAAAATGACAATAACCCGATTTTCTTCGGACGGGCGAGAGATAATGTTGTTGTTACTGCTGCTGTGGCTGTTACTGCTGCTGCTTTGTTTTGTTTCAAATCGTGCGAAATAAGCAAATTGCTTGCATAAATACATAACTTCTTGAAATGAATGAAAATCGGATGAACAGTTCATTGAACACATCCATATGATGAGTACAAAAAATGTGTTCCCATACACAAAGGAGCCGAAATTAAATAATGTTTTTCAATGGTTTTCATTCCATCGCGCAATGGTTTGTAAAATAGTGATTTATGTATATGACTAGATAGATGAACGAGATCGAGATGGTAAATGTCAATTCGATTCATGATTTCGTTCCCAGCACATATAATAGAAAAGTTCATTTTGAAGCGATTTGCACGAAAACACATCGATTTCGGTTACATAAAGAGAACACGGCCATTGTCTTTAGTCTAAACGAATCAGTTGACAGAAACGTGGAATAATCTCGATCAGATGAATATTCGAAGATAAATGTTTATGCTAAACTGTGTTTCACATTTTTGTGTTTATCCATTGTCACTATCACACACCCATACATTGCTCAAATCCCGCAAAGTTCAACAGATGAATGTTCAACTAATACACCCTTGTACGGTACACAGTTCATAGTTTATTATCACACAATATGTGTAGAGATCTCCCTCCTGTTGATTTGTCGATCCAAATGCCTAGTTCAACGATGAGAGAAGTGGCTTATTAAATGAAATTCATCTTCGCCTCAAGTTCCATGTCCACACATGTATACACAACATTAACGATAACGACAATAACACCATCCAAATGCTTATCGAATAGGCAGTCTAAATCAAGACAAACTGCACTTTGAATCATTTACGCCGCGATCTCAATCTGAGCTGATGATCATGTTATCCGCCACAAAACTACTACACTTATATCCATTCATCTTCTTCCTGGCTACTCTCTACTACTAACTTTAGATAAATATTTCCAATATGTGACAGTGCGCGCAACAACAACCATAGCAACAGTCACTGAAGTGGGCATAAAACGCATTCAACTCTCAAACCAACCGAACTCTCGGTGATGATCAACAATATTATAAGATTCGTTCGCGCAAGTACAGTGATTTTTTTTCTTTATTGGAGTACATAACACATTGTTCCTCAAACCGATCGTACAACAATCGTTGATACGCAACACTTTTCGGGTAATTCAATTAATGAGCTATATTCACGGAGGAAGAGAGAGAGAGAGAGAGAGAGAGAGAGAGAGAGAGAGAGAGAGAGACCAAGTTGTATTGTTAGGAGGTCAATTTAATCCAAACAAATTTGTGTAGCATTTGATTTGGCATCGAATGTAATGACATGGCTTTGTTTGTGATTATTTCGTTGATTTTCCCAAGAATTCAATATTCCACGGAACACTCATTGATTATACATAAAATCAGCATATTCCTTAATCAGCAAACAGATTAGAAAATTTTTGAAAAAACAGTCTCTCAACTACTCACATACACGCTTCCACTCAAAGACGAAAGAAAAGACCTAAGCAACTTGTCAAACAATGAAATCCCAAAGACGAAGTGTGTACATGAATTGTGTAAATATTTCATTATTGTGCAGAAATTGGATAATGTTCATTGAGCAGAGACACTTTTTATTAGAGTTTATTCATGTATGTATGTATGTATGTATGTGTGTGTGTGGTGTGTGAGTGAATACGTACGATTATTTTGTTTAAAATATTTAATAAAGTTTGCTTTCGCTTAGATATTTCGTTGTTGTCACTTGGTGATTTTGGACAACCCGAAAAAAAAATCCCATACAACAAACGATTTTTTTTTCTTCGTATATATATATGATAAATTAAAACTTGTGAGAATATCCGATAGTAATTTTGTGTCCAATTTTAAATTCTCGTTACAGTTGATCTATTTGCGACGTGTTCAAAGTGTATAAAATCAAATTAGTACGCGATTGAAAGAAGGAAGAACAAAAGAACGACAACATTTATTTCGATATTATTAGAGTGTTAGAACGAGAGCGTGTGGGGGGGCATTTATCAACATGGCACGAGTATCAGCATCAGAAAGTGCTGTAGCACCAAAAACTGGATTCAGCGAATCCGATCAAAGCAAAAAGATAACACAGACGGAATCGAGCGGTGACGATGTCCAATTGAAAAAGGAGCTTGGCTTATTAGATGGCGTCGCCATTATTGTTGGCGTCATCATTGGCGCTGGCATTTTTGTATCACCAAAAGGAGTTCTTCTATATTCCGGATCCATTGGACAAGCGATCATTGTGTGGATCCTTTCGGGTATTTTAAGTATGGTTGGCGCTTTGTGTTACGCCGAATTGGGTAAGTTAAATGTACGTCTGATCTATGCATTAGATCAAGAAAAGAGTATGATTTTTTAAGCGTGCATGCTTCGATCTCACCGAATGGACTTGAATCAATTCCAACTATCATTATCGAGTCGAATTGGAATGAAAATGAATGCAAACTAAAAAAAAACACTCTTTTCATTGTTTAGGCACAATGATTCCAAAGTCTGGTGGTGATTACGCGTATATTGGTGCAGCATTTGGTCCATTGCCGGCGTTTTTGTACCTGTGGGTGGCTCTACTCATCTTAGTTCCAACGGGAAATGCAATTACAGCTCTAACATTTGCCCAGTATTTACTGCAGCCATTCTGGCCAACCTGCGATGCTCCCATTGAAGCTGTTCGTTTATTTGCCGCCGTCATTACTTGTAAGTTATCACCCTACTGTTTCAATGTCAATTCTCGAAATTCAACGTTTTGCTCTCCATTATTCCTTTTCTCGTTTTCTTTTCGCTACCAATTTTATTCCATTTTATTTATATCCAGCGAACAAACCACAAAATGACCATTGAATCCATTTTTTCAGGTGTTTTAACTGTAATTAATTGCTATAATGTTAAGTGGGTGACTCGTGTAACGGATACTTTTACTGCAACCAAAATCCTAGCTTTGCTATTGATCGTTGCATTCGGTGTGTGGCATTTATTCAAAGGCAATACCGGATACTTTGAGGAGCCGATGAAGGGATCGAAAACCGAACCCGGCTACATTGCATTGGCCTTTTACAGTGGCTTATTCTCTTATTCCGGATGGAATTATTTGAACTTTGTCACCGAAGAGTTAAGAGATCCATACAAGTAAGTGAAATGTAAAGAAACTGACTGTAAACGTTTAAATAACGAAGAATTGCCTAAAAGTAATTCAAAAGAACATTTCCATCAAAGAAAGTGATACGGTTTTCTCCATGTAATTCATATTTATTTCGCTAATTTCAGAAATTTGCCACGTGCTATTTGCATCAGTATGCCAGTGGTGACGATAGTTTATGTGATAACGAATATTGCGTATTTTGCTGTTTTATCGTCGGAAGAAGTTCTCGCGTCTGATGCAGTGGCGGTAAGTTATTTATCTCAGAATTTCTCATTTTTTTCATTGATTCATCTAATATTTTCGTTTGAATTGTTTCCGTTTCCGTCATAGGTAACATTTGCAAATAAGATGATGGGTATGTTTGCATGGGTGATGCCATTATTTGTGGCATGTTCAACGTTTGGTTCATTGAATGGTGCGATATTTGCATCGTCTCGTCTATTTTTCGTTGGAGCACGTAATGGTCATTTGCCGGCTGCCATTTCATTGATCAATGTCAATTGTTTGACACCAATCCCATCACTGATATTCATGTGCGTTCTCACATTGGTTCTATTATTCATTCGCGATGTATACATGCTCATTAATTACGTATCATATGTGGAAGCATTGTTCACATTGATCTCCATATCGGGACTGTTGTGGATGCGTCAAACCAATCCGGATGCCAAACGGCCGATCAAAGTGAACATTTTAGTGCCATTGACTTACATGCTCACGTGTAGTTTTCTTGTTATATCGTCGATTTATCAAGAACCATTCGCCGTTGGAATTGCATCACTCATCATCCTATCTGGTATTCCCGTTTATTATGTTACAATACATCGTCCCATTCCATTGCTAACCAGCATCTCGCATAACATTAACATGTTTTGTGCGAAACTGTTCATGTGTGTTGCCAATCAAGAGAAATTTGACTAAAAAAAACAAATTCACACCTCCTCACCACGCTACCTTTCGGCTCAACGAATCGCTATTTAATGCGATCGCAGATCATTAGAAAAAAATATTATTATTATTAAGTTGTAAGTGAATTGTACGCCAACAGGGGAATACAATATTATAATGATAATTGTAACGATAAATTGTATAAATAAATGTATTTTCAAATCAGATTGAAGCAACTCAACTTCGATTATGAATATTAAATATTCTCAAGACAAAGAAAAATCGTTAAATTTATAAGATGCCAAAAGTGTAATTGATAAATTCATTTGTTTTTTGCCTTTGTGCCTAAGAATATGAATTTTTACCGAATGAAAAAAATGAAGAAGAAAAAAATCGATTTTGTAAGTGAAAATATCAAAATACATTTTGTTTATAATAATCAAATTGGCCGAAGTTTTAATTCAATCCAAGTTCAACATTTGTTAGATCACACATGTACACGAGGCAAAGTTTCTTCTCTCTCTCTCTCTCTCTCTCTCTCTCTCTCTCTCTCTCTCTCTCTTTCCGCTGAACAGTTACGAAACAGTTAAATTGATCCAAAGTTCCTATCATTTGATTAGAAGAAGAAGACCTTTTTGTGATTGTGTAAGTATTTCCAAAATTTAGGACAAATCGGACAATTTTTCTTTCATAATAAAATCTTCAATCAATTTATTTTTCATCTGATGTGTATATAAAACTCGATGGATGTATGATTTTTTCGGCTAGATGTTTTCATTTTGAATTCAAGGATATGTTGATGACTTCTGATTTCATTTTTCATGTTCGCTTCTTCTCTTTCTCTCCAACCTAAAATGAAATGATTTTAAATGATCATTAGACTAACTGATTTCAGTAAATATTCAATGTATGTATCTCAACTATCTTTTGCTATTACTTTCGCTGTGATGTGTATTATTCGTAGAAGCATTGGGCAAAAAAAAGACCTGTTCCAACCGCCATTGAATTGATGAAAAGAATTCTATCACCTCGACCGGGATAAATGAACAGCATTAAGAGAAACGCACAAATTCCTATAGCTGCTGTTGTTGCTTCGACCTTTTTACTGATCTGTGGGGACAAAAAAATGGAAAATACAAATTCAATGTAATTAATTTCAGCAGCTGATTGAATGACCATTGCCATTTTTTGTCAAGATTTGTGTAAAATGGGCTATTGCCGGATTTTTGGTAATTAATTTCAAACATGAATTTACCCTCCAAGAACATCCTAAAAAAGTTAATGTGATGACCATCGCCGCGAAAGCTCCACAAATTAAGTCGCCCCAATACATTTTCCAGCACATGGTGAATGTATCAACACCTGGACAAAGGCACATTGACGTAGATAATGTTGAAAAGCATGAAGCAAGAGCGAGATATAAGAGCCCTTTTTTTTTTACTATAATCACAAAAAGAAACGAATGATGGAATGATTAATCAAAATGTAGGAAATAGCGATAAATTCAGATAGAACACTGAAATTTCAAGTAATTAATGTACAAGAACAATAATGAAAAAAAAACACTGACTATATTATAAATCATTTTGACTTTGTGCTAAACTGAATTACGCTGAGATGTACGCACAATCGCAAAACACCAACTGAGTGCTGAAAAACACCAACTGAGTGAAAAAGATACGAGCGATGTGCATACAATCACCGGTCAAAATATGCCGTTTGTTTGTTGTAGTTGTATTCTAAATTCTCTTTCACACTCTGTAGATGATGTATATATTTTTCCAGTGAAAAGAAAGAGATGATGTATGTACATATATATATATTTGCCAGTGGCGAAATAAAACAAAGTTCAGTCCAATACCATAGAGTCTGTGTGTCTCAAATAGTGAAAAGATTTGTAAGAAAAATATAGCATTGAAGGTGTATCAAGGTGTATCAGTATTATTTCTACAAAGACCGTTGGAAATAACGAGTAGAGTCTGATTTTGTTCAAAGACTTGATTAAGTGAACATAGCAATAGATGGCGTATATTTTGTTGGTAATAAAAATGAGTTCTTGTTCAAGAGATTTTAGATTGATTGCGCATGTGTACCTGAAGAAGAAGAAGAAGGAGAATTATTAAACGTAGCATTGTTTGTATATTATTCGCCAGTAAATATTTGTTTATATTATATACTCTTGGGTTTCTTAGCGGTGTATTTGCTCTAAAAATGATTTTTCCGAAGATAAATTGGGATTCTTTTGGGATCTTATACACTAAATTTTTGGTGGTCGTATGTCCCTTTTTACCATTACATCATTATTACTTGGAACGGGTAATTATAAATTAGCGATAAAAAAAAAACTTCTCTTAAATTTGTTTTGCGATTTCCTAGGGTCTTCATACGCCATATCAAAGTACACTTGGACTAGCTTGGATTTGTCTTTGGACCATTACAGGTACCACACTGTGGTCAAATATTTGATAATTGTGTATGGATTTATTATATTAAAATTTGTTCCATAGAAACCATATTCATATACATGGGATATTTTGGACCAAAACTAACAAGTCGTTTCATCAAAATATTCTACTCCATTATGATGTTCATACTATCTGAATGTTCGAATTGTCTCTCATTTATGTTGTTGCTAAAAATAATATCGAATGCTAATTATCATTCCGTGTTCAACGGTTTTCTGTTAATTTCTTGTGGTATTCTAAACATGGTGGTTGCCAGTTTGAATCATCTGTTGATAATTTATCATACATTCCGTCGTGTAAGTATGTTTTAGCTTCAGATTTTGAAAAGACAGAGTGTTAAACCTAACATGTTTTATTGAAAAATCCTTACAGACAGAACAAATGGCATGGCCACGGCTAAAGAGACTGAATGTCATTGTCAGCCATACATGTATCATTGTTGGGTGCATTTCCGCAATTCCATCATTTGGTTCATACCCTAACATATATTCGATTTTTTTGATGATGATAGGTTATTACTGCAACAAATTGAAATTTAAAATGTCTCAACTAATCAAATAAAAATAATTATGCTTTTTTTCTGATTAATAGGGATGCCAATAAGGGATATGTTGGGATCGGCTGATACAGAACATGATGAATGCACAATAAAACGTAAAGGGACTAGTTCTTTTATGTGCTATTTCCAAAAGATAACATTTGCAGCGTTCTCCGCCTTTTTCATACTTAATTCGTGCTCCATGCTTTTTATGAACTATGAAGACAAGCAAAAAACTTGGATACTTCTTCCAATAATGCTTGCAATTAATTTTCTCGCGATCGGTAAATAGAATTAAACTTCTTCTATACTATAATTGTATAATATCAATATGTGCTCAAACTTTCAGTTCGCCAAATATGTGTGTTACCTGGCAATGAACCGACGCAGATAGAGGGAAAGTCATAGCCAATACTCACTTTTGGGAAAATGACGGAATCTCTGTTATAATCACTGTGAAATATGCTCATGACCATACTCCTTCTCGATTTAAAGTAACATAGACATACTATTCTTTTACTGTGTGAGAGTTTGTTTGAAGATTTCAATGAATTGTTCGGTATTAGAGTTTTTATTTACAAGAAATTCTTATTTAATTTGAATTAAAAAAGAAACGATCAGGGAAAATGTCCCATCGAATACAAATCGTGCAGTGTTTTCTTTCATCATAAGATTTTTTATTTGCAATACACCATTTTATACACAATTTAGCTATGTACAATCTTTTAACTGTTTTTTTTTATATATATAAATGGTTATAAATAAAATTAACATTTCCATAACTAAAAAAATTGACCATTGTGACCAAACGCTTTGTTGCTGTTGTTATTGGATACAGTTTTATCAAAAGAAAAAAATAGCTCTGTGACGCTAGCCCCCCGGTTCCAAAATTTAAATCCGAGCACGCAATTTCTGCTGATTACTGCTCGCTCCGCAGAATTTCTGCTGCAACTGGTGTCACGGAGCTGAAAAAAAAAAACATATATAGAGGCGTAAGCCTCTGAACTCAAATTCGAGTCATGGTTTTAAGGTAGTAAGTGTTCGTTTTCTTTGCTAACAAATTCCTCAGTTGCATCAGCTGTCTGATGGATTACATCAAGCAATGGTAAATCTTCACGTTTTCGACGTCGCTCACACTTCGGACATGGATGCAGTGCATTAAGGCACTCTGCATGGAATACGGCACTGCAATCGTCACACTGTAAAATAAGAGAAAAATCGGAAATGAGTTGAAGAAGAGATGAGAAATGACTAACCATGTTTTTGGTTAGACACGGTTTTCTACTTAGTTTATGTAAAAAATTTGCCTTGTTCTTTTACTAGTATCAAAATAGTTATTTGATCAATGTCGCGGGAACATTGAACGCGGAAAATTCATTTCTATGGATTCGCTCCACAATACTGATGCACAAAATGAGTCCGACTCACCTTGTACGTGGTGTCAATATCGAATGGATAAAGCACTTTGTTGCTTTGACAAATCTCGCAAATGAATCCCTTTTGACTGCACAACGGACACTCCAAAATGTGTTGACGCCCAAAGGCCACCACTTTTCGCAATTGATCGGCCAACAATTTTTTTGGGATGCGTTGCAAATCAGCGAAAGTATAGCGATGAATGTGCTCATACAAGTATTCTTTGGTCCATAATTGCTTGCGAAGCTTTTCTATGATTGGTGCACAGCATGTGAACAAATACGCTCGAATAAAGTTCAATTGAATTCGCAGCGATTGTAGTTCAGCCATTTCATCGACGTACTGGTAAATGTCTGGATTTAAAATTTTCAAATCGATAAACGATTGATGTTGAAATTCTTGCAAAAATGCGGCTGCCTTCTGTGAAACCGGATATTTTTTAAAGTCCCAGTTGAAAATCACGCGAGCTGGTATTTGAAATGGATCCGTGGCCATGCAACCCGAACAGTAGTATGCGCCATTAAATCCACAAACTCTGAAAATAACACGGAGAAATAAATAAGGTGGGTTAGTATTTGTTTTTTTTTCTCCAAGTTTTTGAATATTCTTCTTTGTAAGAATTAAAATTAAACGTACTGTGTGGTTGTTACGCCAGAGCCACCAACTCCAAGTGGATTTCCACACGATAAGCATGCAAAATTCTGTGAATCCAGTCCAGATTCACGTGGTATTTTGAATGTTTGTTGCACCATCTCACGGAGTTCGGGCATTGAAAAATGTGCCAAACTATCGCTTTGAACGAATTCAAAATCCACCAAAGCATCTTCGTCACCCGATTCATCTGGTTTGTCGGCCGACTTTTGCGATTTTGTTTCGGCCGCATCATTGCTCACCGCATTTGTATGTGCAATTCCTAATGTGCTTTCAAAGCGTTGCCAAACATCGTTATAGTCAATTTGACGTGAGAAACACTCATCACCGTCTTGTGCTCGTTTGACGCCACGGCGCAACAGTGAATTGTAGCTAAATCGATCGATCGGCGATTTAATGGAACTGTTCAGACTGTTGGATCGACTGAGTGAGCGTGACATCGATTGCACGGGTGTTGTTGATTCTTCATTGGCTTTAGCTGCGATTTCAAGTTCATTGTCATCGGTCGATGACCAACCCATTCGAGAAACCAATGAATTTCCCATAATTGGTGATGCACTACTGAATGGGTTTGTCTCTTCGGTTTCGATTATAATTTGCTCATCAGCATCGTTGGCCGTCATCAAAGCGGATAATCGTTTTTCCGCTTCACTCATTTCACTCTGAAGATTAGCCACTCCGCTATTCGATGGTTCTGGTGAGTCTCTCTTGGTAACCATGGCATCCACACGGGTCAACAGAGCCGTCAATTGCACATCATGCTCAATATCATCGTCAATGGCCTCAAAACAATCGACGCCCACATCCACACTCGTTGGCTCTTCCACCTCTTCAACGCTCACATACGGTTTGATGAAGGTGGCTTTGAGATTTGGTATTGCCGACTCTTTAAACGGTGAATTATGAATTGATGCAGAAAAAAATTCATTCGTTTGCAGCGGTTTTGGAATGGGAATATTTCGATCTTCGGCCACTAATTCATGCATTGGCTTATCGGCGGCAATTTTCGCCGGCGAAACCGATGTGTACAAAACGCCTGTATTGTTGGCCACATCAATGCCCGACGCAATCGGATACGATTGAAGTGATGGCGTATATAATCCGGATAATTGTAATGGCAAATCAGTCCACGTATTCAATAAACTCGAATTAAGTGGTAGATCAAAAGAGACGCATGCTTCAAGTCCACCAATCAAACTTTCTGCCAATTCCATAAAATCAGAATCCCGTAAAAATGCTGTGCGTTGATAATATGGTGCTAAAGTTTGTGAGCTCTTGCGCATATTTGAGAAGTAGGATGAAAGCAAGCAATCGTTCAGTGATTGTCGTATCCAGCATCGACAATAGCCAATTTCGGTGGTAATCTGTGTCATCGAATGGATTTGTTCGATTGCATATTTGTGCGAGAAGATCATCAACGGTGCCCAAAATGTAGGCGATGGACGACGATTTGCTTCACCGCCCGTTCCAACTAGAATATTCACGGTTTGCCAGAGGAATGAATCTTTCAGACCATGCAGAAAAATTGCCTCGATTGTTGCACACAGCGACTGTGTGTGATCAGACAAGTACAGCTGTTCTGTTGGTGAAACCAAAGGTCTAAGCATTCATTTGATATAAAATAAAGTAGAAATTTTGCTCTATCCACACTCACCACACATCTCATCATTGGCACCTTCTTTTAGTTCGTACTGTATCTCTTTGGCATTGTCGGAAAGAGTGTCAATCAATGATTGTTTGATTTGATGCTCTCGGCTGTTGAACTTTGCCTTAACTATGTTGCCAAAGAACGAATCCATTTTTTTTGGTTTGCCACAACACAAAAACGCCAGCCTCACGATATTCGATCACACACCTACATTGAATATACTCTGTCGACAGTCTACACCACCACCTAAATGCCTATCGTATTTTATTGAAATGAAATACAAGTGGTTGTCGCCTTCGATGCGCCACACACACACAATCTCTACTACATCAATTAAATGACATTCAACGGAATAGAAACTCGACGCCAGAAAAAAGAAATGCGAATGAAAAAAATAAAAACAAATTATTTTGATTTGTTGTCGTCGACTGGATGATTTGACTGTTGTTGTCTAATCACGAAACCATAACAATGACAGATTCAATCGTCATTTGACAAATCGCTCCTTAAGTATATCAAACTATTCAAACGATCGACATCTACCTTCTGCTGGCGAAACTAATTTGAATTGATTTGTGTCTTTTTCCACTCTTTCTCGGTATGAAAGGACCAACAGTTATGCATTTATAAATAGTTTTGTTGGGAAATTTGTGCATTAGTCCGATTGTTCTTATGTAATTTAACGACTTTGTATGTACAGCGTGGGGATATTACTCGAAACCATTTCGCTCAAATTCTTACTTCATTTTACATGACATTTGGACACATGCTCGGACACAAGGCAGCTTTTTATAGAACAAAGAACAACTTTCATAACAGAAATTATGGACGTTAGAAGCATAATCATGCACTTGAGCAGTATTTTGAATTGTCGGAAAGATCGTTTGAATTTGAAGCATTTCATCTTCAAGTTCCATGGAACACGTTTATTTTGAGCAGAAACTTGCATCATTCGTCGAATATCAGCTCCGGTCATTTCGAAGCAATTAATTGTTTTTACGACACTTGAATTGCAAGATCATTGACTATGTGTGTATTATCATTAGATTAGCAGACATTGGCATTGGCCGGTCATTATTCAGCCATTTTTTTGTTGCCAATTTTTCCAATTTTTCAACCTAGTCGGCTATGGAAATATTTGTTTTCGATCAAATTTGTTGTAATTTAAAAGCTACATTCAATTGAATCTTGTGAAAAGACAAACGAACATTGAAAAGAGGTTCTTCTTCTAGCTATTATCAAGTTAACAATAGGTGCGTTTCTTTTACAAAACACGGCCATATTAGCATATTTTCGCTTTTGAAACCACTTTTGATAGAAGAATTCGGATTTCGAACTGCAGTCTTAACAGTAAGTCGTAATTTGATCTAAAATAGTTTCTTACGCCATATCATATAGCCCATATGTCAATATTTTCAACTGCAAACTTTCAACTGTTTGGCTGAACTTTGAGAATTTCCCATTTTTCTTCGCTTTTTTTGGAAAGAAGCCAATTTAAGATAGGGAAATTGATTGAATTGAAGCTCCTCAGAATCTCTTTTTGTTCAAAATTATTTCAAGAATCATGATGGCGACCAGAAAAAAAACGTTCAATTGTCGAGAGCTTTTCGATCAAATATTCGCTTAAACTTGTTTTACATTCATGTTTTTGTCCGGTCGAAAAAAGGGAATGAAAGAAGGAAAAAAATGCTGTGAAATTGTGCAAAACCAAAATGACCGACAAAAAAAAGTTCGTGAAATGCGTCTCAGAATTGTTGTTTGCGATTTGTAAGTTCTTGTTGTTCCATTTGCTCTCACACTTATTTTCCGATTAACGTTTGCATGGGAAAATGGCAATAGAAAGAAAAAAAACGACAGCAGACATATTCCGCATATACAATGTATATGTCCAAATGCTAGTTATATGCATAGTTGAACACTCGTTCGCCGCGTGATCACGCTAGCACATAAGAGTGGTAAACATCATAAAATTGTTGTTGGATAACGTGCCACAGCTAAAATACATAAGACTGTATGGAAAAAGCGCCCCGAAATGTTCACATCGAATAGGTTCGAAACTCCAGTTCATTTGCGCGTGTATTGGTATGTTGTGGATAAAAAGGTATACGGAATGTGAAATGCGCGCATACATGCACACACAGTGAGAAAACGGAGGGGTTGCTTATACGGAAAATTGTCCATGTATTCGATGAAGCGCATATTTACTGAATGTTGAAAACTCATTTGATCCTCAAATGACATTCAAAGTCGTCCTTTTTCACATACGTACATAAACAATAACCGTAAGAGGTGTTCTTCGTCAGAGATAGCATACACTTTGCGCATTGAATTCCATTCAGAAACCGAACATTTTACGAATAACACAAGTTCCAGACAAAAACGGTTCCATCATCAAAGCCAGACGAAACAAGCTCTTTGGACAAGCATTTACCCTGTTTTGTGACCACTCTACAAAGTCCAACAAATTTTCTTACAAGAATCATCAATTTTATTTTCTTGCTCTACGTTTCAAACAAAAAGAAGAAGGAATTTAGCGAGTAAAAAATTCAGTGCATTTGTTACTATTGTGTAGTTGTGCTACTCGTTTTTTTTAAAGTGATATATTCATTCCTTCGAGGATATTCGAAACGAAATCAGCTGTAAGCAATTTATTAGTTTAAAAATAAAATTTGTATTTCTCTACAATGTAGAGTCTACATGTAGATTTTCAAAGCAAATGTAATTCCGCACTATGTGACAGATTACGTTACGCTATGAAATGAAACTTTTCGTAATTCGCATTGGTTGGTCATGGTTTTTTTCTTTAGCTGAATTCCTTTCAATCGATGTGAATGCTTTATCGCGTTTTTGTTCAATTCCACTCAATAGAAGCAAAGTCTAATTGAACAAAAATATTTCGATTTATCTGTTTATGTATGCCGATGACAGTCCATTTGGAATTAATTGATCAGGTCATTTGCGAGTCGATTCTACTTTAGGAAATATATTAAAGATTTCATTTAAGAGTGCAATGCCAAAAAAAACTAATATCTTCATCCCGAGCATTTGA
This sequence comes from Sitodiplosis mosellana, assembly GCF_009176505.1. Taxonomy (NCBI): domain Eukaryota; kingdom Metazoa; phylum Arthropoda; class Insecta; order Diptera; family Cecidomyiidae; genus Sitodiplosis; species Sitodiplosis mosellana. The sequence goes on from NW_022601438.1 coordinate 8,901,423, forward strand.
TGGGAAATTCAATTTGACGGACATACATTTGTTTAGAATTACGGCACGTCCACTATAATTTCTCGTTCAATTTTTCGATATGAAAGTGCGACATATTAAACCATTTTGATCAAATTACGCTTACTACGTTCATCATCAGGCCAAAAAGTTCATAAGATCACCATTTGCCTTTATTTTCGAGCCGTTTCTCTATCACTCTTCCTTTGTCTCGGTTTCGTTCATTTAATTGGCTATAATTCGGCCCGTTGGCAAAGTCCGCGTAATTGTCGAATTCTTGATGAAATTGAAGTGAAATGAAATAAGGCTGAAAGAGCGAGAGAGAGAGAACAAAGACCGGGCGGATGGTATAAAACTAAAAATTATTCATTTATTATCATACAATAAACGAACGAGTACGAGTTGCAAACGCATTGAATTCCTTCACCGAAACAGAGATGAGACCATTTTGAATTGTAGTCGGGCCAGAAAAAATTAGTAATACTTTGACAGTTGACGAGTGAACAGTGTGCTTGTAGTTGAATTTAACGCATCGCGGGTAACAGCCAGATTCAATAAAATATTTTTCTCTGTGATTTGTCGGCAATTTTTTTACTCTCCCTTTCACTTTTTCGCATATACGCATTTTACGCCAGCGATAAATATCCATTTGGTGATAATAGTATTAAAAATAGCATCGTTTGCGGAAATATGGCATAAGTTCTTGGGTAAATTCTATAACAATTGAAAAGTGCATCGCACCACAAATCAAAACAAAGCCACTGACTCGGCGTCAGCAGCACACAGTTGCACTTTTCTGCATACACGCTCTCTGACGCCTTCTCTCTTCTGCACATCGTTTAACCCTTGCTTTAAAGTTGTTGGCTGTCATTTTCTTTTGGTTTGGTTTGGTCTGGTGACGATGATTTTTTTTATGACAACACAGAAATACTGCAATATCGCAAACAATCCCGAAGCCAAAGACAAAAGAGAGCTGATTAATTAAATTAAAAATAAAAAAAGTCACAGGCAAAGGCACAACGAGAGCAAATTTGCACGAAGAGAGAAAAAAAATCGCTGCAAAAATTGTACGTACGGTCAACAACTGGATATTACAATTACATTGTATATTTACGATACCATGCATAAACTCGAACGAACGAGATAGAGGCAGAGCGCACACACAACCACAAACGTATCCAAAAACAACAACAACAGAACAACACATTACATTAGTTGAAACTGCCTTGGACAAAACGTACATGTATTTGCATTTCTTTGTTCCGCTCGCTCATTGTTTTTGATACATATGCCAAAACATTATGCGTACTGTGTGCTTTTTTCATAGCCGTTTGTTTCAGATTTGCTTTTTTTCCCCGTCCATTTGGTGTTTATTTGTATAATTGGTGGCGGCTTGTACAGTGAACAAATGAAATAAAAGAAATAACTAGAGAGAGAGAGAGAGAGAGAGAGGGAGAGAAAGAGCAAACGAAAAATAAAAGCGATATTAGTTCTTTGTTCTTGTTGTGCCGTGTGCTGTGCTCACCAACTCACAGTCTTTTTTAGTTCACAAAGTAATATATAGACATACGAAATAAAAACAGCGCAAATTCTATTCGATTGGAATCGATTGCATTAAACGCGATCCAGCAGTCAGATGTTGCATGCCAACAAACGATCATTTATTTTAGATTCGTTCTCTCTTCGCATAGTATCGCATTGCAATCAAAATAATTGTGTGAAAATCAAGTTGAACCGATTATCGCCAGTGATTTTTACAAAGTTTTTTTTTCGCTTTCAATTTCAATTTTCAACTTTTGAGTGCTCATCATTTGATTTTCTTCCTTCATCCTTTGTCGGTGTGTAGATCGTGAAAAAGTGCCGAAATACTTGGGAGCGCAAATCGTAAAATCGAACGTCCAAAAGTAAAAGATAATAAAATAGAAAATATCGAAACACGATACAATAACAACCGGAAAATAGTTTTGTGTATGTGCCAAACGCGGAAACATACCAATCGAGAAGTAGTAAATCAAGGAAAATAACCCGATTCGAACATTGAACATCGTCAAAAATTTTACGAGTTATTGCAACATCTATTGCCTTCGCATCGACCCATTAAACGCGCTACATTCATTGGTGAGTGTCAATCATTATCTGAACTCTTTTTTTTATTGATTTGCAAAATTCATGTAATCCATCAATTATATAAAATTACTGCCGATTGTTGTTTTTCTTTATCATTTTTACGCGGAAATATTTTCTTCGTTGAAAAAACAAGAAATAATCCGCATGAAATTCAAGTACAGGATAATGAATGGCGATAAGATTACCAAAAAAATCAAAATATTTTGATTCATTTGCAATGCGGAAAAAACACGAGAAAAAAAACGTAATTCTAATTTGTATTGAAATCCACTTGATAAAGGTCGTGAATTATGTGTGTGTGTGTGTGTGGATGACTTTGAAACTTGCTGCGTACGATTGATTTATTGATTCGCTTTGTATCCTAAGTTTCTTTGTTCCAAAGATACGGTGACATCGTGAAATGAACGAATGCAACAAACAAACAGAAAAAAACTCATAATAACAGTGTGGCAACGATACATACAGAGAGAATGAAAGGAGGAAAAAACAACGACTGCAACGAACAGAGTCGATCCTGTATGTATGTGTGGACGGCAAAAATTGATAATGGCTTAAGTAAATAGCATTGATAAAAATATACGCTTATTTTTTTTTGAGCTAAGCCAACAATTTCGTCACGCGCGGTGTCGGTGTTGTGGTGATACGAACCGATACATATTAGATATTATTTGCTTGGAGAAACTAATTGAAAATCAAGCAAACGGAGGAAGAGGAAAAAAAAAACAAAACCAATTCACACTGGTGGTGATGGATTAGATTAGTTCGGGAAATTGAATTGAGATATGATGTGAAGTTTATTATCAATTTGTAAACAAAAAACAAACTACCTCGTTTGACGTCAATGATAGGATTTTTGCATAATTTACACGCTTTTTTATATGTTATCAAACCGCGTGCGCTTGATGTTTGTGTGTTTTTCTCTCTCTCTCTCTCTCTCTCTCTCTCTCTCTCTCTCTCTCTCTCTC
>NW_022601438.1:8904521-8964521 GCF_009176505.1 Sitodiplosis mosellana
CTCTCTCTCTCTCTCTCTCTCTCTCTCTCTCTCTCTCTCTCTCTCTCGCCCAATCATAATTTTGATTCTGGACGACTTTTTGTCCTAATTCTATGCCTTTTTTGCCTCTCGTCGTTGTTTTTTCCCCTCCGCGAGTAAATGCAGTGGCACGAAATGTGATAAGCTGCAAGCGGGCTTTAAATAGAAACTTTCGACACACGCAGCCACCCAATCAACTCTACCAGATGATTGTGATGAAAGAGTAAGCATAAGCGAAATATAGCAAATATTTAATGTGATTCACTTTCGCGCAAAACACATGAAATAATTAAAGCACAAAGAAAAAAAAAACAGACGCAAGAGATGACAGAGATGAGATTGAGAAAAGAAGGAACGAGAACGCAATCCGTACGAGAAATGGGAAAATTATTTTTGACATTGCTCGTCTACATATTGCTTTATGACGCACGAGACTCGTTAGCAAATTTTTCGTTAGTCAAAGAATCCATTCACTGACAGCGTGAAATTTCAGTTTCTATTTTTAATTGATTTTTATCTCATGCAGTTGGCTTAGATTTTCTTGTTGCTCTCACACCAAAAACGAAAGCGCTTACATCCATCATAGTGCTGCACTGTTGAACGTTCAGCAGCGAGGGAAAAAAAGACACATAGGGATTTGAATGCGGCAGGAATTTTGTCAAGTGTTTTCATGCAGTTCGATCGAATGATAGCGGGTTTTTAGTGATCGATTTACTATGGACGGCCATTGTCAACCACTCATTCATATCTGACTAAGCGTTTGAAATTCATTACGTTTTGTTTTGTTTTGTGTGTCGCAAAAAAGCTTTACATGCAATTTACAATCGGCGACGACGGTGGCGATAATCGAAGTTTATCACGGGTATTGGTCTTGAAAACATTTTCGAAACCGTTTATGAACCAATCAAACAATATTCGTCTGAGACGACTGGTTTGAAAGCCAAACAATGAAATCATCAGCACAATATTTGTTTTTGCATTAATTTGCGCCTAGGGTCCAATGTTCATCGCCACCAAATATTCTAGTAGCTAAATGGCTACCGAAATGCGTGTCATAAACAATTTACGAAAATAAATCCGATCTTCTACACCTAATTTTGGGCGAAAGGAAGAGCGCGTAAATCAATGAATAACATCAATCTCCGATTTCCACGTTTTATGCGGCAGAAACAGATGGTGAACGGTGTCGTAATTTAGAATAAATAACACAAAACCCACAATAATATTCTTTCTGCGCGCTTCTCACATCATTCAATCTCTCATTCGCACAATTGTTTTCTTTTCCTTTTGTTGATTTTAAGCTCACAAGCCTCTAATATCAAACAAATTCAATATGAAATGTGGGACTTCAACGACTTTGTTATTGTGCTTGCACGCTCTCTCCCGCTATCTATCCCTAACAGCTCGCGCGTTCACTCATATCATTCAGATAATTAATGTTTAGTGCATGGGTTCTTAGTCAAAACGAATCTTCAGTCAACAAGGAAGGCGATATTTACGATAGACAAATAAATACAGGTAGCAAAACAACCTGACATTAGAAACGGTGGAATTAATTGTGACCTGTCTCTTGAGGTGTGATATAGCGAGAGAAAAAAAAACAATTTTCACACCAGACGAACGAACAAATATATATATATATATTATATATATATATATATATATGCAAATGGAGCTCTCTAAATTGTGTGAGGATGTTTGAATTTTTTCTCACTGTTTCAAATGATGTTTACATGAATCGACAAACACGAGGTTCCATAGTCCATGGACGAATTAAAAAAATATATATATATCCGATATTCAGCCATTAGGATCTAAGGTCAGTTCATAATGCGACAACACGAGCCAAATTGATCCATATTTTACACCTTCTTTTTGCGGCATCGCTGTTTACAGATGTAAAAGTGATGCTAAATTTACCGAACATGAATTTGATCGAAATTTAATGGTAAATGGTTGCACTAAAAAAATGAGATGTTTGATGGTTCGACCGAACACGAGATTTACATTCACCTGCGTTTCATGTAGACAAAACGGTTCCATATCGTAGAAAGAAAAGATAGACATTTCGCCATCAAGACTCATAGAATTTGACGCATAGAAAGAGAGCGAACGAGAAAAAAGGCAACAACAATGTGCACGGTGGCAAGAGGTGAACATGCTGTCGATGCGTGATTTTGAGTTTTTTTTCCCGTTGTTATTACTATTATTTTTCGGGGTCCCCGTTTATATAAAACAAGCACTTACACTCACACATTGTAAAATGTATCTGAATGAGCAGAGCGCATGTACAATGACAACGACGACGACGTTGCAAACACATAACAACAACAACAGCTGCTCCATGGTATAATATAAGCAACGCATACATTCGCGTTGTATATCGAATAAACTTAACCAAGTGAACAAAATTACACACCGTTTTCTTTTAATTTGGCGAAGGAAAGAAGAAATGAGCGAGAACATTCATCGAAAGCATGATGTTACATTGCCAATGTGAAATTGTATTTGGGTTAAACTCATATATATACTTTACCATTTTATTTCTCTCTCTTATACTCTCAATACAATGGTGTCTATGCCGCTGGTATCGCGTATTTCCCTTTCGAATTATCGAATGGGTATATACAGAAATTTTGGTGTTGTTTTCTTCTTCTTCTGGCTATGTGTGACAGTGTTGGAGCGAGATCTTGGTTGTGTGCATGCGTGGATAGCAGCCCGTTGATGTAACGCGCATAACACTCGATATATAAAATACATACACACGTACACAGCCACACACCAATAGTTGTACATAAATGTACCTTCCAATGGAATTGAATCACGCTCTCGAGTCGGCTGATCACTCAGTCATCGCGTGATACATGTTTTCGTTCATTAAAACCGACACTCTGCGTTGTCGTTGTTGTTGTTATTGTTGTTTGTTTGTTTTTCATCTCGCTGCTGGTTTTTTCTCTCGATATGCCCCGTTCTCTCTTTGGGTGTGCATTGGTCTTTGTCGTATGTTAGAAACGTTGTTTACATCAATCATTTTCCATTGCTTCCAAATCCCCGAACAGTTTGTTTTTTCCCTTTAAACTGTTTCAAATTTTTTAGTTTATTCATAAATTGAGTTGCTAAAATAACGAGTTGTTTACGTTTTTTTTCTTCTACTTCTTCTTCTTCTTCGTCCGTTGAAATATTTCAACATCACTGATGACTGTATATTTACATTTTAAATTGCTAACCAATTTATCAATGGCAAGAAAATATTTACTCATTACTTGATCTGGATTCTATTCGGTTGTCTCGAATATTCGAGCCATGCCACAAATAAAGCCAAATTGAATGTGTGCAAAACTAATCTACCTGAATGCCATCGAAATGTCGATGGATGAAGGAGCTGAAATACCGAAACTTTACAAATCGAATCGAATCGAATGAATTAATGGATATGTGAAATTGCGTCGTATTTGACCTTTGCTCACCGCTTACACGAAAAAAAACAGCAGCAACAGCAGCAACAACAACAATGTATACCCGCACATGGGCATTGGCTGACATTGCGTGTCTGGAGAGAATTGTTTCTCGTTCTCTCTCTCTCTTTCGGTTCTACGCAAAAATAAATGCGTAGTAAAATAGTCCCCCACACACACATACATTACATTCTCGAAATGCATATCAGAACCAAAAATTTTCGTCGTTGATTGACCGGCTTAGCGTTCTGTTATTTCGGGATGAATGTTATTACTAACCGGAAAGTTGTTTCCTTTTTACGGCCACACAAGCATACAAAATCGTATTTTTAGCCATAAAGTCAAATGCCTTGTAATTGTTCGTTTCATTGGCCAACGTTGTTTTTTTGTATTCATTCTTCCAGATAACTCAATAGATTTTCTATTGGAAGAGAATCATTTTTTTCTTGTAACGGGCATTATTTTTTTTCTCAGCAAAATACTACGCATATCGTGGCCTATAGGCTCTATTTATGGTTTAAAGCGATTGTGGGACAAATGTTAACGAATGTAATATTGCCGGTGTGCGGGCGCTCACGTTCTCGTTTCACAGAATGAAAAATAGAGCGATCTAGAATTATGATTGCATCTTTCCGCAAAGAGATCGTTAACGCGCGCGTCGACCGGTCGGAATGTTGTTGATTTGCCAAATTCAACGATTCTCTGTGTGTGGACTTCGAGCTTATTTTATTCTTTTTATTCGAAATAGCTGTAGCGAACGCAAGAAATACGTGTATTTCGCGACACATTTGAAATGTTCTTTCCAACACACGCACCGATCATCAAACGAATCAGGCGCTTGTATAGCGGGGTGAAAGAGATGAGTAACAATTGTGTTTTGCCTTTGAATGAACAAACTTTTTTCTATTTGCTATTTGTCTGCCGGCTAAGTCGTATTTCGTACAGTTTGGTTTCACACGCATGGCAGGCACATCGAACGATTTTTTTTATCCAGTTCGACACACCGCTTTTTTCGCTGTCTCATCGATCACTGTTTTTTTTTTGTTGCCTTATGCCGTTTCTTCTTCTTACACTAGCCAAAAACTGCAAAGCACTCGCTGCGATCGTGAACACTGTCCATTCACATAGTTGCTGATCAGCTACTTTGTAGGTGGATGTGTGTATGTTTGTGTTTTTTTCCCCCAAATTATCATCAAAAATCAATTTGAAATACATGCAACGAATTCGAAAAATTCCATTCACAGAGATGAAATTGATCAGCAGTAGCCGCAGCAAAACAATTATTTCCATTGATTAGCATGTGACGTGCGGCTCTTGTGAAAAGCTATTTGTGTATTTTTTTATCCCTTTGAAACCCTATGAAAACATAACGAAATTGCTCACTGAAATGCAAAAATAAAAGCGCATGATATCGACATACGAGCTCCATCGCCTTTGTTACAGCTACTAATGTTTGTTCGTTCATTCCTTCGCCTCACTCATTCGTCTCTCTCGCATTTATATAATCAATAAAAATTCATTTTATGCAGGTGCAATGAACGCTCGCTCTAGTTACTAGGCAAGAGAGTAAGATAGAACTTAACGGCCCGACCGAACTAGGAATATCAAGTTTAAATTCTGTACAGAAAATTTGCACATTTTTCCCATTTGCATTGGCAACATGGAGCAATGTGCAATTTTTACTGTCAACCATTGACTTGACTTTAGCTCGATTGAGGTGTTTAGATGTGTAATTTACGTCAAACATTATATAGCCGGCTCTTTATAATCAACTGAATCACCAACACTACGCTGGTCGTCATCGTCGTCGTCGTTTTTATTTCATCTAATTTTATTGTTTATGTGACGAATAATGAAGTGAACACACGTTCTTATTGTTACGGCTTTGCCCACAGAGCAAAAAAATAAATCAAAGCGCAAACAAACACACACACACTAGTCGACAAAGTGACCGCATTGAAAAAATGCTGTGAATGCATTCACCTTAGTGGAATCGCACAACACAAAGCGAACACGCATTCCCTGAATGATCTTCACACACGATTGCAAATCGGTAACTATACGTTTCTCTCCCATTTCGAATTGATATTTCGTGCCGTCAAAAAACGAATGCTTCTAATTAATTATAGTTTTAGTTTTGAACGTATTTTTCTGTTTATGTTTAGTTGTAATGATGCAATAGCAAAGAATGATGCAAGCATGGGGAATTCTACAGCATTTTCTTTGAAATCAATGCATCGGATTCCACCATTGAATTTCACGTCTATTTCAATATATGCGCTTAATGAGCACATTTTTATTGATAACTGGGTAATTCGATGTGCATTTAGTTGCTCTTTTTTTTGAATAAAGATTCAAACGAGTTTTTCGGTTGACATCGACAATTTATTGGTCGAAAATCAGACAATGTATTTGGCTAATGTCAGCTAGCTAACTGAAAACATTCTGGCTGGCTCAGCGACTGAATTCTATACGTTGCGTTTTTTCATCGCAATCTGTAGTACAGAAATCATATATATATATGGAGATTTTTGTTTTTTTCATGTACCGGTATTTGTCAACAAGTCTGCCTATGCCACTAAACATAGTATACAGCCCATAAGAAATGTAAAATTTTCGCCATTTATTTTTACATTGCCAATACATTAGTTATGGGGATTTTTGTTTTGTTTATTTTTTGTTGTTTGTAAACAAATCTGCCTATCTTTTTGCATTGCCTCTGCACATTTCCTATGGACATATACTGTGCACAATGCACATTGACAATGCAAAAAGATAGGCAGATTTGTTTACAAACAACAAAAATCCCCATATATATGATTTTTGTACTGCAGATGCGATGAAAAAACGTAACGCATAGAATTCAGCCGCTGAGCCAGCCAGAATGTTTTCAGTTAGCTAGCTGACATTAGCCAAATACATTCTCTGTCCAAAATCAATCGAATCGAGCGAAGCTAATCGGAATTATGCCCATAAATGTATATCGCATTGGAGCCGATCACGTTTCGTAAATCAAGCTATTATTTTTTCGTGTGACGTCACACGTTTGATTCGATGCAAAGTGAATCATATTATCATTAAATTACGCTACTGACCGATAATAATGTAGCACGAATTTTTTCGGTGGCTCTCTCTCTCGAGACACAATTTATAATTTTGTTGCTTTTTTTCATGTTGCTTTTTGCACAGTTTCCATCACAATTTCATTCATGTTGTGCGCGAACTCGATACATGATCTCGTGGGGCTTCGTGCTTATATTTCACCTCTCTTTCTTACTGTCACCATGCGGTTACGTTGATGTCAACTGAGCCGATATTCTTGAGTCATTGTATGCATTTACTATTCATAAGTAACACACGCGGAGTATAATCGCTACACTTATTTTGCATTTTGCAATCTTGACCCTTCTCACTGTGATTTGCAATGGCCTAGCAAGGCTTAGAGTTGTACTCTCAATTTTTTTTCCAACTTTCGAATGATATGCACATTTTCCAAAGAAGAAAAACACACGCATACCCTCCATAAAGAAGTTGGGTGTGCGCGCGCCTATAAAATGATGATAAAAATAGCCGCGAGACAAAATTGATGAATGACAAAATGTTTTCGAGTTGATACGGGAAAGAACGAAACGTTCAATTGATATGAAATGTCTTAGTGGACAGCGAAAAAAACAACAATCATACAATTGGGCTTGATCACAGGAGGCACGTAGTCCAACCACATTAATGGCCGCACACATTGTAATGAATCGCCGATAACAATAACACGTTAAGAAATGCGAAGAAGGAAACGATTAATTAAAAGCGCAAAGCGATACTGTGTGTCATTATCATTTGGGAATGCCCTGAATGCAATTGATACACAATGCACAGACAAACGAATAAAACGGATCAACGTAATGTGGCCTCTGTGCGAATCTATGGAGCAAATGTCACACCACACTCGAAAGACAAATCACTTTATGACATACGACAGAAGACAAGACGAATGAACAGAAAAAAATCGAACCGATAAAGACCGGGTGACGAAACTCAAATAAATCAACAAATTAAACGGAACGAATAATTGAATTGCTTTACTGCGTGTATGAATTATCAGTTATCTCTTTGCTATTTTCGTTCCTCATTTAAAATTAGAGCAACTACAAAAGCAATACCGTACTCACACGAGACATCAAGAGAGAAGAAAAAAAAGAAATCTGACGTACGTGTTCAACTGAATGCCATTTACATTAGACAATAAACAAGGGATCACTCGGTGGCCTGCTGATGATGATGGCAGCAAATTGATTTAGTTGTTTACTCAGATCCTTCTCATTCGAAACGGTTTTTTTTATCGTCACCCGATTTTCGTTTACTCTGAAGAGATCACGAAAAACTACAAATTATAAGCGCGACATGTCGTGTGTTGCTCTATCTGTATATTTGACGGTGTACCTATTTACGCAGAATAAAAAGTATGACTCAATTGAGATCGTAAATCGTTTATTCTCGCTTGAAAGAGCAAACACAGGAATTAGAGAAACTCACACGGTTGTAATGAAAATGGCAACAATTATTGGAAATAAATAAGCTTTGAAAGGATTTATTTGCTATTTATTTCGCCATTCAACGTTGACGATGCAAATAATTGTCACATGAAGAATTGGAAAATAATGAACATTCATTGGTGTGTGCCGTTTTTAGCCTCTATTTTTTTTCTCCAGTCGCTAAAACACTTGGTGTGATTGCATCGTAATTTCCAGATTTCTATGAGTTCGATGTGTTTTTTTTATCAGCATCAATTTTCATGTCATTATTTCTGTCATTTACCCATGTGTAATCCGATGATTTTGTTGTCGATGTTGAGCGTAATTTTTACCGTCATTTTCGTGTTTCCGAGGTAAAACACACACAAAAATCCATCGAATTTCGAATGAAATGAAGACGACGACGAGTGCATGTGACAGCCGACTGATCTCTCTGCCTCTGCCTTATTTACTTCAAACATTCCGTATCACACATGCAAACACTTTCCATAATCTCTCTTCTAGCGCGCGGGCTCCATACACATATTTATGCGTCACTCTCAATCATACGGTAAACACATGCACACACACAATCTACGCTGTATATACTACGCGCTGCTTCCGAACAATAACAAACTCATACCGCTGGCCACGAAACGAAAATAACGACGACAACGACGCAGCAGCTACATTTCCATTGGAAAGATTGCCTCTCGCCTATAAAAACACTAAGCACCGAATGTCGGCTATTCATTTCTCAATTGCAATCCGTTGAATACAAATCAACTGCTTTCAACCAAATTAATCTTAATTACAAAAAATCATTTTCGATTCGTAGCGTTTTACAATTAACATTGCATTTCGAATTTCGATTGAAGTTTTTTTTTTTGTGCGAAAGAAAGAAAACAGTGAACGAATTCATTGAAATTTAAAAATAAAAGAAAGAAGAAGAAAAGACAAGAAATTGAACAGCGAAAAAAAAGAAAGTGCCACCAATATTGTGTGAAATTGATTGAATTCGTGAGAATATTCGACACAAAGAGAGAAATTTTCACGTTTTACATTGACTCAAAACAAAAAGGAAAGAAAGAACACCAATTTGGACCATTTCAAATGATCAAAAGACAAGCAATTCAATTAGCAATCAAATTTAAGCGATCAATTCCAGTTATTTGATTTGAACACAATAGTGAACTTTGCAATAAACAATACAACGACTTAGTGATATTAGAGATTAATTAAAAAGCGTGTATACATTCTAAGTGAATCAAATCTAATTTTAATTACTTATTTTCTTCCGTCGATTAAAAATATTTAAAAAAAAATACAAACCGTCAAAATGTCGACCGATATTTTCCACTCAAATCATCACACATCAAATAATCATTACAACTGGTGTGTATAATTCCAATGAAACGACATAGTTTTAAAATAAAACATTTTAAATATAACGAGATAACCTAATTTTACTTTATACAATACGATAATGAGTGGATAAAAAAGCAACATGTTTATTGCGTTTCTTTTCTGACTTCATATTTGTTTCTCTTTTTACTTGCAGTAACGGATCTCATCGCGGTTCAGATTTATCAGATTTATCCGACTTTGATATTGAAGAATTGATCAAAATGCATAAATTGTGTCGTCAAGTCTCCATCGAATCACCCGGACCAATTGTGAAAGACTGCGTTTTTTCATTTGTCGTACCAGTTCCTGATACACCGGAGTTTGGTGCTCGTGTCAAGGTAAATCATTCAGAATATTCTCTCTATTAATTTGGAATTATTTTTGGCCATTTCTCGACCGAAAAGAACATAAAGTGTTGTCGCTTTTTTAAATGACAACATTGCAAAGAAAAAAAATTCCACTATGGAATAAAAGAAACATACCGTAGCTGGAGTGTATATATCACAAAAATATACAAATACATAGACATATAATCAATGTTTAGTCAAAACAAATAGTGAATTCCATGCGCAACATTGGATTTCATATCCGCACAAACAGAGTGTGAGTTGCTTTTGTTTACTTCATTTCGCTACTGCGTCATTTATGTATTGAGTGTTTCGGTTGTGTTGCGTTGCAAGGCTCGAGAGCGCGAACTGAGTGTGTTTGTGTGCGTGCAGTACACACTGAACATTGTGAACACGCACTGCATGCATGATACACATTTATCCATTTGGATCGGCGACGCATGTACAGTCTATTGCGTATTTGGTTTTTTGTAACGAGCGTTGCCTTGGGAAATGATAAAAGACACGCACAGCAGTCTCTCTCTCTCTCTCTCTCTCTATGTCGGAATGGTTCTCAAAATGAGAAATTAAACTGGGCGAAAAGAAAAACACACAAATCTTTTGGCAATCAGACAACATTTTTGCATTGTGTTTCGGCTCGTCGTTGTTACACACATTTCGAATGATTTAATGACATTTTTGAAAATGTCAACTGTTATTCGAAAGCTTTTTTTTCGTTCCTGTCACAAACGTGAAGATTGTGAGCTAGATAGCCTTCTCCAATAAGGCGGTAGCCAAGATATTTGCGCGTGTCTTTCACCTTCGCAAAAATCTATTTTAAATTTTGCAACCGTTCACAACCATCACAATGCGAATGTTTATATTTTTATTTTTTAACCGTTGCTTTTTGTTTGTTCCCCTTTCAAAATTAGGTTGTGTATGCCGGTGCATGCTATCGCCGTCAAAAATCGCCATCTATGTCGAGTATGTCGAGCGTGTCGAGCATCACATCGGATTTGGCTGAATTGGCCCAACAAATGGCTGGATCTCCACAATTTAATTCGGCCCCAGCCCCAGCACCAGCTTATCATGGTTACCGTGATGGTGCTTTGTTCCCCGGCTTCGAGGTGGCCGGTGTCATCGAAGAGTTGGGCGCAGGCGTAACAAAAGACAGCGGATTCCATGTGGGCCAACGCGTTGTCCTCTATCCATTCGAAGACGTTCCAAATGGATATGCGGAATACATTGTTGTTCCAGAATTGAAATACTTGATTCCAATCCCAGATAGTTTGCAATTGAGCGTTGCAGCCATGCTTCCAACCGGTGCCCTTCTTGCCATGAACACCGTATTCGAAGCCCAAGAAATCGTCACACAATTGCTCAAAGAGCGTGAAGCCGCTCATGAAGCCGCACCCGAAACAACACCAGCACCATTGTGCCGCATTTTAATTGTTGGCACTGGCGGTCTTGCACTGTGGGCCGTTCGCATTGCTGCCTATCATTTCCATCAATTGGAAACGAGCAAAAGAGTCCAAATCACCGTTGCCAGTCTACGCGACGAAGGTTTCATGTTGGCTAAAGATTTCGAAAAGTAAGTGTATTTGCTTCAATTTGCTTGTTGAGCTGATTTTGGTTTTCGATAAGATCGAGTGCCAAACCGAAAATTACATTTGAGTTTGAGTTTGAGCTCTCTCTCATACGATTGCCATCACAGTTTTGCCTGAGAATTAATCTCTGTTTATATGATTCTCTAATTATTATTATTTTTTTTCTCGAATTTATCATCAACAGAGTGAACGTCGTTCAATGGAGCGAAGATTTATACGAGAAGCAATTGATTGAGCGAACAATTGATGCTTGCGGCGGTGCCGTTGATATTGTAATCGATTTTGGAACCACATCACGCAGCTTGCATCGATCGATGCAGTGCTTAGGTGAGGGCGGTGTCGTACTCGTAAGCGAAGAAGTGGGTGAAAAATTACTGCCCAAATTCTCCAGTTTGGCCGAGAAACGTAAACAAAAATTGCGCTCCGTTGCCAACGGAACGATCGAACAATTGACAGAATTAGTCGAATTGGTATCATCACATAAGGTGAGTCGTCTTGAACATGTATTCATTATCACTTAAATCATCATTATCGAGTGTCCACTTAGATTGTTTACAACAAACTATTTGATACTACTCAACTTGATTTGTTGAACTTCAAACTGTCTGATGACACGATTGTTTTTCATTCACTTGAACTAAAACGATTTGTTTTTTTTTTTTGTTGTTGTCTTGATTTCATTTATCCAGATTGAACCACCACCACACTCTGTGTTCCCATGCGATGATGCCCAAGAGGTCGTCCGCAAATTATGTCAATCAGAGATTCCCGGTCGTGCTATATTGAAATTCCACGACATTGAGTAATTTGGTTTTTAGCCATCTATATTCTAATAGCTATACAAAACAGCTTAAATTAGTTCATAACAAAACAACAAAATATCTATTCACTTTAAACAAACAAACAAAATCAATGTATTTGCGTATACACACAACCAACTGACAACAACAACACAAAACACAGAGGAGATGAAAAAGGAGTAATTAGCATGGGCCGAAAATGATGTAAGCAGCTGTATTTAGACACAACAAAACGACAAAAAGAAACGATGAACGATTTTTTGTGCTACTGCTGCTGCTGTACAGGAGAGTGTACTGATGTGTTCCATTATTGTGTACGTGTGTGTGTGTGTGTCGAAACCAAATTCGAGTAAAACCATATTCACTGGCTTTAAAAGTAATGACTTGCACATCGAAAAGCAGCGCACACTAAATTTTCTGCGTTAAAATTTCGGACAAATATCAATCAATTTAATGGAACACACGATTTCTCCTTCCGAAAAATCGAGACAGCAAGGTACACAAACACACATATACACGGTAGCTAAGGTGTCGTAGACTAATACGAACATTCATTAATCACATACATAATCCAATTAGATTATCGAACAACATTTTCAAAAAAAAAAAAATGATAATTGATATTTCAATGAAGCAGCAAAGTGTCTCTTTATCAACGTTCAATGAAAAACAAAAAAATTCTTGCTGATTACTGGCAAGGTTCGTCATTGTTTCGGTTTGTGTGCAAATTGCGCAAAAAAAAAACACCAACAACAACACTGACAACAACCGAAACTGATAACAAGAACGATGATGACAAAGAGACACACGCCGCCACACGCAATAATCGTGGATGGTCGTTGCGGTTCTTTTTTGTATGTGCGCGCGCGTGTGATCATCATCAAACCGAGATAAGAACGATCGATCACGGTGATTGATTTGTCCATTTGAAATTGGTACATAATCGAAACTGTAGTGATGTAGTCGCAATTGCGAGCGCGCACTGCATTGTTGGTGTTTGTAAAAATTCGGGGGATTTGTTGAGAAGGTGTGCGCGCGTTTCTCACACACACACACACACAAGCTCAATCGACTGATATCAATCGACAAATCCTCTCAGATTTATTTGGATCTGCATTTTTTTTTCTCTTAATAATAAGATCCCGGTTTTTTCTTTTGTAATTTCTTAATCACAAACGATGTGAATGCATCGATTTTTATTTTCGAAGCAATTGGCAAGAGAAAACCCCAAAATAATGGAGCCAGTTTTTGCGACGACAAACAAACAAAAAAAAGCACATAATTCAAGCAAAAAAAAACACATTAATTGAATTCATTAGTATTATATTGTTAACTTGATTGAAAGTGAGAAAAAAACTACGTTTGACGATGGTTTAAAAATAATCCTCTATTTTTTTGATGTCAAATTTAAAAAAGGAAAAAAAAATTACATTTAGAAATTGAGAAAAAAATATGTCTAATTAGTTTAGTAAAAGTCACTCGCATCTCACATTGCTTTTAAAAAAAAAACATGTCCGTTAATACAATTGGCAAACACACACAATTTTACGAAAACCAAAAATTATTGTTACAATTATAAACAAAAAGAAGAAAACAAAGAAGAAAAATTGAAAGAGAACAAAAATAAAAAAGCAAAAAAAAAATTGCGATTTAAATGGGATATAAGCACTTCGTAGAGAGAATTGTCTCAATGCGAACCGTCGTAGATTTTGATTCATGTGAGACGTGCCTTTGGCACATAACAAATTCACATATACACAATTTAGTACTAGGACACATAGGTTTCACATATACACAACCCCTCTCTTTTTTTTAATTTGATTTTTTTCCCGTTTTTTTCGTTCTTCTTCTGAATTTGTTTAGAGGTTTAATTTATTTTATCGAGTACAACAAAAATTTATTAAGGAAACAAAGAAAGCAAAAACAAAATGTTTAGTGTGGAAGTTCAGCATTGGGCATTGCAGCAGGCGATTTCAATTAAAACACTTTTCCAAAATGAAAATCTTCCAAGATTCTCGAACCGACCGATCTCAAATCATTTGAGCTTGACCCTTTTGATTTTGTTCAAGTGAGAGTCGACATGCAATTTTGTTGAGCTTCCAACTGAACTATATATATATACCATTAAACAATCCTCCCATTCATCAAATCGAATGAAAATTTAACGAAAATAGAAAAAAAAAACATAGAAAATAACAAACAATTGTCAAATTTCATGGTTAGATTTTATTTTTTTAGGTATCATATTTTTAGTTGAAAAATGAATTGTGATAAATTTGTGAAGAGATACAAACGATAAAAACAAAAACCAATAACAAATTGAAAATGAAAACACATAAACATCTTTGGTGGTTGTTTTCTTTTAATTTTATGATTTTTTTTGCAGGTTTTTTGCTATTGTTTTCAGGTGTTTGAAAGAAAAATTGCATTCTTTTTCGTTTTTTTCCCCTTCTTTATTTCAGTATAAGAAAATTGATTCTTGATGTTGTTGTTTATTGAACTAACTAAATTGTTCGATTTAAAGATATTTCATGTATTCAAAATACAGAAGAAGCAAAATATTGGCCGCAATCCTATCGCTTATGTGTATCGCGACATTTTATGAATGTGTTAGCAGTAAAGTTGAATAACACACATATTGATTTGCCTGGGAGTTGTCTTAAAAAAAATACTTTTGAAGAAAATAGATGGGAAGTCCTTTTGAAAATTGGGAAAAATAGAACGAGAAATTGAGTTAAAGAGATTGAAGCACACACACACACACATATTTTTTTTTTGCTTGAATAACTGTCATAAGAAGTGAGACAAATTTTGACGAATAAGAAACAAATATTTGCATATATTCATATGCTTAACCAATTGTGCGGTGTGAATAAACGTAAAATTGCAAATAATTTATTCGAGTATTTTATGTATAAGGAAGCAAATGAATTTTGAAATGGTTTTACCTGATCCGAAGCACCTTCGTTCCTATTAAGATCGATTTCATAGCATTTTAGTGTTGAAGACACCGGCATTCAATTATTCATTAAGGGAAAGTTACATAATAAAGTAATTGAATTAACTGAATGTTATGCCGCACAATTGACGACGACTGCTAACAAAGCGAATATCAAGAAGAAGAAGAAGAAGAAGTAAACAGAAAAACACTAAAAACAACAATTTAGAATATGAATGAGCACAAAATGATTATCAATTAAAGCAAATAGATTACGAAACTTGGCCGAAACCAATCACAAATACAGCACAGCACAGCAGCATACACACAATACACATTGTTCTTCATTTTTTTTTCTCTCTGGTTGTTCTGCGAACGTAAAGCAGTATTTTCGTATGCACTGCTGGTGTATCGCATCTAATTGAATTCGATGGTGTCACCATCAATCAACACTATTGAATAAAAAATGAAGCATCCAATAACAATTTTTACAATTCGACGATAGAAATAAAAACAACAACATACTTGACGATATTTACTCGCTCTAGGATTTGTTGAAGCTCCATTATAGTTGGGCAGAAAGTATTGTGACGAAAAGGAACAAAAAATGACATTCGAATGCTCTCCGTGTGACTTTTTGAGAGGCTTGAAAAGACTAAAATTAAAACCATGAACTAATTGTTGCGCCTGATGTAAACATTTGTGAATGCATTTGCGAAAAGAGTGACATCAAAAAAAAAACTAGACACTTCATCATGATATTCAACCGAAACATCATTATTACCATTTAACAAATAAGAATAAGATAAAAACAAAATAACAAATGTGAAGTTAAACCAAAATCTACTAAAAAATAAAGAAAAAATACATACATTTTTAATGCGAAATCCAGTTGTTTTTAATGAAATTAAAAGACTTTACAGCGGCTGTGATCATGATAACAATCGAATGCAATTGAGAGTAGCATCCAACTGAGTATACAAACGCAAAGCTCTTACATTGCTCGATTTCGACATGACAAACACAAAGGTACGGGCCGATAAGAAGGCAAGAGCTGGAATTTAGAGGATTGCGTAAAAATGAGCAAACAAAAATCTAATACAGAGTTTGTAGTACAGACATCATCAGAATGTGTTCGGCACATAAATAATTCATGCTGATAGTTCTGATGATCTGCTTTGTAAGTGTTTGCCTCTGAAAATAGCATTGTCGAAATCCATTTTCTTCTTCACGCCAAAGCTACTGCTGAATCTTTGATAACAACGATTTTTTCGTTGCCTCTTATTTTGAGTTTTCATACCGAATCTGTCAGATGTTTCTTGTGAACGGTGCGATGCTCTGTAACGTATTTTTTCTTTGATTTATTAACATCTGAATAAAATACAGAAATATATTTTATTCCATTTCTTTTGTGGACCAAAAAAAAAACACACGCCAAAAATAGATTTTATTATTCTACTGGTTACCTTGACTGGCTGTGGGGTGCAAACTGCGCATGCAAATTACTTTGGCAACTGTGATTACTATGTTCAATTGGATGCAAACGAAGGAAAATCCGTGATTAATCCCGGCGGCTATGTCAGCATCTTGGGATATTTTGGATATTTTGGCTTCTTTGATCCCGGTTCAGCGTGTCGATATTTTATTGAGTGTCCACGAAATTACGTGATTCGACTTTATTGCTATCTCAACATTGCGGTTACGGTATTTAAACTGAACGTTTTTTATCACGACATTTCATATTTGAATATGCACAACAAGTCGTTATCCTCTTTGGATTACAGTGTGATGATGTAATCATCACACATTTTAGGCGTTATTCAAATGTGTAGAATTACGGAATTAAGAAGACAATTGTTAACAATTTGGATACTTTATGTTTTAACATGTACAATTTCTTGGGTTCAGGGTGAAGGCAATGATTGTAAAACCGAACAGTTTCGAGTATTAGACGATGGAACGAACCAAATTTTAGACAGGGGCACATATTTCTGCGGTCAAGGTGTCGTTAAAATTCAATCACGAGCCAATTTTATTACCTTTGGTAAGGAAATGGTATCGGTTTCAAACCGCAAAATAATGCACAAATACAAAATACAAATAATGCATTCCACAGTTAACACTATGACTGTTCTTCATATTTGCAACATATTACTGTTCTTGGGGGACTCCAGGGCCCCCAAGATATTTCATATGAAATCTGGACTGTGATAAGAGATAACAAATTAGTGTCTGAAGCAAAGTTGTAAGTTTTGTACTCAAAGTTTTGTACTCAAAGAATTGTACTCAAAGTTTGCTATAATTTTGGCGCAACAAATATTGCTTATCTCTTATCAGTTCCGCGAAAAACGCGAAAAAACGCGAAAATCGCAAAATTTTCCGACATCGTTTTAGTGAAGCTGATAAGAAGTAAGAGACTTGCCTCTTCGACAGAAATGTAGAGCAGGTCGAATACTACAACTTTGCCACAGACACCAAGTCGTTATCTCTTATCAGTTATGCGAAAAAATGATAAGAAAAAATTCGCGGTTTTCGCGGTTTCCGCGTAACTGATAAGAGATAACGACTTGATGTCTATGGCGAAGTTGTTGTACTCAAGCTGCTCTACAACTTTGCCGAAAACCATCTGGTTATCTCTTATCAGTTTCGCGGAATACGCGAGAAACCGCTGAAAACCGCGAAAAAACGCGTTTTTTTCTTATCATTTTTCACGGAACTGATAAGAGATAACGAGATGGTGTCTATGGCAAAGTTATAGCTCTGGTCGAGTACTATGATTTGCCACAGACCTTAAGTCGTTATCTCGTATCAGTTACGCGAAAAAATGATAAGAAAACATTCGCGTTTTTCACGGTGTTCTGCGGTTTCTCGCGTATTCCTCGAAACTGATAAGAGATAACGAGATGGTGTCTTTACCAAAGTTGTAAAGCAGCTTAAGTGCTACAACTTCGCTATAGACTATAAGTCGTTATCTCTTATCAGTTACGCGAAAAGTCGCGAAAACCGTGAAAAACGCGAATTTTTTCTTATCATTTTTTCGCGTAACTGATAAGAGATAACGACTTGGTGTCGTTGTAAAATTGTAGTACTCGACCAGAACTACAAATTTGCCATAGACACTATTTCGCTATCTCTTATCAGTTTTGCGGAATACGCGAAAAACCGCAGAAAACCGTGAAAAACGCGATTTTTTTCTTATCATTTTTTCGCGTAACTGATAAGAGATAACGACTTGGTGTCGTTGTAAAGTTGTAGTACTCGACCAGAGCTACAACTTTGCCATAGACACCACCTCGTTATCTCTTATCAGTTCCTTGAAAAGTGAGAAACTATGAATTCGCGTTTTTCACGTTTTCGCGGCTTTTCGCGTAACTGATAAGAGATAACGACTTGATGTCTACGGCGAAGTTGTAGAACAGCTTGAGTACTACAACTTCCTCATAGACACCAAGTCGATATCTCTTATCATAGTCCAGCTATAATATAAAATAGCCATGGGGCCCTGTGGTCCCCCAAGAACAACAGCGTAACATGTTTTGCGGCAGGCTGTATTTTACACATACTCACACATATGCATATGTTTTTTTTTCATTCGTGTAGAGAAATGTTCAATCTATACAATGAGACTTAACTCCGGTTGTTTTATACACTGTTTAGTACTTTTATTCAACTTTAAAGTTCGCTGGGGGCCCTGGGTGCCCCAAGAACAATCATAGTGTTAAAGAGCGAAGAGTTTTTTTTTGAAGAGTTAAAGCTTATAAAATGAAGGAAAAAATTCCATAATTGCATTTCTTATGTAAAGAACATTTTAAAAGCTTCAAAACATTTTTTGCATATTTTTAGGTCATACCTCATCGTACTACAGCGGCAGATATAATTGTACACTTGTATCAATGTTTCGGAATCCATTCTCGATCACATGAAAAGTAATAGCGAAACAAGTCGCCTTGATATCGCAATTTATTGCGGAACATTTATTGAAGTTGAAATGAGCCAGAGTTTTTTTTTAAAATAATTTTAATAAAATTGAATCAAGAGTGAGATAAGTTGATTAAATAATGTATTCATGAAAATCAGTTTTATTTTTGAAGTTTTTCTCATTTTTCCTTCTATTTTCCTTTTTTTTTTTTATGGAAAAAATATACAATTCCCCTTCATTTTTTTCTACTGGTTATCATAGCGCGACGCAACGTCCATCCAGTACTTAACTTGAATACATGGGCAAACGTGTTCCAATCTCGCTTAAGTACATTGCTCCGTCACATTTGACATTTGACAACAGTGTCATCAGCTAATTAATGCCAATATCACGGGAACTAGGCACCGAATACTCAAAAAAAAAGAAGAACATTAGTCCCAATTTTCTTTCGGATTTCGTTAATTAAATTGTATAAATTTTATTCGTTTAATTGATTCGGTGGATCGAGTGCGGTGTTTTACGTTTCACATTTTAACTATTCCAATTCATATCAATCAAATTTTATTGTAAATCATGTGGTCCGATACAGTACTGATTATATTTATTTCGTTGTGTACGGCATTTTTGGGTGAAGGTAAATTGAAGTTGGTTAATTACATTTCTGGTGGTAAAATTGCCAACCGATTCCGATTCGTTTCCACTAAATTATTTACCCAATCGATTTTAGGATTGACGTGGCTGCTAGTCTATCGAACAGATAAATTTCAAAAACTAAAGACTGAAATCGAAAAACAAAGCAAAAAATGTAAGTTTATGTCATGAAATGATGAAAAATATGAAATATCGAACTGCGAAAAGAAATTTAATAAAATTCTTTGAAAAATTTATAGTGGAAAAGCGGAAAGAGACGTTGGGCGATTCGCTGGACAAGCAACACAAGAAGAAAATCGAACGTGATGAAGAAAAACTGAAGAATAATAATCGAGATTTGTCTTTGGTGAAGATGAAGTCAATGTTGGCCACCGGTTTTGCGTTCACTGCTCTTCTCAGCATGTTCAACAGCATGTAAGTGATGCGTGGAGTAAAAAATGTACATTTTACATTGTGCAGAGCAAGAAAACATTGTTTAAAACTTTGTTGTTTGAATTAATGTTCAAAACGCGTATTTATTTCAACGAAATATTTACTCAAGACAAATACTTTTTTCTGATTTTTACAGTTTTGATGGTCGAATTGTAGCTCGATTGCCGTTTTTGCCGATATCATGGATCCAAGGTTTGAGCCATCGAAATTTGCCCGGCGATGACTACACTGAATGTTCCTTCATATTTTTGTACATTCTCTGCACCATGTCAATCCGACAGAATATCCAGAAATTGCTCGGTTTTGCACCATCACGAGCAGCTAGCAAACAAAGTGGCGGTCTCTTTGGCGCTGCACCTGGCCAATTTAAATAAGCCATGCTCTGCCATCCAACTACTCAAAATACGTGTATTTTTCACTAAATGCAATAAAATGCCAAGAAAATGATTAAACAGAACAAAGAAAAAAGTCGAAACGAAGCGAAACCAACGTTTAAGGTGAATTTAGATGAAATTTAAGTAAATAATAATAAAGAAAAAATTGTACTTGGAATCAATCGAAACAAAAACAGAAAAACTATTCAACGTACAAAATAAACGAATTGAAACTAATGTCAATGTTTTCTGTTTATTTGCGTTTGAGACACTTTTTTCTCTCTGTGTGTATTTCAGTTTTTTTTTTCTTTGGTTAATTTTCGTCAGAACATAAAGGAAAAAAAGCAACTGGTGCCTATGGACACAATTTGGAGATGCAGAATTTTCTCAAGGTCGACATCACAAAAACTCTTCACAGACAAACAACATTTACTTTGCTACAATTCAAATACTTTTTGTGACTACTGCGAATTTACTTGGGTCCTCAATTAATTTGATCCAATCGCTTTTTTTTTGCTGAAATAAATTGTTGTTTACATTTCAGTCCACGTGAATCAAATAAAATTTTGAAGGAAAAAAACTCCTGCCAATATATATAAATAACATCTCGATATTTTCGGCAGTTCAATAAAGTTTACCGATGCAAATTATTTTACTATATAAGTTAATATAAATTTTCTTTATGTTCAACCTGGAAATCGCACTAAAAACATGATCGCATTCAAGATTCAAGTGATAACCGTCATAGCGGTAATAATCGTAAATGTATCGATTGTGAATGGATGGTTTGAGCGTTCAAACTATCGCGTGGATTTGGAATCGAATGCTGTGTTTCCACTGAAATCGTTGCCATATCAGCGTGGTTCATCAACACGTGTAGTATTTGTCGGTCAAAGTGGTGCTAATTTGACGCTGATTTGCAATATCAATTTTTCCAAGGGATGCCGTCGTTGCGATTTCTTTGGTGATACAACCATTACTCGACGTGGTTCATGTTGCGATGACTACTTTTACGTTGGATATAATTTAGACCCTAACATCCAAGGTGCAGAACGGTTTTGTGGTGTCAAAACGATACAAAAGAATTCTCGCCAAACATCCGGTCGACCGGTTTTAGTTATTGGTAAGACTAAGTTCAATTCGATTTTATTTGTAAAACATTTCTTTACAAACTTTACTCTGCTCTCAATTTTCTAAAGCTACATCAGCCACTAGGAATGGTCGTTATGGCAAATATAAATGCTACATTTCATCAACGGGCAATTCGTCAACAACATCATCAACAGCAGCATCAACAGCAGCATCAACAACCCCATAAAAAAATCCACATCTAAAATATGCTCAACATGTTCTCTATATTAGTATGGCTCACATCAAATTTGTGCTTATTTTTGGTGTGATTCAGATTTTCACACCAAAAATTCCATACAAAACGAGCATATTTTTGATGTGACTGACATTAAATGATGTTTCGGTTTTGCCGTTGCAACGGTCATTTATATTGACAACTTGCCTATCATTCTATTGTCAGCCACATCAAAAATTTGCTCGTTTTGTATGGAATTTTTGGTGTAAAAGTCTGACTCACACCAAAAATGAGCACAAATTTGATAGGAAGTTGATGTGAGGCATACTAATTTAGGGAACATTTTGAGCACATTTTTGATGTAAATTTTCTTATGGGATCGCAGCTGCTGAAGAAGAAACACCCGACGAAGATTCATAATGTAAGATCCACGGCATTTTTTTAAGTAGTAGAAAAAAATATTGGATGGTTCGAGTTTCCATAAAAAATAAAACTTGTAACAATTTATCCGGATTAGATATATTTTCGTCATGTGTATTCAAGTCTAATAATGCTTTTTGGATGTACGTCATTTGATTAGAATAAAAAAAAGCATCAATTTGTTTGACTGATAATGAATTGTTTGCATATCGAGTGAAACAGGCACATCAGATAAACTTGTGCAAATAATGTTAATTATAAATAAACATCGGGCAGATTATCAAATATTGTTGTTTTTTCTAGAAAGTTACAAAATTTGAAGAAAAAACGACAACAAACGGTTGTGAAGAAAAACGCTTCGAGTAGAAAGTCTTGATTGTCTACAGACGCAAGTTTATCCAGGAGTTTTGATCTAATTTCAACTGAATATTCCCTGACTTTCTTCATCACCCTGCTATAAATCAATGTGCACATAAGATGCAAACACGTGTGTTTACTCTATTTATGTTAAGACATTCTGAATTAACAATTCAGTGAATGTTTTTTCCAGAAAAACATTTCGTATTTGCTTAGATGTTTATAAATTTGTGAGTTGCAATAAAAGGATTGATAAAAAAAAACTGCGTCGTTTTCTTTTCCTCCCAATTGTATCAAAAAATCACACGAATTTTATCTGTATTCATTGAGCAACGGCAATAAGGTTACCGGGAACACGAAACGGTTGATGTACATATCGAGAAAAGGAATATTTACTACGTTTCATTGTTTTTGCACTTGATAAATAGATCTCTTCTGGTGCCTGAATCGACATAAATATTTATCTTTTAATTGCCTTTTTCTGTGTCTGTTCAAATAAAAATCGTCATAGACCATTTTTTCAACATTTTCAACATCTCACGAGAGATAGAGTTGATTCGAAGAATTTAGTCTAATTTAATTACTTGTCTGTGGCGCTGTGTATTGTGTGACACTTTTTTTTAGGAGAAAACTGAAGCAATAAAAACCATGCGAATTGAGGCAATCGTTTGTAATGAGTTTTCTGTTAACTAGAATCGAATCCAAGTAGTATTCGATTGAATGATCAATCGAAATTTTTACGAAAAAAAAATAATAACGGAACTTGAATTGTTTTAACGGATTTTTATTGCAGTATCTTTTTTGGCGCTGTGGCGTACAACAAATGCTTATTCAAACTGTCAACCCAAAAGCTATTATGAATTGGGTTCTGGTGAATCAGTAACAGTTAATAGTCCAAATTATCCGCCGTATGGATTTAACGTGAATACAGCTTGTCAGTTTACGGTTTCTGGACCAATTTATCATGAAATGTCAGTTTCATGCCACTTTTATATTGGGGTATGGTTTCAGTAATTGAATGACAATTTAATCAGCAAATTTATTGAATCATCGAAATGATTTGGTAAAATGTTATTTATAAATTGTGTGACGATTAGGTTCAAGCTGCAGATGGATCATGTGATGTAAGAGATAGTCTGCAAATACTAACCGATGGTACGACCAATTTTGCTAGAGGAACTGCAATGCGTTTCTGTGGTTCAGATAAAACCATATCCAACCTTAAATCAGCACATAACTCAGTTACGATCGGTAAGTTGATTGTAAAACAAAATCGTTCAACAAAGAACTTTTAGAGGTAGAATCTTTTGTTGCATCCAATAACAGACCCTGCTGATATTAGCAACAGCACGATGCATTGTTAAATTCTAAATTTGGATGTCGTTGAAAATCAACGATATCAATTCATCCGTTCAAGAATTTTTCTTCTATCGATTTCCCATATTTTCAGCATATACGTCAACAGAGTATTCTGGATTTTATTCCTGCGAAATAAAGGCAATTTCCAAAAGTTCATGTGACTGTGGCACCAAAAATATTGTAATTGTTGTTCAAAATGTTTTTATATTTTCTCAAAAGACGAAAATTTGTTATTCACTAAAACTTATCGGTTTTTCGTGATTTATCTAGCCGAAAATTGTTGGAGGTCAAGCGGCGGAAATGAATCAATACCCTTATATGGCTGCTATCATGAAGAAGAGTCAAAGTCCTATTCTCAAGGGTGGAGGAACGATACGTATGATTTCTTGTTATGAAATTTACGGAACACAATTTTTGCATATCCATTTGAAACCACTTGTTTTCCTCTCAAATGTAGTGTCCACAAACGTTGTGGTATGTGCAGCTCATGAGCTTTGGGAGAATGGTGCTATAATGTCAGCGAATACATTACTTGTAACAGTTGGACGCCGAAATTTGAAATTAGGTGGGTAAAAACATATGATTTAAGTTTTATTTATGGCCGAAAGATATAAAAATACCAAAAAAATAAATTCTTTTGGAAAAATGACTTACACATTGACTCAAATGACTTGACAGTGTTGTTAGGAAAACTGTTTGCAGAAAAAAACATTTTTCCAACAAAAAAAACTCATCTCAATGCAGTAACGGAAAAATGGCAAAGTCTTTGAAGTGAAATCAAAGGAATAATGACGATTTTTTTTTCTTTTAATTAAAAGCTTTGGCAGATGACACACCATATGCAGAAAATTATGATGTCGCCCAAGTCATTTCGCATCCACAATATGATTACAATACTGGAAGAAACGATATTGCTGTCATTCTGGTGAAAGTAAACTTTAGATTCAACAGAGGTGTACAGGTGTGTGTGTGTGTGTGTTTTTCTGAGATTCTTGAATATTCTAACGATTTTTCGATTTAAAACTTTTCTTATTTGTTTATGTTGCA
Organism: Sitodiplosis mosellana; assembly: GCF_009176505.1. Taxonomy (NCBI): domain Eukaryota; kingdom Metazoa; phylum Arthropoda; class Insecta; order Diptera; family Cecidomyiidae; genus Sitodiplosis; species Sitodiplosis mosellana. Next base: position 8,929,446 of record NW_022601438.1, read on the forward strand.
CTTTAACGAAACAAACAAATTGTTGGTCAATGAAATAGCCATGTTGTTTGCCATCCTCGAATGAACCGTAAGAGCCAATTAGATTTTCCTGTTTTCCAAAATGTGCCTTTTTTTTCTCATCAAAACCCATTTCATTGAAGGCAAAACAAGTACTATGGGCAACAATTGAGAGCAATGGGTTATGGAGCGGTTGATTTCGGAAAGGATTATTCGTATTATTTGAAATATGTTGACCTGTCTGCGATGTCGAATAGTCAATGCGCTGCATATTATGGAAATGATTTGGTTGTATACAATGAAGATTTATGTCATAGTAGTAGTGCTTCTGGCGACACGTGTCAGGTTAGTAAATAGTAAATGTCATTTCGATGACCCGCAAATCAAATCCATGGACATTTTTTTTCTTCGGTCTAGGGTGATTCTGGTGGGCCAATAATTCAAGTTCGTTATCGAGATTTCTTGGCGTGTTTGGTAAAAACTGGACCGGATTGTGCTGGTGGTGCTCCCGGCATGTGTCAAAAAATTGGACCATACATTGAACCCTTCATCATGAAAGTATCGCCACCAAAAAATTATTACTGTCGTTTTGAATAAATTGAATCCAAAAACACCTATCCAGATTTGATCTTTTATTTCGATTTTAGTTCCAAATTACCAACTGCTTTTAGATATGCATAAAATCTGTCATATCGACCGCAGTGTAAACCGTATTTTCAAAGGCACGACAGGAGGCGCCACATGATTAGTAGTTACTTTGGCAGATCACCACAATAGCATTTGGCATTTAGAGCAAGTTGTATTTACAAAGCTTGGACTTTGCCGTAAACAGCTCTTGTTTCCCTCAATAAAACACAGTTCATTTTGATTTTCGTAATTGATTCAGTTCAAAGAGGAAATTCCAAGCAAATCATCGAAAAATCCATAAAATTCCAAGCAACGATGGGTGACCGATACAATATTCACAGCCAACTCGAGCATTTGCAAAGCAAATACATTGGAACGGGACATGCCGACACCACCAAATACGAATGGTTAACCAATCAGCATCGTGACTCGTTGGCTAGTTACTTGGGCCACAGTGATTTGCTCAGCCTTTTCGCAATCGCCGAAAATGAAACCAAAGCTCGTGTCCGATTCAATTTGATGGAACGAATGCTACAACCATGCGGACCACCACCAGAGAAGGCCGAAGAATAAACACGTCAACCGTAAACGATTCGATAAACAAATTTCAATTTGTAAGAAATGACAAAAAGATCCAATAAAATTAAGACAGTCTTAAGAAAATTAAGCCAATGTTTGTGTTTTATTTCATACAAAAAAGAGTAGCAAATTGTTTGTTAGTCGATTTTCTTGCTTTGTTGTTTCTGATGTTCGGTTTCGTCGATGCTGTTTTTCACTTTGTTGACTAAAATCTGTTGAATAATCGGTACGATTTGCTTATTGTGTTCACGTAGCACTTCGGTCAAACGGGATACCGTTTCGCTGCTCATCAATCCACAACACCACAATTCGGACACTTGCTCGAGTGTGTGAAGCGATGACACTACGATTAAACCATGCTCTTGATCCAAATCAACGCTCGTACACACATCTTCTTCATCTCTTGTCGGATCGACCAGCAATTGATTGTCAACAATAGCGACTGCCGTTGCTGTGACAATGTCATACATTGGAACGCCCGCATCAGAAATGGCCAAACCAGCTGCTGTGATTGCAGCGGCCAACACTGAACCATCGTCTTCAATCACATTCACGTAGATATCGACTTGGAAATTTGTAAACGCATATCGACACACTGCCGGCAACAATGCTCGCTTCAATGAAAGTGCCAAGGATTTTTCAACCACATCATTCTTCGTCGCTCGTCGTTTGGTTGCAAACGGTGAAAATTTGAATTCACAATACAGTTCACCATTTGTGCTGGAAACAGGAGGGGAAACAGAATTAGTGTTTGATTGAATTTCAAAAAAAATAGTTTTTTCTCAACATTTTGCTATATTGCAAATGCCATTGATTGAAGAGATTTCACTATTTTCATTAATTAAACCTTGATATTTACTTGAAGTTATTCTGTTTGTTGGCTACTTCACGTGGATCAAACACTGAAACAATCACTTTTGTGTTTCCCATTTCGATGTATGCCGAACCTTTCGCCTTCGATATGACATTGAGCTTCAAAACTGAACATAGAAAGGACACAATTTAAGTGAGAAAACTTTCTTTTTTCTCAATTTCAAAATCGGAATGTACTTACATATCTTTCGTGCTTCTTCGAATTTACGTTTATCCTGCCGCTGACCGCCTTGCAATGTTGTAGCCAGTTTTTCTTGATATGTTTGTGTTTTCTGTCGACTACTCAAATGGTAGGGCGTAGACTCGGGTGCAGGGATTCTCTTGCTATCACTGGCCATCTTTTGCTTATTATGCGTTCAATTCGAATTTAAAAACGGAGAAAAACAATCTACTGTATGATATCACGTTGGTTTGTATGCTAACAAATAGGTGTATGTTGAGGTTATGTGTCTAATGTTATTTTGATTTGAATCTGTCAAATGAAAAAAAAGTCGCACCAATACAAATGCAACCGAATCGCTGCAAACACCGTTTTTTCTCGTATGTAGAAAGTACACGTGAATCTCTTTGAAGGACCAGTAATTTGCGGTCGATGAATTTCGATGCGATGCGTTTTCATAAGAATCGATTGATTTCAATCAAAATAAATTGCGATAATGTTCGAAGAGATGAGCTTTATTTTCTTCTCCATTCTAAATTACAATTGTTTCTCTTTCTTTTTCTCCGATATTTAACAAAGTAAATGTTGCTGATTCTTTCGTCTTTATAATAATTTGTACATGTATTTAGAAGCAATTTTATGAATTGAACTCTGGTTTGCACACAGCAAATAAACGTGCATATTTTTCAAAAGCCAAAGTTTTTTTTTCTTCTTTCGTTCAAGCGTTGTGTGTTCCTTCTAAAATAACTTTCCATGGAAATGCTTAAATGAACGATATAATATATGTATATAGGATTCAGTAGTCGTTTTGGATTCTATTGTGTTTTTTTTTTCAATTTGTTTATTAGTTTTTTTCTTTTTTTTTAATCTTAGGGAAATGCGTTTTTCAAACAACAAAACAAGAATTTGACTGAACATTTTTTTTTTTAAATCATCTCTTTTCTAATAAGATTGATTGATCTTGTCTTTGCGCGCACATTTATTCTTTTCATTTATTTCTTGTTAAACTTTCGTTCTTTTTCTTCTGTGTCTGTATGTTTGTCTGTCTAACCAATGATCATGCCAATGCCCAGTCGATGTTGATTTTTAACGTGATTCAAATGACCACTAATGGCGAGAGTAAATGGTAATGGCAATAAGCGTTTTTCAAGCACAGCGCCCACATTCCAATTTGTATCTAACATTCCGCGAAACACTAGATCGGCTTTTGGTAAGTCGATTTGATAGCCAAATGTGCCAACGGCCTCTTGTACACGGAAATTGGTTTCCACTTCAACTCCAAACTGTAGCTGCTCGCTGGCTTTGCGATAATAGCACACATGAACACCGGCCAATCCAGCCGTTCCCGACCATGTGGACAAACCGTTTTGATAGCGTGCCGCAGCCGAGATAACAGCAATTTCACCGCCAGGAACAGCTCGACCATATTGATAAGCTAATTCACCACCGAGCGCCAAACTTTTTGTTACCTACAAATGAATTGCAAAGAGAAATTTGGTTTTTATTTCGTTGTTTAATTTGTTGACCAATCAATTGATTTCATTTAATCGACGGATCGACTACACTTACCGATTGCAAATAATGAGCGACCGCAACACCGGACTCATTGATTAAATCTGTATTGGCGAGAGTAAGTGATGCCGTGAAATCGCTGCCTTTGTAGTCCGTAGTCAATTGAGCGGCCGATATTTTGTTATCCTGTATTTGCGAACCGAATTTACAGCGTATATTTTGGTTAAATTGATGTATGATGTTAGCATTCATGTTGCCCGATGGATCGATATCGCCCAAAACCACTGGAAATGCTTCGGTCGGTGACAATTGCTTTGTGCCAACGTATGTGGCACCGAATTTATAGCCACTTGGTGCTGTCGATGACAAATTGATTGTGTGTGACACTTGAAAATGGGCGCTCAAACCCTTTTGAATCATCAGTTTTGCGCCCTCGAAATTCGTTGGCATCACATCTTTACACTTTTTGTGTAGGTCTTCAATTGTACCCGGATTCTCACGATCGCTCACATTGAAAAAGCTGTCTGTTTGTGCTGGTATAGCATTCTCTGATGACGACGATGATGGTTCTTTTGCTAGATTTGGCACCAACCCAGCTGGTGATGGTGGCAACGGTGGTGGAGGTTGTGATGCAGCTAACACGTTACCCATTTCGTTTCTTTTTTTTTAGCTAATTTTTGTTCTTACTGCTGATAACTGCAACATAAAAAGGATTTTCATTAAGAATAATTTCAACAGAGACAGAAATCAAGTTGAATCGGTTTGATCAATGAATAGAAACGATTATTTTTATCCGAATGGCACGGATTGTCAGCAGATATCAATGGAATTCTCCAGCGAAATTGCCAAATTCTTGCGAAACAAAAACACACACACATGATATATATTTGATGGTAAATCTCGTACATGGTTCTGAATGAACCATGGATAAGAACAAAAGTAATCGATTTTATTCCAGATTTAATTTAAATTATATCCGATTTCAACACGAATATACACCGAATGAAATAATTACATTGGGATTAATTTCTTTTTTTATTTAAATGTCCTCCAGATAAAAGTCGTACGGCTCCTGTACGTGATTTAAACTATCTAACAAAATCGAAATGTTCCGAAAAATGTTGACATAACCACACATTCAATACTACTATCAATGGTATGTATGGAGAGTTAGAAGAAAAAAGTCAGTAAACTTTTTTATTCTCTGCTTAAGCACGACGATCGGCTCATGTCAGTTGTGTCATAACACACTACCACATCGGTCTCTATCGACTAAATTCGAAATTTCGATGACATTTCGTTGTTTCGATATATTCCACTTTGCGATATACATGAAGCATATACATATGTTGGTTGGCGCGCTCTTTGTCCATGCCTGTGTGTCATTCGACATTTAACGTCAGTTGTTATTATGGGCTTCACAGAAATTCTGTGATCAGAGCGTATATGAAACAACCAATATTCATCAAATTCAAACTATGAAACATTTAAAAAACAAAATAACGGGCCGTTTCAATTGAAATATATGTAAACACTAAATTAAATAGCAACATGATTTGTCAATGTTGTAATTGCACCAGTTTGAAGTGATCACCTTGCAAATGAATTATAAATTAATATCAATTATTTAAAATTATTTTTCTTATATAAAATATTTATTAATTTTATTAATAGAACTACGAACAAACAAAGAAATTAAAAATTGAGCAAAATTCGAAAGACAACATAATTGTAACATAGGTGAAGAATGTAATTGCGATTTTTCTGTTTTCAACGCTGACGAAAACTGAAAAATTCAAATTCAATTGTTGACAAATGAATTGTGTGCATTTATTCACACACATATATATATATATATATATATATATATGTATCATAAACATATATGATTTTGTTGATAGAAATTCAAGCATGCGTAACAAGGCCTTATGCCATTTCTAACTAATTCATTTGTCGAATAAATCTCTTGTGAATATGACGGTCTTCGTAACTGTAGTCGGAAAAGGTATTTTTTTTTCAATGTAAATAATATTATTTTGCTTATTTATTTTGCATTGTTTTGTCCACTTCAAATTCACCGAATCTTAGTGCCTCTTGCTGCTGCTAATGTTGCAAATAGGAACTTGCAAGCCCAACTTGCTGCTACTAATGCTGCAAATAGGAACTTGCAAGCCCAACTTGATGCAATGAACAAGAAGTTGGATGATTTGACCCAGGAAGTAAAAGACCTGCAATCTCGTTTGAAAATTTCTGGTCCAGCCTCAAAGCAATTGGATTCATTGAAAGAATTGGAGGAATACTTGCAAGTTCAAGAAACCACACTCATTGGATTTTTCGGAGGCGACAGCTCATTGAAACTAACATTCCAGGCATATGCCGACAAATATCGTGAGAAGAAACGCTTCGGTCACACATCAGCCGCCGATTTATTGAAGAAATACGGTGTTACCGATGGCATCATTTTGTTCCGTGCTCCACAATACGCCAACAAATTCGAAGAGAACCAAGTCGAATTCGATGGTTCAGGTATCGAAGAATTGACCACATTCGTTAAGGGCAACTTCCATGGTCTGGTTGGACATCGTACACGTGACAATGCTGCCGAATTCAATCGACCAGTTGTCGTTGCTTACGTCAAGAATCCAGAGAAAACCAACCACTGGCGCAGCCAAATGTTGGAGGTTGTCCCACCATATGCTGGAATGTTCTCGTTTGCCATCAGCAGCAAAGACGAATTCCAACACGAACACAACGAATACGGTTACGATTATACCGGTGACAAACCAGTCGTTTTGGCACGCGATGAACGCAACCAGAAATTCATCATGAAAGACGAATTCTCGTAAGTTAACCCAAAATACACGGAATTCAATGTTTGGTTTCGGCTAATGTTTTTTTTTTCTTTGTTCTGTGTCTTCTCTGATAGAATTGAAAACTTAAAGGCATTCTTGGATGATTTGAAAGGTGGCAAACTTGAACCATACCTTAAATCAGAACCAGTCCCAGAGGACAACAATGGACCAGTTAAGGTTGCTGTTGCCAAGAACTTTGAAGATCTCATCACCAACAACGGCAAAGACACACTCATCGAATTCTATAGTCCATGGTATGTATGCCTGATTCGGAATGAATTTTTGAGATTTTCGGTTGTTCGGTTTTGGTTTGATTAAATTCTATCCATCTAATTCGCTATATTTTTGCCTATTGCAGGTGCCGAGACTGCAAGAAATTTTTTCCAGTATACGATGAGCTTGCTGAAAAGTTGGCCGATGAAGATGTTTTTATCGCTAAATTCGATGCCACCGCCAATGATGTGCCACCAGAGTTCGAGGTTCGCGATTTCCCAACTCTCTTCTGGTTGCCAAAAGACTCGAAATCGAAACCAGTGAAATATGAAGGTATCCACGAAGTGAACGAGCTCCTCAAATACATTGCCAAACACGCCACCATCGAACTGAAAGGCTTCAACCGCGACGGCGAACCCAAGATCGTCGATTAGTAAATTTTATTATGAAAAACAACTCAACAAATGAAATTAAAATGAAAAGGAAATGAAATAAAACCACACACATACCGAGAGAACAAGAATCATGAAAAAAGAAACAGAAAAAAAGTTTAAAATACACTCAATTTAACTATCAATTTGAATCGTAGGGAAATCTTTTCATCAATGGAAATGGGAAGAAGCAAATCGATTCAAAGTGTACAATAACGTTTTAATTATCCCAGATAAGTTGATAATGAATGAAAAATGTCACAACAGTACAAATACATTAAGAACACGCACTAGGAAACTATAACATTCGATTTTTTAAATAAAGTTCAATCATCAACGGATATGATATGTTTTTCTTTATTTTTTTTTTTCGAGCAACTACATGTTGAATAGTTGATACAATTGAGTTGCCAGCTAGATAAACATTTTCTTCCAATGAGCAATGTTCAAATGTTGGTTGGTAAGTCATTCGATTCTCTTGGGATTCATTCAATGCAAAGCCCAATCAATTTATCTTTGCATGACAATTTTAAAAGTAACCAGGACATTTCAGAGGAGTGGAACTATTAACTCTTATGCCGCTTGCATTTGGAGTTCAATAAGTTGAAAAACGAAGACATCGAAAATGGATGTAAATCATGACAAAAGTAATAATAAGAGACAAGCGGGCGAAAGCGGGAAAGGGCGAAAGAAAGAGTCAAGTCGTTAGTTGCGCGTGGGGTCAATGAGATATGCTTATAGATGATGTTTCAGCGCAATCATCAATGGGGCGGAATTATGAAATTTTCATCATAGGCGCGCACAAAGCGACACCAAGAGAGTGAGAGTGAAAGAGTGTGAATGCGAGAGTTGGAGCGAGTGTCCCAAAGTTATGAATTTATAACATAATAAAAACCGTATTTCGAAAGAAGAAATCCGAAATGCGAATCGATGCACACGTTCACACCACATACACATATGCACGGGATGGATAAACGGCACAATATGTATATATAAATATGTTTGCATTAGCAAAAATTCATCACAATACATAAAATGACGATATAAAAACATTTCTTCTTCAAAACAATATATGTACATGTATATATCGGTTTTGGCGTTTTGCTACGCCGCTCGCCTGATGCTCCGATGTGTCAAATGTTCAACGAAAGTGTGTTTCTCCAATTCGATGGCAGTTCCCTTTGGTGGATGCACACGCAGAAGAAGAAGAAGAAGACGAACACAAGCAGCGAAAAAAAATTGAACCAAAGCGAAATGGATGAGACGGAAAGAATGTGCACAAGACACTAGCAAAGGGTGTTAGAATGAGATAAAAGTAGCCATTGAACTTGCCGAGAGAGCAAAGAGTCATAGCAGAGAAACAATGTTTCTAAGACAAAGTGATGTGTGCTATGTGTACAGAGGAGTGTTCTCGCAATTACAAGCAATGGATATCCAAATGTGGAAAAACGTAGGAAAGCGTTGAGGAGAGGAATAGAGAGAACATCGAAATGCGAAATACAATCATAGTTACTGGTTTGAAGAATCTGAACGCCGATGTTGATGCCGCCACCGCCGTTACCGCTGCTGCTGTGACACATGCAAACAAGACAACAACGACAACGACATAGACAACGGAGACAATAAAATTAAATAAGAGAACAGAATGGGAAAAAAGAGACACATACAGCCCAAACCAACGAAGCAATCGCATCAAGAAAGAGATAGAAAGATGGACAATTCATCAAAAAGTGACATGTTCACGGGCTCTGAATTGTATTTGCAATAATCACGATTGAAACGACGCAAACATCAATCAACCGACGCAACTCTCTTTCGCATAAACACACGCTCACACATAAACATCGTCTACGTATAAACCCGTCGCTTCACATGGAATCGGCCGCACACGGCATGCATTAAAAATCGGTATGGGCAAAATAACGCGTGCACTCGATCGTAAGTACGATACAGAGAGAGAGAGAGAGACACGGTAAACGGACTCTATTGCACGCACACGCACACACACTTACCCATTCATTCTCTTAGTCGCAGATTCAGAATAATGAAACTACTATGGTCACATACCATGTGTGTGCAGTATGCGCGCTCATTTGCTCCGGTCGTTCCATCTCGCTCTGCCGCACTGTATCAATATTCAATCCATATGATGTGCTCCATTTCATTCGCTCTTTTGGCCGGCCGATTGTTTGGTCGGTTGTTTGCTTGTATTATATCGTTCGCGCGCGCTACTAAGAGCAATAGACTATCCATATTTTTTTACCCAAAAGGATTTGCGAAGCCGCAACGCATGCACACACATTTGCACAGAGCGAAAAAAAAAATTAAGCGAGAGAGAACCGTAGAAAACGAAAAAAACATACCGAAATGACAATCGTACATATCGGCGAGGAGCGAAAAAAGCCCGCGCGCACCGCGATTGTAGCAAATTGTATGCATTCGAACATCAAGTCTTATATTTGATGATGCTAACGATTTTTTCTTCTCTTCTTTCTCACCGCATCTGCAAGAGAGTGTGCGAGCGAGTGAGCGAGCGAACAAGCAAGCGACCAAACCGTTGGATATACCCATCGTATGTGTGTACACTGTACACACAGTGTGAACTGTGTGTGTTTTTTTTTCTCTTCTTCTTCTCTGCGCTCGTTGTTTATTACTGCCGTGTTGTTAACGTTTAGTTCGCTTTGCTATGCTTTTATTTTATTATTATTTGTGCACACTTCGTTCCATTTCATATCGCCCCGTCACCGTGCGCGCTGTATGTTAGCATACAATAGCCTTAGCGCAAAAACAGAAAAGAAGTGAAACAAACCAAACGACAGCAGCAGCAGCAGCAACAAACAGAAAAAAAAGAAATATATATATATATATATTCACTCAGAGAGTCAGAAAGAACTTTACACAGTGAGTGAGAGAGGAACAATACACAACAGCAACAACAAAATCGAATTTAAATTAAAAATGGCTGTAACTTTTAAATGATGTCAAATGGATCGAGCGAAATTTTTATCCGCACGAATAATTATAAACAGTTTATGTTAATTTATTTGGATCGGCTGTCGTCCGTGTTTCGTGTATAGTTTTTTGTGTTCTGTATTTTTTTCCTTCTTCTTCTTCTTCTTCTTATTCTCGATTTTGAATTGGTTCGGACTAAATGTACGCGCATTATTAAAGAGAGAAAAAAAAGTGTGTGTGCTTTTTTTTTATATTCAACTTCTACACATTTCGCTCTCACTCGCGCTCTGTTGAATTCTTCATCTTTGAAACTGAGTTGGTCTCTTTTCTTCTGGTCAGGCAGCGGCAGCACAACGGACACACAATCAGAAAATATGTGTGGTGGTTTTTTTGTGTTATGTTTTCTGCATAAGAATCGGACCGACACATAAAACAGAGACATTTATACAGAATAATTAAGTGATCGAAATAGTGTCATTGGAAGAGTGCTTGAATACGGTATACGGCTTAATCGAAATGGCTTATTAACCGATGATACTGTGTGAAATGTGAGAAAAAAATCGAAAATTAGACAAATTACTAGTTTGTGCTCATCCATCGATTACGATTAATCGAAACATTTTATTGTGGAATTATTGGTCTGTGTTGTGTGTATGAACCAGTGGGTTTTGTGATTTTTATTCCTTTTTTCATTTTTGGTTTGAGTTCCAAGTGAGACAGAACATCATATGAAAATTAGATATATAAAAAAAACAACAACAAATCGAAATAAAAGTGCATCGCAATTAGACGTGGCCCATGCAAATGAAAACAATAATTATTCCCATTTCATTGACATTTTTACTGAAGAAATCGCAAATATAACATTGAAAAACCTAGGTTAAACAAAAATAAACTGAAAAACGTGAACGAGAACAAAAAAAAAAACAAAGGGAAAAAAATTGATAAGAAGGCAAATCGATTTAATAGGATTGTCATACGGCGATTGTGTGTTACGCTTACAATTCGTGTGTTATGAAACAAAACAAGAATACTGAAGAAAAAAAAATACAACAAGAACGCAACTACAATTAAATCATATCCATTTCGGTTTTTAATTTGTCTGTTATTTATGGGTACATACGAGCAATCAAACGATTCAAATCAACATCGGAAAACGAGCATTAGATCCCGAATCCGGATATATATGTCTTGTTGAGTGAATGGTGATTGTGTCATCTTCGCGGAAAATCGATTTTTATTGGTTGTTGTTCGATTTCTAATGAGTGAACACTGAATTGGATGGGGGATTAAAAAGAACTCAAATACAACAAATCGTCTGAATTCCACACTCTCATGGTGTGTGTGTGTGTGTGTGTATGTGTTTTCTTCCTCATTTTCACCGTCACCAATCGAAACCGTGTGCTCAGTGTTTGCATTTTATAGCGTTTCAAATTTGCTGGAAATTAAATTTGATTTTCAAAGTAAGTATCAACCGATTTGTTTAAATAATTGTTTTCATATAGTTCTTTTTCTACTCTCCCGCGGTTTTTCATAAGTATACCTTCTGTTTGTCGACTTTTGACAAGTTCAGTGTGGAAAATATTCAAATGGCGCTGTGACACATCGCACCAATGACAATGTCTCAATCAAGCCATTTCTAACATTTTCAGAATTCTTTGTTACACCTTCCGAAACGACGAAACAGAAAATCCCCCTCCAAGACATAAAAGAGCCTATTTATGTAAAATACTTTTTTATTTATTCAACGAAAACAACGCAAAACGCGAGAGAGAAAAAGAACTGTAGTCACGTTGAGAGAAAGACAAAATCAAGATTACATTTGGAATTGGAAGCATTTCTAACGAGATGTCAATTGGCGTTGATAATTTTGCCTGTTTGGATGTTATATCGACAGCTAAAAATCGACGAAAAAGAAACGAAATCAATGCATTTGACTGTATGTATGCATCATATGTAGTCAGCCATATTGATTTATATTGTGCATAAAATCGGTTGAAAGATCCAATATACGTGCTCATGGCATACGTACCATCGACCAACCAACCAACCAACCAACCAACCAACGAAAAAAAAACAACAACATAAGCAACGAAATAAAAATGAAATAACAACCTAACGAATTTATATAATTCAAGTTATTCTCCTTTTGTTTGCATTAACTTGTTGTTGCTGTAAGGGAGTCGCATATTTTGTTGTTGTTTATACTATGTCGGAACAAACGTTCCCTCTCTCTGTCTCTCATTCGGTTTCTGTTTCGGCGTTGTCGGCTTTTTTCCAACGTTGACTGTCTTTGTAATTACTGTGTGCATTTAATGCTATTTTTTTCAACTCTGTTTCGTTTGTTACCCACCTCTCTCTCTCTCTGAATGGTGTTCATTTCCTTTACCTCTGTCTCTCTCTCTCTCTCTCTCTCTCTCTCTTTCTCTCGCTCTATGTGTTCGCACAGAGCCACAAAACATACATTCATATCTATTTATGTTGTGCATGATCTGCATTTATTTTGTGAATATTCACGAAAACTACAGCTCAACGAAAGCAAAAGAAGAAAAAAAACTAAATGGAAAAAAAGTAAGAAGAAGAATGAAAAATTGTGCGCGCAGAATGAACCCGAAGAAGAGCAAGTAGAAGAAAAAAGCAAACGACAGCCACAATACAAAACCAAATGTGGCTAGTGTGTAGCAAAAAAAAAAAAATGAATGAGAATCGGACGGGGAAAAATCGGTTAGCAGCCAACAACATCACACCAAAAGACGAGAAATCGAAGTCAGCAAGCGTATGTAAAGGCCACGCCGAAGACCAAACGTAATGATTCAATAACTCTTCTCTCTCGTGTGCGTGTTTTTTTTATCGTTACTTTTTTGTCTTTTTTTCGGTTTGTTTCAATGAGAAAAAGACGAATAAAACGAACGAACGAGAATACACCAACAACAATGTCAACGCTTGAGCCATTTTATGCCGTGTTATGGCGATGTCAAAAGACTCGGCGGGGAAACAATCATTTTTCATTAATCTTTGGGACTGTACACTGTACGTTTATATATATAATTTTCTTTTTTGGATTAGATTCATATAAAATTGAAGGGATTGACACAAATATATGCGGCAATTTATTGTGTTCTTACCACGATTCCGTGGTGTCTTTGTTTAAACGCAAAGACGTTGGAACAAAAAATCTCTTGGCATTACAAATTAAAATAAAATTGACCACTTTCCCATCTTCCAACTCATATTGAACGTATACTGGTACAATTAATTTTGTCGATTTACCACGACACAAACCGATTATTGAACGTCAAATCTCATATTCGAAAAATGATTTAAATCGTATCAAATACAAAATCGTTTTTGGTTGGGCAGCTTGTCTATTTTGAATGGGCCAATAGACACACACGATGAGCACTCACTCGATAGAATCGCTCTTGTTTCAGATATACTATTGGCAGCCATATAATTGATTATTGTATGGCGCATATTTGGATCCACATCGTTTACATATTCTTTAAGCATTTTGAATTTATTATTCCGTTTGCGTCAACTCGAATTTTTCACTTATTTTCTCCTCGAAACTATTTTTCAATTGATGGTGCATCACTGTCAAAAAAAAAAGACGACGACGACGAAAAAAAAGACGGTGGATCTGAGAAAAGTACGGTGTAGAGTGGAGCATCGAGTGCAATGGTGTTTTTTTTTCACATTTGCTCGGTATTTTATTCCGTAACTGCGGGGCTTTCGTTGAACGTTACGTTTGAATGCGATGCAGAAGGCTCCACATGAGCCATACTTTGGCATGAAATTCGATAATATATTTTCATCTGTAATCAGAATCATTTCGCTCGTAAACACATTTCCATATCACAATGTGCAGTTTTGTTTGTGCGGCTCGTTTTTTTTTGTGCATTCGTATGTGTGTGGTTGCATGCTATTTAAATTCTGGTTTTAACGTTCATTTACCCCTTTTTAAAATTGTGTAAATGAAAAATTCGGCAACGGTCAGCCGAAAAAATTGCAATGCATATCATCATTTCCAGAAAAAAGAAGCGAAAAAAATGCGTCAAATGAATTTACAGTCGCTTTTAAACGCTTAAATTCAATTATTGAACAGTACCGGGGAAAAAACGTTGAATATTTGACGAATCACAGAATTTGTTTGTGTTGCTGTTGTTGCCTTGTGTTGAATATTCCTCTCGAGAATGTACTACCGAGTGAACAGATCTGAACAGTTGTCCAAAATGGGGCAATTTTTTCGCACTCTTTCGCACTCTCTCGCTCGCATAGTAAGATTGCCGTCAATCTTACAATTACTCTGGATAATGCGTGCACAAAAGATATTAAAACAAAACAGCGAGAGAGAATGAGAAAGAATACAAAGTGAAAAAAAAGAACTGCTAAATGACATAGTGACGCCGAGCATATATGCCATTTGTGCACCAAAGTCTATGTGAATTCGGATAAATGACATGCAAAACGAGAGAATGAGTGAGTGAGGCGTTGGGAGAGTGAGAGAGTGAGAAAGAAAAAAATGTGTAGTGTTATTTAAACCATTGGCAATTTATCAATATATAAACTTAATGTGTTATTGTGCACGCTTTGAAAGCAAAAAATTGTTCGCGTACGTTTAAGCCGACGAGTGAGAGAGAGAGACAGCGAGAGCAAGAGACGCGCACACATGTTCAATTTTACTGATGTGATACAATTCGGTGAATATATTGAGAAACGAATTCGGCGCGTATACATATTTTGATTTTATTCGAATACGGCCCAAAGGCACACCAATAACAACACACAATAGCAACGACACCGACGACGGCGACACAAAAAAAAACAGCAACAACAAGAACAACGACAACAGAAATCAAATAATCGATGTATAATTAAATTCAGTCAGAAGAAAAGCCGACTAAACAAGACCTAAAGCGATAAATTGCGTATTTATGCTAAAACGAGACGCATCGACAATAAAAGCGGCAAAGAAAACAGAATGAACCGAGTTACAATTAGCAATGAACGGCACCTAAATGAATTAAGTGCATTTTTCATATGAAATCGAAAACGATTGCGACGAGAGAAAGAGAGGGAGAGAGAGACGCGGTAGAGAAAAAAAAAGTGTCCAAACAGAACCGAATTTTTTTTTTTTATTGGAAATGTGTATATAATATGGAAAGGTACAATCAACGGGCAGGCAAGCAATAACGAAAATGAAGCATTCAATGTGAAATTAAAACAAAACAAAAAAATAACAACAAAACAAGCGATAGTGTACGAAGTGCAGTAGCGGTGGCGGTGGTGGTGGCAACTTCAAGCGAATATGACTGATGATAATAGTAATAACAATGAAAAAAAGCACTAATAAATAAAATCGAGTGACAATCGCTCTTCATCTGCCTCGTCGCATGTACGAATGCATTCATATTACTCATGTGCGAAGCAAACGTATTGTCGCACTCAAAAGAAAACGTTCGCACGTTACGTACACAAGCCATTGAGTACGAAGTATGTGAGTGAGAGAGAGAGAGAGAGAGAGCTTTGTTTTGCATACAAAACGAGACGCTTTAATTTTTTTAAACCTCAACTATGGTTGCAATATACAATGACTTATATGCACACGGGTACTTGACACAGGCGCGCATACACACGCACACAGCAACACATCGAGCGATAGAGAGAAAAAGACACACACAAACAGAAACCCACCGCCGAATCATCAAACAAGCGAATTCAGTTTTGTGAATTATCATCGTAATGAAGCGGCACAACATGACCAATGTGAACCGTACGTACCACCGTAGCACACGCAAAGCGCGCGTAGAACGTTTTTTTTTCTTCTTCTTTTCATTTCGCCGTTTTTGGGGGCTCCGCTTAATTCATTTCGTGGCGCGAATGTACAAGTATTTTAGCCCAGCATTGACAACAGTTTTTGGAGCACACGAGCTGGCGGTTGGTCGGACGGCCGGTCGGTTGATCGGTTGGTTGCAAGCGCACTCATCACTTTATGTTTGTTTGTTATAAATTCAAATGGATAATTTTCGAATGGAACATGAATTCGGTCATCGCGA
This sequence comes from Sitodiplosis mosellana, assembly GCF_009176505.1. Lineage (NCBI taxonomy): Eukaryota > Metazoa > Arthropoda > Insecta > Diptera > Cecidomyiidae > Sitodiplosis > Sitodiplosis mosellana. The sequence goes on from NW_022601438.1 coordinate 8,945,698, forward strand.
AATGCCATCGGCGCACCAGAGAGATGCAACGAAGCAAAAGAACGAAGTAGCAGCAGCACTTTACAATTGCTCAAACTAAACCGACTCGAAAAATGTGTGCACTTGGAAAAAAGCCATCGACCATCGCGCGTGCATACAATTTTCCCAGTGTAGAAAGTGTGTGTGAGTCACTTACTGAGCGTGCGGGTATGCATTGCGTCCACCATTGTGGGCTTCCCAAATAACACACAACGCTCGCGACACAAAAAAAATGTGTCACAAAATCGGGCATTATCATCGGATCGGTGTGTGTGTGTGTGTGTGTGTGTGTGTATGTGTCCGTGTCTATGTTGTTGCATGTTTTATTTTCCTTCTTTCGAGGTGCGAGAGATGTGCTCAGATATTTGCCATTAAATTGTGTGCTGTGTATGCAACGGCAAAGTGTATCACATCGCAAAACCAACTTACTATAATGTTGTTGTTTTTTTCTCGCTTCTCTACACTCTCTGAAACTTACCGTGCGATGCTATCGCACTGTCACAGACTGCAATTGACGCTTATTCTTCTTTTTCCTCTTTTTTGGTACAACGGATCATTTTGTATGCAATTTTTCTTCTTGTAATTTCTTCATTTGGCTCAGATTTTCTCGTGCCAATCATTGCATAAAGTATGGCGTCCATGTGATGAGCTCAGTTCACACCAAAGTTTCAATCAATGTTCGCTTACTTGTTCGTTCTATTGCAAAATCACCCACCTAAGAGAGACTAGCGAATTTTCCCCCGCTCTCTCTCTCTCTCTCTCTCTCTCTCTCTCTCTCTCTCTCTCTCTCTGCGGGCGATTTGGTATTGGTCCTTTTTTTCGGTCGGTTTTTACTCATCTGAGAATCAGCGTCTACGACAAATACATTTGCACAAATACGCGTGGAGATGCTCTCCAGAACATATACATGCATTCATATCAGCAGCAGAATAAGAATGATACCGCAATGCATGGGGAAAATCCGATTCGAATCGGATCGGTCTCCAAGTGCTCGAAAACAAAACAATTCACATTCGGCTTTCTGGGAAATGGCAGATGTCTGCCTCTCTCTCTCTCTCTCTCTCTCTCTCTATCTCTCTCCTGGTTTAGGTTGTTGAATAAAATTCTCATTTAGTTCGAATTGGATTTCGATTGCATTTTCCACACTGGATGTATACGCGGTATGGATGTAGAAATGGCACGAGATTATGAATATACATACAGTAAGAGAGGGAGAGAGAGAGAGAGAGAGACCCTGATGACGCTGGCCAAGAGAGTTCAAAATGATACAGAAAGATGGAGAATATGAAACCAAAAAGCTTAAACCAATCAAGCAGTGAGTAGACAAGCGACGAGCACAAGAAACGATAATAGTATTTAGCAAAAAACAAAAACTGAACAGAAACAGCAACAGCAACGACTACGACGACGAATGATATAGAAAATAGCAAGCGCATTGTAATGCGCGGTACACACACTGCTTCTGGTAAAATGGTAACGTGCGAAATTGCCAATAGAGTGTGTAGTAAAGTTCAACATTGCCGCTTTCATAATGGTGAACACGATGTGTAATGTGATGCCATCACTTATTCTCGTCGAACGCGCTTCTTTCTTGGCGATGTATATCTACAATAATTCTCTTCTTCGTGGCCTATCTCCCTCTCCACCTCACTTCCACCGCTTTGATTTCACTGGTAACGCCACAGCGTTTTTCTCGTCGAATCATATCTTGAGCATACACCTCGTATAAGAACCAAATTTTCTTGTGGCGCCATCTAGATGGCTTGCGTGGCGCAATGTATTTTAAATTGTTAGCTAAGTTTTTTCAGCTTAGTACAGAACCATTTTTGGCAAAGATACAAAAGCATGCTCGAGGTATGCGTCGAATCAATATTCAAATACACGTAATTAAAGCAACGGTACACATCGTCATCGAATGGAACTGAAAATATAAATTGAAAACAACGGAGAATGAAAACAAATTGATGAAAATGCCATTCATTTGATTTCATATCGTATGAAGGAAAATACGATTTTAAAACGATGAAATTATGTCATACAAGTAGAATTAACATGACCATAAAGTAAACTTGATTCGAAATTTTTCAATCGCTTCTAAACGAAATCCTTCTGAGAAAATGTTTGACTACAACTCGATTTCATTCAAAATTTGTCGATTGTACGACCGATTGAAGATTTGAAGTGTTTAATAAACTTATTGAAATGATTCGAATTAAAAATAAATTAAGTGAAAAGAGTGCGCGCCGTCAAGCGAAAACATATACAGCAACCAACACGTTAAATAGATGAAAAGAAACCAAAAAAAAAACAACCTAACGAATTCCAAACATAAAAGACACGAAATTAAATGTATTGTATGGTAGGCAAAATGCAAGCTCAAGTTGAATAACACACACGAAAACAACAACAACAAATATAACGAATCGTACGTCCATTCAACTTACGCGAACGTGCTCTTTGGCTCTCTTTTTAAACACCATACAGCTTTCGTTTGGCCACGACATAAAAAAAAAACGAAATATAAAACAACCGAGCCACACAACGCTAAGATGCAAAGACACATCAAAGAATTCATTTCGGAAGAAGAGAAGAGTGATTCATGTGAAATTACAAAATTCAGTGTGACAACGAAATTATAATGAAAGATTATTATAGCTGAAGATGACAGCATTTCCATTGGACGCACACATAGCTCTTTTATTGTTCGTTTTTTCTTTGTTGTTGTTGCTGTTATTGTAACCATTAGAACTACCTCGAAAAACATTCTTCTTGCTCAAATATAATTTATGTTTGGCTACCTTATAGAGATTTCAACGCTTCGCTCATTCACTAACTCATCCAAAGCAATAAGCAACGAACAAAAAACAATAAAAACATATCACAAGAAAAGTGAGTAAACAGAAAATCATAGCAACAATAACAACATGCATATACTATATACCGCGAAATAAAAACGATCTTTTTTGATGGATTCTCTTAAACACACACCGCATACAGGGAGAGAAAGACACACTCACACAAGCAATCACGTACGCGAGTCGCACCAAGACGTATTAACGGAATTGGCAAATGAGACGAGCGCACCGAAGACGAAGACGACGGGCTCATTGTAATTGTCGTTATTGTATCTTAACCCATCAAAGAATGTCCGGCATACAGTGAATTGGATACCAATCGAATATTCATATAGAAACCAATCCGAAAAAAAAACGAATAACCATTCATTTCAAACATTCATTTTCGTACGCGTAACTCTCTCTCCGTGTGTGTGTGAAATGTTTTGTGTCCATTTTGATCAGACGGTATTTGGGAATTATGTACACATCTCTTGAAAGGTTAATATAAAACGAGCGTGTGAGCACCGTGCGATCAATTTTCACCGTACTTTTAATGCTCGCGACCAGGCGGAATAAAACGGAATACGTAAATATATATGTGTATTTTGAGTCAGTTTCAGTTCATAATTCCGGATTCCCAAAGCCGCGGCGAAATGAGTATGAGAGTGAGATAGATAGAGACAGAGCGGCAGAGAATGAACGAACGATGTAGTCAATTGATATAAAATGAAACGCGGCGGTGGCGGTGGTGGCGGTGGTAGTGACGGCGGTTCGCAATAGCGACTCTGAACTACGACGATGACGACGACGGTGGCGGCAATGAAACGACAATGACGCTGATGCTGCTGCTGCTGTTGCCGCTGTTGCCGCTGTTGCCGCTGCTTCGCATACTCATAATTTGTGTGTAACGAACGTTCGAAATAATATTTCTGTTATTTAGTATAATAATTGCTTTAGGCCGAATATGATTGAACCGTATTGTGTTCGTGGTTGGTTTTTGGATCCATTTGTTTTGTCGTTTTTGTGTGCGTTGTAGTTGTGTGTTTTTTTATTTCAATTTTTTTTTTTTTTTCATTCTGTGTTCACTTATTTCACTCTCGGCTGCCCCGAGTCGGCGAGCGTTTGTGAGTGTGATCGCATGCGGGCCAGTGCATTTCTTAGTAGGATTCGTTTGTAATTAGTGTGTGTGTGTATTTTACGTCGTGTGAGTAACAAACATGCTTGTTTAATTTTTGGGTTTTTGACACTCAAACTTTGAGAGTTTATTTCCCTGAAATTTTCGACCGATTCAAATGAATCGCGGCGAGTTGTTTTTTTTGTTTCTTTCGTATTCTAATCTGGCGTTTTGCTGGTTTTCCGGTGTATGGTGTGTGAACAATGCGTCGTGTGTTAATTGTTATAAATAGAGTTTGGATTGAACAAACGAAGTAAAGTAAAATGAAAAAAAAACACACACAAAACAACAAAAATATATATATATATATATATATATTCAGCGTCAGAGTCATTTCAAGTGAATTGAATTGAGTTTGTTGTTTATTCAATTTCTTTGATTCGCTGATTCGTCTTCGGCAATTCTTTCTCTCGTTCGTCTCGCTTATGCGAACCATAAATCTTTTAGTGCAGTTGTTGTTGCTATTTTTTTTTTCTCCTTCGGCTATTATTGTTGTTGTTATTATTTTTCTAGTGAATTATTCGCGCCGACCGAAGTGTATGTATATATGAAAAGTAACGACACAAAATAAAAAAGAAACAAAAAATATAAGCGACGAAGTGATCCGAAAACAATAACAGTGTATAATTATCGTGTGTATGACTTTAAAGTCAAGTTGTGTGGTTGTTGATTGTTTTTTTCTTCGTTATTTGTGTCCATGTTTGTGTCATCTTAGTTCATGTGCGCGCTTTGCGTATATGAGGCAGAAATTCGTAATGAGAAACTTTAAGAGAAAAAAAAGTGCCATATATTCGAAATTTTGCATTTATCTTTGGAACAATAATTTTTTTTTCGTTGTGTTTGACAGTGGCAATTCGTGCTGCTGCTACTGATGCTGCTGCCATGTCAATTTTACCTTCGACTCGGTTTGTTTGCTTGAATTTTGCATTTACGAGAAATAGCTAGTGAGTGAGTATGTGGTGGTCGTGCATTCATAATTAAATTGGAGTAAAGTTTGCTTTGTTTCTGTCGCTTTGATTTTGCTGCTGCTGCTGCTGCTTTCGTCGACTTTTTTTTTCATCCATATACTTAGTTAGAGTGAAAAGATCGAAACGGCAAACATGAAACGGTAGACTGAAACAATGAGCAAGAAATGAGGAACAACAAAACAGCAAACAAGCAAGAGCAACAGAAAAAAAAAAGAAAAATAGATAGCAAAAAAAAACAACAATGACAAGGCGCGCACGACGTTCAAATTGTTGACGTGAATGGAAAAGAAGAAGATCATGCGTTCAACGTTCCAAATTAAAAAAAAAAAACGAATAATAAAATCCGAAGTTGATTTGTTGCTCACTTTTTAGCACTACATGGAATGTAAGCTACTGTAGTGATTTTTTTCTTATGAGAAAATTTTAAGACTCTTTAGGCCATTTTTTTTTACCGTAAACTAATTCATTTTAATATCCATATTTTTTATTTCAAATGAACCAATTACACCTATTTGCAAAAATGAAATAATATCATGTTCATGAAATTCAATTTTGAGATAACTCAAAAAAAATGTTTACACTTTTTTCATTGCCAATGTGAAATAACGTACGATGACCGTTCACATTGAGCGTACAGTGTACATTGTACATAAAACACATAAGTGAAGAATACAATATCATCATATGTATTTATTTAATTATTATTGACAATATTAAAATGATTTATAACTAAAACTTGTGAAACAGACATTTCCAACGATTAAAACTATATTCCATGTAGTGCTTACGATAATAATTTGATGAGAAACATCAAATTAATTAAACCCTTTAAATTTACAAGCTTCAAGAACGCAGAGCGGAGCGAAGCGACGATCTGCGGTCTTGTTTTTTCGTTCATTCGCAATATTTCCGATTCATTTTTTTTTTTTATTCGATTGATATTTAAGCTACCTCGTTTATTGCGGCCTAAGTCAGTAACTGTGTAGTGTGCTGACTTGATATTTATCGCTCTCTTTCTATCTCTCTCACTTGCTCGTTTGCCCATTCGTGCGTTCGTGCGTTCGTTCGCTCGCTCGCTCGCTTGTTCGTCGTGTTTACCAAATGTTTTGCCTATTTCGTTGTTCTGATTTCGTCAATTTTATATATATATTGAAATTAACTCATTTCGCCGATTGCCGTTCAAACTGTTTCGAACCTATTTTCACTGATTCGCGTATGTTTCGCTGTTACGTTTTTTTTTCGTGTGTCTGCCATGTGTATGAGTTTGATCAAAAACAATTTTTCGAGAGGAGATTTTCGCTTATTTTTTTTTTCTTCTTTACTTCTATGAACGAACCAACAAACCAACGTACCGCTACCGTTCGATACAAGGTGATTAAGAAAGAAAACAACAACGACAACAAATAGATAGAAATAATATAATAACGATTTGTTGAGTTTATGCCGCGCATTATAAACGTTGAATTTAAATCGAGAGCTTTTCGACAGTGCACAATATGTTATACACATCGAATTCAGAATTAACAACTCGGTTTCTCTATGTATTTCTCTTTCTCTCTTTCCCTTCATTCGGCATTTTAATATCGGCTGTGTTGTTTGGCGCACATACAAAAGTGTTTGTATGTAAATAAAAATCGTTAGCCAAACAGTTTGACAGCTGTACACTTCTCACTAACCGAATCACGATGATTCATCTGTGTGACAGTGTGAAATATTCTTTAGACTTAATATTTTTAATGAACAAATATAAAAATGCAATCGGAAATGATTCAATTTTGATGCTTCGTTTGATGATTGACACCTGACCAAATAAATTAAGCCCATGCTCATTTCGTCGCTCTCCATTTGAAAAAAAAAAAACAAAATCAGTGAAAACAAAAAGTCGTTGACAACGACTCGTTGTGTACCCCGTGTTCAATCCATGTTGAAACAGTTCTGGTATCAATTAAAAAATCATTTAAATTGCGCGATAGAAACAATTAGTGTCATAAAATAAACGATGCGATACATCTCATTTAAATGGACATCAAATCGGTTTCGGTGCAATCGGCTCAAAGGCGAAGCGATTTCATATCGATTTCTATGTACCGATTCTCCCTCCCTTTTTCTTACTCTGTGTGTTTTTTTCTTTTTCATTTGTCAAAATCATCCCAAAACATAGCAATATTATGCTGGCGGTAGCCCTTAGCGAGCGAAATGTACATTTGTCGCATAACTGGCGACATCGCATCGCACCATTTCACCAATTTTGATTTCGATGCTGTGTGTACGTGTATTCGTGTGTACCTTTGCCACTTTGGGTGTTTTGTTCGTCGTCATAGGAAAGCCTGCAGCTGCCATACACTGATGGATAGGACACGAGGGCGAGAGAGAGAGAGAGAGAGATAGAATGAGAGCGAAAAACAAAGGCGGAGTATTTTATATACATATATATCCGCCGCACATACACAAAACCAGCAATATTCGCCGCATCCCGATCGAAATCTCAACGTTTGTACTTTTCTTCGCATTCCAAAGAAAGTACATCGACTTGTCTGCGCACTGAAATCGCTGACTATTTTTTCAGGTGGATTAAATAAATGTTTATTATTCAAATGTCCTTCTTCCCCATTTCTCTTCATTCCCCTTTTGCTCGCTCCTTCGGCGTTCGGCCCGGAAAAGTATTTCGGAAAACTTCATTTCAAATTCATGATTCTGACACCCGGCCAAAGTTTTGTTTGGTCAAACCAAAATTTTAAATCAAACATCCACGAATGATTTCGTTTGACAGTGGAATTATTGATATGAGAACATAAGTTAAACGGTCCAGCAATAGAGGCCAATGAACACACTTTAGTACTAACGATATGAATAATTAATTGGGAAAGTACAAACGATTTAGCCTTTCATGTGATTCAACCAGAACGGAAAGAGTGAGAGAGAGAGAGAGAGTGAGAGAGATGGAGACAAAGGGAAAATATAATCCATTTTATTCAAAAGTATCCAATAATCGGAAGTGTGGTCACACAAGAATTCCACTTTGCAATCGATCTGTAATTGTTTCGCTGTATGTGTACACATATTCTGGTAGTTAATCGTTTCAGTGTCAATCGCACTCTCTTTTCCACTCTTTCTCGCTCGCTCGTTCGTTCGTTGGTTGTTATTCTGCTTGCGCGATTTCGATAATTTCAGTTCCAGATTCGGTTTGTTGTGTTTTGCGCGCGCGACTCCGAAATTGATAACAAATTATCGTCATCACTTTTGATATTATTAATTCGTGAGCATATCGAAACGACATGTGTACCCCAAATATATATATATATCTATATATATATATATGCAGGTGCACACGCACCACGGCCACTTATTATTACTGCTTTTGTGTTCTTCGTTTTTATCTGATTGTGGTTTATCGGTTTTACGGTCGATTCCGATCTGTTTTGGAAATAAATTCAAATTTATATGAAATATGAATCGATGACATTATTCAAACATTTCAGCACGTCAATAAACGTCGTTCGGCTGTATAGTTGACGTGGATGATAGATATACACATGGCTAGATAATTTTGTGCGGAGTAGAAGAAAGAAAAACGTTTTTTCTCTCTCTCTCTCTCTCTCTCTCTCTCTCTCTCTATTGTTTTCCATATTCGTATTTGTGTTTGTTTAATATATAAAATATCGTTTTCTAATAATTTCACAAATCCAAGTCGTGTGTGTACAAACCTATCTTCTACGTAATTTTGCCTTGGATCGAAATAAGTTGGCTCTTCGAATTGTGGTACCAATTGAAAAATGCGCATATTTTCAACGTGCCATGGGTTCATTTTGTACTATTTACAAAATCAATTAGATATGATTGATTTTGAGCATAATAATATATGTGAATGTAATTAAAATACACCACAGGAACAACGACCTGGAAGCGAATATCATTTGCTTAACATTTTCTAATGAACGTTCGGCGAATTTTATAGTCACACATCATGTGTACTACGTCTATTGCTCAATTCTTATTAATATTCAATTCCCGCTAACAATTTAAAACATGTTATTTGACATGCAAACACATACACATACATTATGGGGGCATGTACTTGCCGATGATCGGCTGCAAAATAATAATAAATCATCGAGAATATAAATCGCATATTTGAGCGCATTATTCATTGAAAGTGTGCTTTTTGAACGCGCAAAAAAGAATGAAGAGTCAAGATTTGCTTGTGAGAAAAACGACCGCCTCGAAATACAAGCGGCAGCGGCGGTAGCAGCGACAACGATAACAGCAACGGCAATGGACGTGTAAAAATGAAGGTAAAGAAAAATATTCGCATTCGCGCTAACAACAGGGTACCATGCAACACCTGAAAGTGCCATTTTTCGACCCAATAAAATACAAAAGAAATAAGTCCAGTCCACAATCGAAACAAATGAACAAATAATCAAATGAAACAAATCAAAAACGTTCAAGAGAAATGAAACACAAATGAAACCCTATACACATAAATATTCCAGGAAAAAACAACGAAATGATATTTGTAATAACAATGTTTAAGACAAGTTGAGAGAGAGAGAGAGAGAGAGAGAGAGAGAGAGAGAGAGAGAGAGAGAGAGAGAGAGAGAGAGAGAGAGAGAGAGAGAGAGAGAGAGGGAAAAAACCAGGCAGAAAGAAAGAAGCAACGACGGTTAGAAGAGCGGCGTAGAAAATGAGAGAAACGAAGAAGATCGAAAAAAAGAAACAGTTCGAACTATCTTGCGCATGTAGTTTTATATATACATCCCAAGAACCTGACAATTTTATTCCGCCAGTCCAAGAAACAGAGACAGAGTTCATTGAACCAAACCATTGAACGAATGGCAATTGTAATCGCTCACCGTCCATGCTGTTGTTGCTGCTGCTGCTGCTGCTATTGTAGTACAGCCACACTAAACCTCACAAAAAAATTGTAATAAAATGAAAGAAAAACTATGGAGAGAAAAAAAACCTCAAGCATATACAACGCTTCACATCTAACTCGACTCGTTTGAATATTTGGACATAAGACTTATTAATGATTATGACACATCGCAAATACTTCACGCTTTTTGACGCAACAAGAACAAACAAGCAAAAAATGCAAAATGAAATTTACAAACACACACACACACAAACACAGAGAGCAAAAAAAACTCGAATTTCTTTGCGCATTCACCCCCATCCACTTTGGCAAACTCACAACTTTACAGAACTTGTCGAGGGTTTTGTGTACTTATTCGACACATTGAAAATCACACTATCCTGCCACTTTTGTAAAATATATATGTGTATACAAAATTATTTCATGCTCGAGGGTGGAAGTTACATGAAAACCTTCCAAGAGTTGATGCTTTTGCATGCACCGTGCTGTTTTTTTCTCTCGTTTCGCTACGAAAAGATTATCATTTTTTTGGTCGTTAGAACAAAGTCAATTTGTTGAAGAAAAAAAGCGAAAATCAGCTCACAACAAGGAATATGTAAAAAAAAGAGTGAGATATGACAAAAGAACCCAAAGCCACTGTGGAATGTTGTTCACTTTTTCAATGAATGAATGGTGATAATGTCAAACAGATTTGTTTTAAATACACCGAAAAATATGGTTTCAATTAATTTGAATCGTTTTTTTCTCACAATGCATCCTCAATAAGAATTTCTCATCAAATGATGTCTTTTACGCACAAAATCGATGGTGTTGCTATAGAAATTATTCAAGTGAATTCTAGTTTGCGCATCGCCGCATTTCTTTTTCTTTCATTCTTCCTTTCTCTTACGTCATATGCCTATGTAAAGAGATAAAATGACTTTATGTCGATTTTTTTCCGTTGTTTTTTTTATGCATTTGGGTCATTTTGAAAAGTCATTGAAATAATCACAAGCCTTGCAGAAACGATATGCGATGAGCGTAGCGCATGTGTGTGTGTTTTGTAATCATTTGATCTTTTTTTTTTTTAAATATATGACAGACTGTAAAACGAGGCAGAAGATGAGAGAAGAAAGAATGCAGCAAAAAACGATGGAATGAGCTCTTTTAGTTTGCGAAAAATATGAAAAGAGCTTTTTGAGTGAAGAGCATTCTCATGCACATTAGATCCGTAAATATTGGCGCAGATAAAATATGAATGTGGTTCATACACATATGAATATATGTGTAACCGAAAATTTAAACGGCTTCGGCTGTGTGAGCACAGAGAAAGAGAGACAGACAGACACACATACAGAGATGCAGAGAGAGAGAGAGAGAGAGAGAGAGAGAGAGAGCACTGAGAGTGTGATTTTGGTGTAGGCAAAACCGATATCGTATATTACATACACGCACATACGCCGCGCGCGATATACATATGATACATGAATTGCTGCACCAGCTGCTATATCACATTTAAAGTAGTTTGTCGAACAGTCGAAATTCGTCGACCCGCTCAAAATCGAAATTTATTCGAATTTCTCTCCCGTAACGTAAGAGGAGACAATGCCATGGACCGGAGCTCGCGCAAAACATATAGCAACAACAGAGAGGAAAAAAAAATATAACGAATTAGCCTCTGTAGATCCTCGCTACATCATCATCGTAGTCGTTGTTTTTCATGATAATTGTTTTTATTGTTGCCGTTTTTCTTGTTGCCTGTTCACCCTGTCTCTTGCTTTCTCTCACTCTCTCGCTCAATCACTCGTTCTCTCATTCTCGCGCGCGCAATTTCTCACTCGTAGTTTTCGTTGTTGTTGTTGTTTTTTCTTTTCGCTTTTCCACCAGTAATGCTCGATTCTTGAATTGCCAAATGCCGAATGTTTCCATAGCGTTGCGTTTGCTTATAATTCATTCTCTGCTCCGGGTGCCTTTCGATGTGTTTGTGTTTGTGCTGTATGCATACCGTAGTATGTTCGACTGCATGGCAATTGCGAATTGTCAGGCTTATGTGGTTGTTTATGTGTGCATGGATGTGTCTTCGTGTGTATGCATGTGTGTGTGTGTATGAATTTGTATGTATTTGTATGCGTGTTATCCATGTCCTATGTCTCTGACTGTGCTACAAAAGTTCGCTGTGAAGTTTCGGATTTTTGTTTTATCTTTGTCCTTTGGTGGTGTCGTGCTATCTCTGTCGAATTGATGCCGTGTGCCAATCTATAAGCTGTTTATGCTGTGTATTGCATATGCCCCGTCATCGTCATAGTCGTTGTCGTTGTCGAATGCCGTTTTATAGTCATAGTCGCAGCCGTCATCCCGTCATCATCATTAACGTTGCCTTTTCTATCTCTCTGTCTCCCTCTCTATTCGACAAATGGTATCGAGAATGCTTTGATTTCGCCATGAGCCTCTCGTTTTGACTATCCGTGCGATTTCTTTGATTGGAAATTGTCTTCGAGCGCAATAAATCGTATACATATATCGATAATAATACAATTGCATTTGCGCTGATATGTGACCCGACCAGACTCTCATCTCGTACCATCCAAAAGTAGTTTCGATTAATTAATCTATACTATATACTGTGCGATTGTCGGAGGGTGCACACGTATCGTGCTATATGGTGACACTGTCACTCATACTATTCTCCTTTTTTTGCGCCCATCGCTCACACTCCGTGTTGCATCCATTCGCGGTTTGGCAGTATTTTCTCAATTATTTAATTGTATTCATAGTCATGTTTATTTTGTTTCTATTTGAACGACCATGCCAACTAATAACACACGCCTTCACGTAACGTAAGGCGCGAAAAAAAAAACTCAAACTCTGCGCCAAAGTAAAGAGAGAAAAATGCGAAGACGAAGACATAAACGCCGTGACAATGTGCAGAACAACACAATTCATAACGCAACCGAAAGGAAAGCGATATAATAATGAAGGAATCAAGACGAAGGCGAACACATACACACACACACGAGAGACAGACACTCTGTTCATCAGCAGGAGTGACAAGGATAAGGGAAAGAAATATCCGATACACACAAGTTTTTTTTCTGCTGCTGCTGCTGCTCTCGTTGTTCTTTTATTTTATTTCCAATTTTTTTTCTGGCTCTCATTTTTTTTTTTTTTTTCCCATTCGCCTGGTGCTCCGATATACATACACTTATTTCAGCATAGCGGCAAAGGCAGAGAGGTAACGCGCTTACAATTTCGATTCCACACACAGTGCCACTTCTTCTTCTTCTTTTTCTTCATTATGCTCTTACTCTACGTGCTATAATATTTTATACGTTTAGTTCATTTTTCGTTTGTTCAATTCTTTACTCTCTGTGTGTACACTTTTTGCTGGTGGTGCTTGTGCCGTGCCGCTGCTGCTGCTGCCTGCTTATGCTATGTCGATGTCGATGTTGTTGTTGTTGTTGTTGTTGTTGTTGTTATTGTGTCTCGTCCCATTCTTTGCTTTCGTGTGTACACGACGAATACGAGTATATGTTATTCTCTCGGCATGTATATGCCACAGAACTAAGAGAGTTTAAATAAAAATGTTCCGAAGCCATCTTGGTCGGTCGTTTCGTTGTTGGTTTTGTATGTTTTAAATTGTGCTGAGTGTTTGTGTGAATCGGTTCGGTATCTTGTGTGTTCGCCTGTCGCGCGCGATTCGGTCGGCATTTTTTTTCCTTTCGTTGTATTTTTTTTTTTTTTTCATTCGGTTTGCTCTCTCATTGTACCAACATTTCACATACATACACATTTCTTAGCTCGTGTAGTTTATTAATCCCGTCGTCAAAGTCGTTTGGATTTCCGTGAATATCGTGTTCTATCGAAGAACCTAAGAGTGAATTGAGAAACAATTTGAACGAAAACCAAAAAAAAGAAGAATAGAAAAACAGTGTGTTGAAATGAAGAAACGAATTCATATGAAGAGAAGAAAAATCGCCGAAAAAGTCATTCATTTCGATTAGATTTTTGGGTAAAAAAATATATATAAAATAAGAAACGTGAACTGCTACAAGCAAAAGAAAAATTTGAAGGCAATGCAGTGGCCGAAAACGAAAAGAAAAATTCAGCATAGTTTTTGGTGAGCGAGAGTGAAAGAGAATTCATTTGCTATATGTGTGTGTGTGTGTGCGTATGCGTATCCATGTATATGTGTTTGAATATTACGAGAGTGAAACAGTGATAATCATGTTGTGAAATGCATACATTTGTTTTTTTCTTCTGAAAAGTAGACAACATCTCAATCCAAACAAAACATCGACAAAATAGGATTACGAGTGAAACAGAGAGATGGATACTGAAAACTATCACACGAAAAAGATGTCCAGCGACACATAGAATACAACACACACAATCTAAGCGAGACTAAAACAAAACAACAATACAAAAAAAAGAAATAACAAGAAATGTATGTCAGTGTTTGTATGCATAGAAATCTGATCGTATGTTGCACTTCATCGCTGCCCATTGCAATCAATTCGAAATGAAATGTAACGAAAACCAAAAGAAAAAAAAACAACAACATTGTCTTAAAATATTGAATGTGATCCTTATTTTCAGTTTGGTGTGTAAATGTGCGTAGTGCATTTTCATTGAGATTCCAAGTGATTTTGAAGCCAATTGTTGTTATGATTGCACAAAAAACGCATTCGGAAAGAGAAAAAAAATCGTACAAAATTTACCCGTGAAAATCAATGCGGCAAAACCGCGATTCAGAAATATATTGAGTGAGAGACAGACAGAGAGAGAGAGAGAGAGCGAGGGTATACATAAAAAAATGATAATGAGTCTCCCGCACATTTGAAAATGTCAAATGAAATAATTTTATGGAATTACTGAAATGTTTAACACACATTTGAAACGATTGGAATTTATTTTAAACATGATTGATGTGAGTACGTTTATGTTACAGCTGTAGATATCGGTCGCTTTGTGCTAACGACGGTTTTGATGTGTATGTGTATGTCATTATTTTTTTGCTTTTCGTTGAAACCGCATATAAATATACGGTGAAAGAACCGAAGTTGAAACCGAGTTGAGTGATTCAAAAACTAGCAGAAAAATGCTCCGAGTTGGAATAGTTTTTTGTTATTCGGTCGGTTTCTAATTCTTTGAATTAATTGTGAGCGCATTGTTTTTCGAATCAATTCTCATTCTTCGTTTAGTGGTATAAATTCTTAGTTGGTTGGCAGTTTCATGTGAGAAAGTTGTGCCGATGCGTTTGTTTTTTTCTTCTTCTTCTGTATATCAACAGACACTCTCAATTTCAGCAGGCGATGTGTATTGTGAAATGCCTCAGGGAAACATCTATTTCGAATATTAATTGCAAAGCATTTGTTGTGTTTTTTTCCCTCTCTTCCTGGCTAGCTTGTTATTGACTATCGATGAGTCGATGGTCACATTACTCGCTTCTTCTTCTTCTTCTTTTTTCTCGGCAAAAAGGTATCCGAAAAGGAAACGAAAACGTTGCGCACATTAAAGAGAAACAATTCGGTTCTATTCAGAGCAATTTGTACCGGGCACATTCTTTCTACAGTTTTTTTCCCTTCTCTCGAATGGAAGAGGAGACCGAAAAAAAACCAACCGTACAAAGCAAAGATGAAAGTAAGAGAAAGAGCTAACAAAGAAGAATAAGAGAGAGAGAGAGAGAAAAAGAATTAAGTATTGTGTACAAGGAAGGCAAAAGGGAAAAAAAGTGCGCTCACATAATAAATGTGAGGCAGCCATTTTGATGATTCCTTTCGGTCAAACAACTGTATATTTACTATATTCACTTTTATACCGAAAGACTCTTTACACGCATACACATTCGCTTCATACACAATAGTCTGTGGATATGTGAAACAGAATTTTTCGAGAGCGAGAAACGCATAGCACCGGGGCCAGCTGCCAACAGGAGCAAGAGCGAGGAAGAGGACGAGAGAGAGAGAGAGAGAGAGAGAGAGAGCGCGCGAGGAAAGCGTACCGAGATGGAGACACACAGAAAACACCGCACATATTATATTTATTGTTGATATTTATTATTTGGATTTATAACATTGTAACTGCGGTGTTGCGAACACACAGAGAGCAAGAGAGAGGGAGCGAACAAGAGCGTGTTGTATATACTCACTGCATGTCTACAAATGTGACTGCTCTCTCTCCCGCTCTCTCGCTCTCACACACTGAATCCTCTACACTTCTGGTTAAAGTTGTGTGATGTGTGTTGTATGCGAGTTGTTGGTGTTGTTGTTCGGTTGATTTCTTTTTTTTTTCGCTCGTCGTCTTCATTTGTAATACATATTCCGAATGCGCTGAATGCTTGATGGGCGACAATGTCTGTGTAATGCCGAATACGAAATTCACCGAACAAAACTATACAGATACTTATACGTGTTTGTTGTGCCGATATACCACTCATACCTCAGCCTAGTTAGCTCTATCCATCCGACGAACCAACCGATGACAAAAACAACAATAGCAGCAACAACTCTGCGATAGCGACAGCAACAGCAGCGACGGCAACAGCAACAGCAGAAAAAAAAAGTCGAACCAAAGAAAAAAAAAAATTTACATCCATCGCATGCATATACACAACCCAAAATCTCCTTCCAACAGGAATGGCACCAAACGGAACGACGGCAACAGCCAGCAATAATAACAAAACAGAAGAACATTTATTATGCCACACATATAAAAGCGGTGAGAAGAGAGAGAGTGAGAGAGAGAGAGAGAGAGAGAGAGAGAGAGAGATAGATTGAGAGATAGAGAGCGATGTGAGAGGAGACGGCATTTTCCACATATACACGCACTCATTCGCTTTATGATATAAATTAAAAGCAGCCCTTATTTTCACCATCCTAGCTCGCTCGCACTTTCTCGCTCTCTCCTCACTCACAGCAAATGTACACACTCACTGTCGATCGTGTGCGGTGCGGTGTGTGTTTTCTGGGTGAAAAGTTGACTGTATGTGTCGCCGAAGCACTCGCTATCTGCTTTGAACAACTGCCGATTGACGCTCTCACGTTTTGTGTCGAATGCAAAAATTTCCTCGATTTCATTCCATTTTACCTTTTAACGGATTCGATTCAATGCGAGAATAAATTTGTGTATTTTATGCTTGAATCCTGTGCACGCGCGCGCGTTCTCTCACTCATTCATCGCTGGCTTCATCGTTCACTTACTCACGCACGCTAAACACACAGCGGAATGAGAGAATGAGAACGCGCACACAGGACCCGTGATGACGAAGCATACGACGGCAATAACGACGACGACAACAACATACACATTGCACGCCCTTCTCAATCGACATTTTCACATCGAATTATCGAAAAACTAGAAACCAAATGAATGAGATATAATTGAATCGATGCCTGGCGCTTGTGCCAGCGTTTTTATGGCGAGAAAAATCTAAAAAGCGATAGATGGGCGAGAGAGGACCTGACTTGTGTTTTGTATCCATTTGTGTGTATCTTTTTCCATTTTGCGTACCGGGCTGACTCACTCAATCAATCACTCACTCACTCACTGGCAATCGTGGCAATCCTCATTCTCTTGCTGTCGTCGGTGTATACCGTGGCTCCGTGCACCGTACTCACGCTAAAATCGCTCTCGTATCCGCCATACGAGAGAATATAATCGCAATTAAATTACCAACAATAGTAAAGAACAAAGACATAATCCGATGCGCGCATCAATTCGCTCATTCGAGATATTATTCCATCCATTCTATGGCATTATTATTATTTTTTCCGCATCTTTTCGCTCTCTTTTTCTCTGTCTCTGTTCACTTTTCTTTGGTCGTGTCAGCCGTAGCAGGCAAGAGAACGAGAACGAAAGAGAAAGAGATCTCTCATCAGCCATTGGCTGACAATGTTATCAAAACAAGTTCATGTATTCCAAGAAACTCGAAGGCCCTGTGCATAATCAGATGAGCATACAAAATCACAATTCGCCAAGCGTTGGACCATTTCTGGGGCTAAAATAAATGCGAAATTATTCTCTCGTTCTCATCAAAAACAAGCCCACAAGGGATACAATTTTCGTCGAAGGGCAGCATGAGAGACGACGAGAGCAAAAAGTCGAATCGATGAAACACATAAGTGGTAATCGGTCTAGAAACCGATTTACCATCCATACCAGACCTAAACTGTGTTCAATATTTTGTTGGAACAACTGGTCGATGCGTTGGAAAATGATTGCGATGCCGATGCAAATGCAACAAATACGCACCTTTTGCTTTAGGAATGTGAATTGTGTGATTTGCACATATCACTTTTGACGTTTGATTTTCAAATTACATAAACATGGACAATGCATCTCTCGCTGTGCATCATCGTTGCATTTTGATAAAACGCGCATTTTGCTTGCAACACATGCACACAACAGCACTCATACACTGAAATTTTCTAAGTGGAAGCTTTGCTTCGAAAATATTTTTGGAAATTCCATCGCTGGTTGTGCGTTTACTCACTAGCCGATTTTGTGCCCGAGGTTTAGCTTTTAGATTGGCATGCGGCGTGTAAATGTGTGTGTGTGTGTGTGTGTGTGCGATGTATTTCCAGAAAGCGAATATGCTAAACTCGAACGATATAGTACTCTATATCATATTCATTGATGAAAATCATCCACACTTTCGCCTAAATTGCGGCCAAAATGCAAAGCCGCCACGGTACAAATATGTGCTGAAGAATTTTTCGCCAAAACTTTTTCCCCCCGTTCAATGTTACGTCGCGCAAAACTCGAACGATGAAATTCCACATTTGAAATAAACAAACGAAAAACGGCTAAATGGCGAGAGAACAAAAAATGAACGAGAGAGACTCAATGAATGCAACCGCACAAAATTTCGCAATGCATTCGATGTACTCGCACAATGTGTGCGTTGTACTGTTTTTTCTTTCGGATTGTCTCTCTCACTCTCTCACTCTCGGTATGACGGTGGCGGCGGCGAC
>NW_022601438.1:8969521-9201525 GCF_009176505.1 Sitodiplosis mosellana
TTCTCACTCACAAAAGCCAATGCATCTAACGAATATGCGCTTCTTTGCACAGTTTTTTTTTCTTTCTGCCATCGTTATTATTCTTTTGTTTTTCGTTCATATTCTGATGTGTTGCTTAGGTTTTTAGTTGGGCTCTCTCTCTCTCTCTCTCTCTCTCTCTCTCTCTCGCTCGGTGTGTTTGCTGTTGTCGTCGTTTTTTTTTCTTCTCTTCTGTAACCTTTTTCTTTCTGTTGTATTTGGTCGACTTGCTTGCTCTCTGTCTCCCTCTCTCGCTCTCTGCAGCCAGAGTCAGTCGAGTGCACGTCGTCTTTTGTTTGCGCTTTTCGTTGATGTTCACACACAACTGAAGATCTCTTTTGCAAATGGACACATCGATTTAGAATGAATGCCGAACACACGATTCTCAGATTGGTTGAACGCTCTTACGTACGCTCGAGAATGGAACGGGTCAGTGTACGGGATGGCTTTGTGTAAATGCTAAATACGTGTGATAAAATATATTTATCTTTTCGTTTTCCGTGTATACGGCGTGTGCGAATGTATGGGTTCGATTTTATGTGCAATTATACACATAATACACGAAATTCATTTTGAAAAAAATGGAATGAGACGAGCGCTGTGCTGTGGCTGGCAGCAGCACAGCGCGTCAGCGGCGACGGCTTAAACACACATGTGCACCGATTTCGATGATTGTGTACCTTAATGTTCATGATTATTTAGGCATAGGTAGACACATATATGAATCGTCAACAACAACAACAACAGCAGCAGCAGCAGCAGCAGCAGCGAAAAAAAATATGCGAACGATACACGGTCGTAAGAATGGAAACTCATTCTCGGCGACATTAAAAACAAGCGTAACGACTTCAATCACAAGATGAAATGCATTTCATTTCCTTCTTACAAAATACGTGTTTTATACGTATGCGCCTTTCATCATTTTGATTACAATCGCCACTTTTCCGGCGTCGAATAAAACGTGAGACAGTGGAATAGGAAACAAAAACTAAATTATCTACACCTACACAAATAATTTCCACACCCCGAATGAAACAGTTTTTTTTTTCTATTCCATAAGAAATATTCACAAACGAAATGTACGATTTTTTTCTTCCTCAAAGCAATTCTTTCTAATTTTGTTTTTCTTCTTTAATTTTCAGAACCCCGAAACGCATAAAAAAGTAACTCCCCTCGTGAGCATGAGTTTTACGTAAATTACGGAGTGTTTAATGACAACGTACTTAAAACGAAACATTTTCGCTTCCATCACACACAAACAAACAAACAAACACGTACACAAAACCGTAACAGCAACAGCAAAACAACCACCACAAAACACAAATTGAAGTCATGATCTTTAACACAGACTTAATATGAAAATTGTGGAATTCATTGAGAATCGATTCCGTGTGATTTGTAGCAGAAAAATTGTGTAGGAATAATTTATACACACAAATCAAGTGAAGAATATGTTCAATGTTTGCATGTGAAATAGAAAGAAAGAAAACGAACGAACGAAAAAATAATATGGAGAAAAATGGCGAGTTAAACACTGGAAAATGTTATGTGCGTGTAAATCACACACGATACTTGTGATTATAATTTAACATCGAAAAAATAGTAGTAGTAGCAGCAGCAGCTACAGCAACATAATCGGCAACAGAACAAAGTGAAGCAGTGAAGAAAAAATATGGACACACGAGTTGTTTTTAATAATAATTTTATAAATTCACATTCTAACGGGAATAGATACAAATCGAAATATATAGCAAGTGTTGTAGGCAGCGCGCGCGCAAAGTGAATTTTGGTGTCTCTCTCTGTGAGTGTGAGTGTGTTGGTGTGTGCGCGCCAAGCTCAATTAAGTGCACACACACAGAATAAATTCAAATAGCATAAATAAAAAGAAGTTAAATAAAGTGGGTGAGAGAGTGAAAGAGAGAGAGAGAGAGAGAGAAAAAGAAAACAAATCAAAGTCGGTAGTGGATTTCGTTCTACCAATCAAATTTATCACACACATCGATCGATCATGGATAAGGAGAATGGAAGCGGTGGCGGTAGTAGTAAACATAAAAATAGTAGTAACAGTAGCCGACAACCAACGATCGATGTAAACGACCCAAGTTCATTATTAAATGCTGCTTCATTATTTGGTAAGTCATTTGTTGCATCTATTCCATTTCCATTTATTGCTGCCCCGCGCACAACATAAAAACAAAACAACGTACACACAACAAACACAAAACCACATCCAATTCGACATTAGTTCGAAATTATTCGATTATTATTAAATCACGGTGTGTGTATGTGATGCTAAAAACTTTTCCGACATTCAATCCGGTCGGAATCGAATGTAAAATTTGGTAAATTGGAATTCCAATTTCAGCATATATGGGAATTGTGTTTTTTTTTCATTCCATTTTTGTGTTGTTGTTTTACACATTAAACATATCATTTTCAATGCGAAACTATTTTCTATGTATCAATGGCGTAATGATTTTATGTTTAATGAAATAACAAATATTGTGATTTAGTTGACGCGTTGAAGATTTGAAACTAAAATCTATATTTTGGATGGATGTGTTTTGAATGTATATATGATTCAATACAACTTGTTACTTTCTCTATTGTGTAGCCTATTGGGGTCGTGATCCCTCGGCAGCTACCGCAAATCAGTTATTTGGAACACCGTTTGGAGCTGGCCTTGGCATGCTACCAACGGGAGCATCAAACGCAAATGACAGATTCGCAATGGGACATCAACAGCAACAGCAACAACAGGTAAATCATTCCCACAATCGATTCCCTCTCCTGATTCTCCATTGTTTTTGTGACTAATTTTTGGAAACAATCTCATTCGCCGGCATTGATATGATAATAATCATTTTGATTCTATTCCAATATAGGCACAACAACAGCAACAAAACGCAACAATGAATGCGGCTGCATCACAGGCAGCCAGTTTAGCTGGTTTGCATCCTGCAAGTTAGTATTTGAACAATTGTGAAATTTCCATTCTTTTTGAATTTGTCATTGGCAACAGTTTGTTTGATGTTTGATACAAACGTGTAAAATGTGTGTGTTTCTTTCTGTCCCTCTCTCTTTGTGTGCGTGTGTTTAGGTTGGTGGTCGATGGCACAATTAGCTGCACAAGACTATTTCACTCGACTCCAGGCATCTGGCCTATCGGCATTCCCGCATCCAGCCGATTTGGCAGCTGCATTTCCAGGTGGTTTACCCGGTATGGCGGGTGCAACGAATAATACCGGTTCGTCATCGTCGACCAATTCACGGCAAAACAATGGCGATTCAAAAGGCAAGGGTCGCAAAGAGAAGAAATCCAATAGCAACAACAATAGCACTGGACTCAATAGCAGTTCAATCAATAACAGCAGCAGTGGTGGTTTGAATTTAAATGCTGGCACATCAACATCATCACCATCATCATACAAGGTATGCATGCACATATCCACCGTTTGCATACATCAACAATTTGCTATATTTATGCAATTATAAACTAGTTAAATGCACTATTCAAACATTGTTATATCGTTACTCTTATCCCCAAAAATCTATGTACATAGTCATCATATAAATCGACATCGAATCAGTACAATTCGGCCGCTTTGCATAAGGAATTATTGGCAATGCAAGCTGCAGCCGTTGCTGCTGGAGGTTTGGGGTAAGTTCAAGTGATTTTTTTTTTGATTGATTGATTCGTTTATTTTTTCGTGTTTATTTCCATTTTCTCTTGTCGAACCAATTTATTTATTTATTCATACGAAACATGGTTTTTTTTTCTTCGATTTATTTTTTCCTGCAGTGGCCACAATTCGTCTTCATCATCGAAAAAATCGAGTCAAACAAATAGCAAACATTTAGCATCATCGTCGTCGGCGTCGTCAGCCGCTACAGCTGGTTTTCCACTGGGGTTTGGCGCTACTTCAATGCCAAACCATTCCACATCGTCCACCACATCATCTTCACATCATTCTAGTTTATCCAAAGAATCCACGCGATCAAATAATAATACTAGCAACAGTAATAGTGCCGCAACAGCCGCAACTCTTAATGCTCTCAATTCATTGTCACAGTTTGGTAGTTTAAGCTCATTGAGTTCACCGCAAAGTATGCAAGCAGCTATAAATGCGTTAGCCGCAAGTAAGTACAATACCACCGCCATCAATATCAACACCATAATCGAGAAGAAAAACACCAATACTCGCGAGCATTTAAATGTTATGTGAAATGACGCGCATGCTAAATCGCATTTTTATTCGCTTTTTTCAGCGAGCGGCGTAACCTCATCACCGTCCGGTTCATCGTCGAAAGGAAAAGATTATATGCCATCTGGAATTCTAAGGTAATTCATCATATTTTCCTTTAATTGTTTGCCCTCATTCTATCTAATATCGACTACGCAATTCTCTCTCTCTCTCTCTCTCTCTCTCTCTCTCTTTTCCAATTTGCATTGATTCGCATTCCGCACAAAATAGTGCTGCACTTGAAGGAACGTAAGTGCTCTTCATCTGTTCTCAGTTTAATACACAATATTCATTTCCATTTCCCATTTATCGAAACTTTTTAGTTTTGATTTTCGTTTAAAATTTCATTTTTTTATTTTTTTGCGATTCATGCGGCCTCCCTTTATTTACAACCACTCATCATTTTCAGTCGAATATATTTTTTTGGATGATGTGATTAAATTTAATGGATTTTTCTTTCTCCTCTGTTTTGCGATTGAAATGCGAAATTTACAGTGACCCATCGTCATTACTTGGAGTTCGTTTACCACCAGATACGGAAATTATTAAGTATACATCGTCAATTGTTGGCCCAAAAAATCCAGGTACAACCAATCGAGGTAGAAAGAAGACAATATCGCTTGATCCAAATCCACTTTTAGCAACTTTACAAGGATTGTCTAGCATCGGCGCTAGCCCAGCTAAACGGGCATGCCTTGAGGCCGAATACGTTGCAAGTTTAAATGCTGTGGCTCGACAACAATTACAACAACAACAACAGGTAGTATTTACATCATCACACTTGCCGCTTTAGTTTATCCGTTTTGTTTCCATAGTCATTGGGTTTTGATTGCAATATATATATTCACTTTTCCTAATCCGATTTCATTCAATAATTTCGCTTTCTCTCATTGTATGTGTGTGCGTTTGTAAATATTTATAGCAACAGCAACAGTCGCATCAAAATAACGATCGCGTTGAAGTGATCAAATTGCCTCCAACAATCACATCGAACGGTGCATATAATTTATCGAAATCAGGGACATCAAAAGACTCGTCGGCCGAATCGAATGAATGGGCTGGTGTAAATTTCAGTAGCAAAGTATCGAATGCGTCTAGCACTGATGAGGGTGACGCACCGCTAAATCTTTGTATGAAATCATCATCCGATTCATCATCGAAAACGGCCGACCTATCCACATCGAATACCGGTAACAGTTTACAAAGCCTCAGCTCAATCACAGCAGCGCTTGGCTCGGGTGGTGGAAACGATAGAATGCGTGAGTAATAGTTTGGTCGTTGTTCTCTCATTTATTTGTGAAATACATTCAAATCCAAACGCTCAATCATTTTGTCATAGAATGGAGGGAAATTTACGATTTCGGTTTGTTTTTTTTCTTTACCGTTTGGTTTCAGTAAATTACAAGGAGAGCCGGCCGAGAAACTTGGGTCGAGGTGTTTCAAAGCCGAAGAAAAATACGGTAGCATCACTGTTAGCACAAAGTCGAGCCGTTGGCTTGAAACCAATGCTATCCACACAACAGCTGCTTAGTCAAGGGGCTGATTTGGTAAGAATCTTTTGCGATTTCTATTTTATTACCTCGCCATTTTCGATCCTTTGAAGTGACTCTCTAAATAAATACCTCCGTTTGAATTACAGGAAAAAATTCGACAAGCGATAGCTGAAGCGAATTTAGCTATGGATGTATCGACTGATTCCGAAAGTGTGGCAGACACAAGTGGCTTGTCGGATTCGGATACCGAAGAACCATTGGCAAATCTCAGCGATTTGCGTGTTCCACTGGACAAAGGCTGGAAACGAGAAACCATCATACGTGGTCTCACCAAAAATGGTCAAATTCGTGGCGATGTATTTTATTATGCGCCCGGAAATACCACCAAACTAAAACATATTGGCCAAGTTCAAACGGTAAGTGGAAAATGAAAGCATTCTTAACCCGGAATTGATCGGAATAACGAATGAATTTTAACGCATATTACAGATTCTCGAACAGACACAATCCAAATTGAGTCGTGATAACTTTAGTTTTTCGGCGAAGGCAATTGTTGGCGCATTTCTGCAGCCGGCCCCAGCTCCATATGCCACCGATGGTGAATATATTCGTATGACTGATACTGAGGTGGCAAAGCGTCTTGAAGAATTGAAAATGTTCACACGGCAAACATTGAATGTGGAACAACGCATCGAAATCGCACGGCAACAGCAAGCGATTCGTGAAGCGAAAAAATTGGCCAAGGAAGAATTGGCAAAGAGCAAAGAAAAGGCTCGACATGCTCGTGAACTAGAAAAGAATGAACGACTCGAAGCACAACGAAAAGAACGTGAATTACGAAATCAACAAGCGGCCGAGGTAAAATACAAATTTCAAATCGAATGTCAATAAAATTTCTCTACATTTCTTCCGTTTTGCAAACGAACAAAGAAAAAAAAACAAGCAAATAAATTGTTCTGTGTTGATTTGTGCAGGCTCGACGAAAGAAGCAAGAAGAACTGGAGAAAGCGAAACAGGAAGAACTATTACGGAAACAACAGGTACACATCACCCATCATGACATTCTTATCGAAAAATCGACTTGAAAATTGCTTCAAATTTTCCATTATTGTTAAGAGAGAGAATATAGACACATACACACATTTCCAATAATTCTGATTTCAAATATCACCAAATAAGAATCAACTAACCGATTTCATGGCATTTTGCATTATTTTCTTGCAACTTTTGTAGGAAAAAGAAAGAAAGAGACAAGAAGCGATCCTTGCTAAAGAACAGGTTCATATAATGTGTTTACAAGCATTTTGTGTGATCATTTAGTTATTATTTCGCATTTTGTTTTTGGTTTTTTCTCCGTTGGTAAATTGCCCTATGTAGTGAATGCAACTAATTACTAGCATTCCATATGAGTTTTTGTTTTTTGGACGTGCTTAGAAAATTTACCTAATTGGCTTTCTTAGTTTAGTTTGATTTTGTGTTTTGACAAATTAAAAATTGGCATTTTCTTTAGTTCGGTTTTAACTGACAATCACATGCATTTATTTACAGGAACTTGCCAAGCAAAAGGAATTGATGTACAAAGTTGAAATGGTATGAATCCGGTGTCATACACACACACCACACCACCCTGTGTGACTTTTATATCACGATTGTGAAATCAAATAAGTATCATGTCTAACATGTTTTCTATTTGCTGTCAATTTAGGAACGAGAACGTCGACGACAACACCTTACACTCATCCAACAGCTGGACATTCGACGTCAGTTCGAAGAGCGTGAAAAGAAGAAACATCAAGTAAATTTCTGCCAATTCAAAATGACTTTTGATTCACCTATTTAACTTTGAATTCTAACAAAATATGACGTATATTCTACAGATGGTCTTGGATAAATTGATAATTCGTGATCGAAAATTGTCGGCGCGTAAACGTGATGCTGAAGTTCTGGCCGAACTACGGAAACCACAAGAAGACTCGGAAATTATTAACCAAAAGGAATTCCCAGCATTGGAACGATTGCCAGGATTGAAATTAACCGGAAAAGCCTTGGCCGATTTACTAATGGTCTTCGAATTTTTGCACAACTTTGGCGAAACTCTTGGATTCGGTAAGTGTATCGTTTTTTTTTTTCTTCTTTCTCTTGAACAATTTTCTTCAGAAGTGGATTGGGACTCTTAATCGATGTTCGTTTTCATTACAGATATGGAATCGTTGCCTTCATTACAAAGTTTGCATCAGGCATTGACCAGCGAAGATGCACTCGAAGCAGAAGAGGAGTTGTTGTCCATTATTTCACACTTATTGGTGTGTGCAATTGAAGATCCAGGCGTACCGAATCCCGTTCGACACACAACACTGTTGGGTCAATCGCTTCGAACGGCCGACATTACCAATTCGAATATTTCCGAAATTTTACGAATTTACCTGTATGCGGTGGCAACGGGAGAGGTGCGAACACTGAACGGTGTCACGTTGGATCGAGAGCGTGAACGTCGTGTGGCCGATCATCATCAGCTCGATTCCGAGCAAATGCTGACGTCGGGCAAGAATCAAGCCTACTACGAAGCATTGCAAAATAATCAAACGTGGAAATTGTCAGAATGTTTGAAAGACAAACCGTTTGTATCACTCAATCCAACCGTAAAAACCGAGATCTTAGCACATCTGTGCAATGATTTGCTGATGAACAAAGCGGTCGTACGACAAATTGAAAATAGTTTGGAATCGGTGGCGCAGCACAAACGTGATCGTTATGCCATCGAAAATCGTGTACGAAAATACAAGCATTTACATGCACGCAAAGTGCGAATGGAACAATTTGAGAAGCAGCAACAAATTGCGCGGGAAATCCAAGCACGGCAATTGGCACAAGCTCAAGCCGCCGCAGCGTCCCAATGCACGCCGAACACATCGAATGCTGAACAAATGGCAGACGGTGATTGTGAAATTGTAAAAACCCCAAACACAACCGACAATAACAATGAAAGTGTCGAGAAAATGGACACAAATCTCATAAAAACGCCATCGAATCTGACGAATGCATCGAGTGTGGACAATTTGACGGACGTTTCAGAATTGAACAATCACAAAGATGATTCGATGCAAAGCACCGATGTTATGATGAAAACGGCCGACGATAGTGGTGAGACCAAAGCAAAATTGGACGATTCCAAATCGGTGACTGGGAAATTGGATGCGATAACACCAAGTGCCGATGCGAGTCGATCGCTAAACAACGGCGCTACAACACCTGATATTAGCAATTTGTTGAATAAGAAAATAAATAGTCGTGATGTGACGGCCGATGGATCAACCACCGATGGCAATTTAGATGAAGAAATTAGTGATATTGAAAGCGAAGGTACGATTATGGAAGAGGACGAAGACTCACGCATGACCGCCGATGAAGTGCACAAGAAACTGGAGAAAATCGTTAAATCGGCCAATCAAAACCGAACACTTATCGAACAAAGTAGCAATTCACTACGGGCTACCTGCTATGGTCAAGATCGTTTCTGGCGAAGATATTGGCATCTACCGAGAGCCGGTGGCGTTTTTGTCGAAGGTCTCGAATCTGCTCAACCGGAACTGCTTAAATACATGGGCAAAATGGAAGAATTGTACAAAACATTCGAAGCGACACAAACGAAAATGAATGCAAACGATATCGAAAATAAGAGACGTGGTAAGAAGAGAAAACTATCGCTGACCGATGAACCGGATTCAATGCCCGCACCAAAAAGTATTGATTCGGAAATTCGAACGATTAGCGATTCGTCAAATGATTCCAGTAAAGTGAAACAGTCCGAAGATGAACCAGAGGCTAGAATTGTTGACAATGAAGTGGAACCAACGAAAATGGAAGAAGACAGTCCACCAAAGGCGACTGACAATGGATGCGAAACAGCGGACGAAGTGACCGAAAACTGTACCGAAAATGCGAAGGCAACGAATGCAGAGAAACAAGATGCGGATATGTTGGACATTGAGGATTCCATTCCAAAGGCAATCTTGGTGCAAAAGGCCAACGAAACGGATAAAACCGTTGGCACTGACATATCGACACCGACGGAAGCAGCGACGACGGACGCGCATCTAAATAATCACAGCGATGAAATTGTGGGCGAAAAAGCTTCCGAGGATGCTACAATCACGCACAATGCAGACTGTGATAATTCCAAACGAAATGCGGAAAATGGCAATGCCATTGCCAGTGTGGACATTTCCGAGCAAAAACCCGTAATTCCAATCATTGATCTCGATGCGAATGAAAATGTATCCGATGATGTGATGATGACGGCGGCGGTGGCAGCAGCAGCCGTAGCAGCAGCAGCCGTAGCAGCAGCAGCCAATGCAGATGATGCACAAATCAAAACCGAGCCAATCGATGGCATCGCGCCCCAAATCAAAATGGAAATGGAAATGGAAATCAAAAACGAATACACCGAAGAAGAAGTGATGAAACGCGAAGAGCCCGAAATACTGGAGAAATGGTTTTCGATTGCGAATCGCGAGATTCAATTGAGCTCAATCGAAACAACGATTCCGCTGTCAGCGCAAGCGGAATACTCGAACATCACGTGTGAAATGATCTTGTCGTGCCAGGGCAATCGATGGGACATTGGTAATAATGCCTACTATTTTCATGTGCCCGTCGAAAGTTCAACCAATTTACAGATCAATCGAGATTCGGTGCTTACGCAATCGGGCATCGATGATAAACTGATGGATAAAGTGTTGAACGGTGAATATACGATTCCCTTGAAAAATGAACCCGTCGAACCGGAGCCCATCACTGAAGACACGGACGATGATGAGAAGAAATGCGTTGAATTCATGAAACTGGAACCAGAGACGCAGCCATTTCAGTTGCCATCATTTCTGAACACATCATTTGCCAATCTCAGCGCATTTGTACAATGTGATAACACTTGCCCGCTGCAAATGACACCCGACGAACAGAAAATGCTGGAAGAGGTCAAAGTGAACGGTTTTCCAAAACGTCTCGAAGGAAACTTTGTCACAAAGGAACTGTGCCACGGATGGTGGAAAATCAACGATTCCGACACGCTAAACGATGTCATTCAATGTTTGCACGTGAAAGGTGTTCGTGAACGTGAATTGCGCATCAATTTGTTGACATCATTAACGGAAAATATTGATCTGTCGACACCATGCCATGTGGCCAATTTACGATCACCACCGCCGGTCAAAGGTTATATCGATCCCGAACCGATGATCGCATGGAATCCACAAATTGCACGACGCGTCGAATTGTCACTGCTCGATCAAGTTGAATCGTTAGAGGATAAAATCGCCGGCGCTTCAATGCAAGTCAAAGGCTGGACAGCACCTGCTCGTGATCCAGAGAGTGAAAATGAACTCGATCTCATCACCGGCATCACAATGATTCGTGACCGTATTTTGAGTCTTGAAGCA
Organism: Sitodiplosis mosellana; assembly: GCF_009176505.1. NCBI lineage: Eukaryota > Metazoa > Arthropoda > Insecta > Diptera > Cecidomyiidae > Sitodiplosis > Sitodiplosis mosellana. The sequence continues at coordinate 8,980,715 of NW_022601438.1, forward strand.
GCTATTGAACGACGATACTTGAAACCACCGCTTGGCACCAGTACGGCTGATGCAAACATTGCCGCTATCACAACACAAAGCGTGACTTTGTCTAGTACACGCGAAATTACAACGACCATTCAGACAACGGGCACCACAACAACCGTCATTAGCTCGAGCAGTGCTGCCGCACAGAACAACAATGATGATCAAAATTCAAGCTCCGGCTCTGTGGCCACCACTCCCGAACGAGAGGTTCTACCAAAGGGTAAGAATATTCTGAAACGACCATTGTCATTCATTATTTCGAAATGGAAACATATTAAATTGGTTTGTGGCTTTCTTTTTCTCTAGGTTTGAATTCATGGCGTGAAGCTGTTTCCCGTTCACACACAGCCGCCCAATTGGCAATGGCACTTTACGTATTGGAATCGTGCGTGGCCTGGGACAAAAGCATCATGAAAGCCGTAAGTTTCGAATCAATCGTTTACATTTACTCATTTCAAATTCAGCATATCATAAACAAACAGAAAATGATAAAATAATACCATCACAAGTCAAACGCAATTTCATTTTGATCGTCTAATTTGCGTAGTTCTTGTTTGTTATGTACATTTGGTTGAAATAAATTTTTATCCTTTTTGGAAACAACAACGACAGCCAAAAACAAAAAAAAAACATTTAAATTCACTTTAAATTTTAATACTAATTTTATTTACTTTATTTAATTACTAACACGTTCGTTTTTTTTCTTTCCTTCTTTATATGTATATAATTTTGTTAACTTCTTCCAAACAAACAAAACACAAAAACAAAATCTAAACAAAAACGAAAACAAAAACAAACAAAAAAATGAAACTGAATTGTGATCGGTATATTAGGCCAATATGAATGGGTCTAATCAAACAGAACGTTACTTACAGAATTGCCAGTTTTGTTCGTCCGGCGAAAATGAAGATAAATTGTTGCTGTGTGACGGATGCGACAAAGGCTATCACACATATTGTTTTAAACCGAAAATGGTGAACATTCCCGATGGCGATTGGTATGGATTTTTTTTCCTTTCTCTTTCTCTCTCTCTCTTTCTTCCGTATTTTCTGTTCTGAAATGAAATCACATTGAATATCTGGCACGTGACCGAAATAATTGAATCATGATTGATTTTCTCTAGGTATTGCTATGAATGTGTGAATAAAGCAACGAACGAGCGAAAATGTATTGTATGCGGTGGCCATCGTCCACCACCCGTTGGAAAGATGGTTTACTGTGAATTGTGTCCGCGTGCATACCATCACGATTGCTATATACCGCCATTGATAAAAGTTCCAAGAGGAAAATGGTATTGCCATGGTTGCGCATCAAAAGCACCGCCACCAAAACGTCGTGGCCCATCGAAAAAGGCCAAGGAAAAGGATTCCAAAGATAAAGATTCAAAAGATGGCAAAGATCCGTCGAAAGAACCAAAGGAATCGAATAATAAAAAAGAGAAAAAATCGAATGAAGCGCATCGAGAAAACTCAAATTCGAATAGCGCATCCGAAACAAATTCCGTTGATCAATCAATGCACAATTCAAATGTACCTGCTGCCACATCGAAAACCATTGAAACATCGCAGTCGAGGTATGTATCTCGAATAAGTGATCGAAATCTGGCCGAAATTTAGAAAAAAAAAACACACACAAACACTAAAAAACAAACAAAAACACTAAAAACTAATCAAAAATAGAAATCAAAAAAAAAAAACAAAAGAAAAAAATCAAAAACCCATCCCACACACACAAACACACACAACACAAAAAATATGATTCTTGATTGATATCCCCACGAATCGATTCTAGTCCAAAAAGTTCAGCAGCAGCTTCCACATCATTCGATGATCAAATTCAATCAGAAACAATGAATAGCACTGAAAATGCCGTTTTTGACAATTCCATGAACGATTCACAACAAGCTCATGATTCATCCACACAAATTGCATCGCCGGATCGAACATCCACACCGGCACCGAGCATTGAATCAAACGATCAAAATCATTGCATGAATGAGCTACGACCGCCACCAACACCATCACCCGGATGCGAAAAATCACCATCATGGGAGCAACAACAACAAACCAATACCAACTCCAATTCAGCCGATAACGATGCAATCGATTCAGAGGTAAGTGCGACCAATGCAACTTTGCACACACACACACTCAATTGCCCGATTAGAATTGATTAGAATTTATTTCGTTTTTAATTTTGCTCAACAACAACAACAAACAAAAATACAGAAAAATTTCAACGAATCCGCAGTTCGATCGAATGAAGGCGGCAAAGACAAACATCACAAGGACAAAAAAGATCGCAGCGCTGCAAAGAAGCTCATAAAAGAACTGTCATCGTGCAAAACTATGTTAGAAGAGATGGAGGTAAGTAGGCGATAAAGTAATGCCAAGCGCACCTGTGCCAATGGCAAATATTGAACATGTTTCCCTCCGATTTTGCTTTACAGTTGCATGAAGAGTCCTGGCCATTTTTATTGCCTGTCAATACGAAACAGTTTCCAACTTATCGAAAAATCATTAAGCATCCCATGGACTTGTCAACAATCAAAAAGCGCATCCAAGATTTGCAGTAAGTTATTCGATCAATTGTTTGCTCTATTGTAATTTTCCACAAAGAAAAGGAAAATTCATGATTTCTCCTTGTTGCAGATACAAATCACGCGACGATTTTATCGCCGATGTTCGTTTGATATTTGATAATTGTGAGATGTTCAACGAGGACGACTCACCGGTGGGCAAAGCAGGACACTCGCTTCGTAAATTTTTCGAAGCTCGATGGGTTGATCTAACCGACAAACATTCATGATATCATTTATTTCAAACCAAATTTCCAAACAACAACTAGCCGTTAAACACAATTTTCTCATAAAATGCCCGCATTGCATGCCGTGCAAAATTAAAATGCACTGCAAACGAAGAGAGATTCTTTGAACCGACTTGACACAATTCCGATTAAATGGACAAAAAATTGCATGATGAAAAAATTTTCTATGTAAAATGTGAATAAATATGTATTATTGATATAAATTATTATAATTTTTTTGTTGCATACAACGTTTTTTTTTGTGTCGAAATCGAACGAAGAGTATACAAAATTGTACTTAAAGCCATTTCGGAGTAGAGAACTAAAAGGGAAATCTATAAAATAATTTATACAAAAAAAATAAATAAATCCAAACGCAATGATAAATCAAGTGACTGGATCTGAACTTGCCTGGTGTTATCATTGTGTTAACTAAACTACTTAAGACAAATAAAAGTTTAAAACAAAAGATACAAAAAAAAAACAAATTTTGAACAAATTACATTCTTCAAAGCAACACTAAATGTGTTGCATACTCAATTATCATTTTCATCGTTCCAAGCAACTAATTGTTTTGACAGCTGTAATGTGAATTTATTTTGTGTTCAAATGTTGATGAAGAAAGAAACAACGCTAACAAACCCGGTTCAGTTTAAGTTAGAATTTATTTTGTGAATTATTGATTTAATGTGACCGATTTGATATGGACAAAGCAGCTAAACTAAAAGAATTATATATAAATATGGTATAGACAGTCAGCAGCTCTAAAACAAAACGAGATAAAAAAAACTCACAATTACAGAAAAAAAAATGTCTTGAGACACAATTAACGATATGACAGTATTATTCCGCAAAAGAAAAGTTATAACGATGCAGAGTAGATGTAAAAATCGATCTGTTTATACGACCTTACTCTATATATATATATATAGGGATTATGTTGAAATGTGTGCAGACTCACGGTGCACACACATAAATATATATATATGATTCGACGAAATCGATGTGATTAGTCGATGTCATTTCGTCACCTCCCCCGTAGCAGTATTTTCACCAAATGTGGAAATACACGAAAACGATTGAGAAAACGAAATGAACATTTTTTTTTTGTCTTTTAGTTTATTCAGTTTCGTCATGTGACACTTTGGTACCGTGACCGATGAGTACAGGGTTTTATTTTTGCAGCTTAATTTATAGAAATGAAAATGAGAAGAAAAAAACACACGCAGAAGATGAAAATGAAATTAAACAAAAAAATATTAAGAAAAATGAAATCGAAATTCAATGAAAAAAAAATCAATCAAATATTTTCGCCTCGAATAAAAATGAGGGGCAGAAAAATAGAAAAGGATCCAAGTGCGAGGTTTATGTTGGGCTTATGGAATTATTTAGACATAATGGCGCCTCTCTCCTTTATTCCAAAATGAATGTCATGCACAATATTTCAGAAAAATTACAAACAAAATTATGTATGAGGTGTTAATGTGTGGCCATCTGCCTCCACCACACGCCATGCATAGGTTATATTTTCAACAAAAAAAAACATGATTATTTAGTGATTTAGATTTCATGCATAGGCTCAAACACATATATATGTAGTATACTAAATAAAAAAAACAACAACAAACAAACAAATCATATAATTATAGTAATATTTTTATTTTAGTAACAAAAAAAAATCACACACACACAAATCATATTAACTGCCTAATGTTAATGACGAACAAAAAAAAATTGATTATGATGAGATCGCGCAGGCGAAAACTAACTGAAACACACACAAGTACACATATGCAGTAAACAGAGAAGAAGAAAAAAAAACAATTGTAGAGAGAAAATAAAATTTAAAAAAAAAAACAATTCTTAATAAACTAGATACGGTAGATGAAAAATACGTTTCTATGACACCCTAGATTAAATGGCTTTTTTTTGTATATATCAACCAATAAACTGAACGATTATGTTTTTTTCTTCTTCTTGCTTTCTTTCTTCGAGAAGAAAGAAGAGAGTGAAAGAAAAATTAATAACAAAATAAACACTAATTGAAAAATTGAAAAATACTTTTACTTTTATAATATTTACCAAAATGGAAAGAAAGCATCATATTATCACTTGAATCAGGATTTGCAGTTTTTTTTTTGGTTATTGTTGGTGGAATGAGTAGTATGTTTAACCCGATTATTTAAAAGAACAGCTCCCATTCTCACCACAATATTTAATTTGTGTAAATATTATTTTTCTTTCTTTGCTAATCAGAGAAGAAAAAAAAACTGCATTTTTTTGTGAAAGTCTTCGAAACAAACGAAAAAAAACCACAAAATGGAGAGAGAGAGAGAGAGAGAGAGAGAGAGAGAGAGAGAGAGAGAGAAAAGCAATTCTTAAATAAATCAATACAATGCTTGTATTTATTTTTGTACAGTAACCAATTAAGTGAAGAGAACAGACGACGCATGATGCGAATCTGACGCATTGCGAGGATTCAAGCGAGGATGAACCTTATAACGGCTGCATATGCTACGATATTATTGTCCCATTTCAAAATTATTCTCAAACGTTGGTACACACAACAAATTGATTTCAATAATGTTCCAAAATATTGGATTCGTTTACTCAAACATGTATAGAAGAGGAAAAAGAAAACTATATAAAAATGAGAACTGCCATAACCCAAATTTAAATGCTTAAAAACAAACAAGCACGACATGAATAGTTTTTTTTTAGAAGCCGAATGACGTTATAAAACGGCGAAAATTATTAAACAATCCATGTTATTACATATTCAACGGCACTGAAGAGATAGAGAAGATAACGAAAAATATGGAGAACGAAAAGAGAGATTTAAAAAAAACACACAAAATAAGTCAATGTTTATTAAATTTAGAGAAACAAAACAACAATGATAACAATAATATATCGTGCTATAAATAATCGAGACAAACAAACAAAACAACTAATATATCAAGAAATAACTAATTGAGAGAAGAATATCGTTTTAGAATGAAAGCGTTTTAGCTAAAAAAATCCGATATGGTGCGGGTTTTTCTCTTAATGGATGAGAGGTAAAAAAAGGGTCAATCACCGTCCCTAGAACACCGTTTTTTTTTCTATATAGACACACAGATCTTTCAAATTCATCCACATGGTGTGTTCATGCGCATACCATTGTCCCAGCCGGTCGACATTCATTCACCACACATGATAATGAATCTACTTCCTGCTCATCTCGAATATTTTTCAGTATTTATTTTTGAATTTTTTTTTTCTTCTATTAAATAGTTTTTCGGTTCGTTTTTTTATATAAGGTAAAAATCAAACCAATCTGGTCCTGATATTGTGGCCTGCTAAAATGAATATTTATTGAATGAATAAAGATGTGAAGAAAAAAACACTACCGACGATAAAAATGAGCCACTTAATTACATATTTGGCTTGTTCGAATTTCCACTAAAAAAATGAACACCGTGACAGAAAATTTCAACTAACTCTAACTAACTGTTGACTAAAAGAATAAATTATATTAAAACAAAGCAAAATCGAAAACAAAATATGAAACATGAACTCCTCTCGATGGGAATTCCGTAGTAAACAATAGTAACAAATTGGCGGAAATTGCATTGCGATTGCAATCACTTAAATCCAACTTAAATTAAATAAGTGACGAAAAAAAACCACAACACACAAATGAAGAATAACAATTGTAAATCACTTATCAATTTATGTAAGGAATAATAAATGGATAAAAATGAACTATATTTTGCTTTGATGTTTATTATTTCGCAATGCAAACTTCACATTGTATGGACATATACCGGGAGTATGGGAGAAAGAAAGGTAAGGGAATCCAGGCTGATGATTCAAAAAAGATAAGCATATCAATAAATACAACTGTGTGTAGTGTGGTTCAAGTGTCGATTTTTGTATGGAAACAAAATTCCGTAAGATGGCAGCATGCACACCAAATGTCCACTCCAACATGTCATAAGTCCAAAAATAACAAAGACTCACTAAGAGGTTATACATCCGTGCGATAGCAATATATCGATGGAGCAATAGAATATAGGTACCTTAGAACAACAAAGGACTTGTAAATAGTTGTCTCTATGACTCACTTCAACGAGTTGACAAAAAATTTCTTCTAACTACGTTTCATTTCTTTTTTTTTAGGAATATTGGATATTTGACAGTGTGGAACTATGGCCGATTCCTTGCAAGATGAACACTTTGATTTATATCAGGAGATTGCCCGATCGGCATTTGCCGATATGTTGCATGACCACGAACGGAATGAAAAGTATTTTTATGCATTGAAAAAGGCCATCGATAAGATGCACGAACGAAATTTGCCGGCGCATGTTTTGGACATCGGCACCGGTACCGGGCTTCTATCAATGATGGCTGTCAAATGTGGTGCCGATTCGGTAATTGCCTGCGAAGCATTCCGGCCCATGGCCGATTGTGCGGAGAAAATTATCGAAAGCAATGGCATGGCCGGACAAATACAATTGATTAAAAGACGTTCCACTGATATTTTCGAAAAAGATTTGCCGCAACGAGCCAACATTTTAGTTACCGAAGTATTTGACACCGAATTGATTGGTGAAGGTGCGATTGAAACATTCAATCATGCTCATTTGCATTTGTTGGACACAGATTGCATCGTTGTGCCAGATTCAGCGAAAATTTTTGTGCAAGTGGTCGAATCACCGTTGGCTTGGGCATGGAATATGCCAAAATTAATCGCAGATCTTGATGGAGATGTCTTAGTTCGAACACCGTGCGAGGTTGGTTCAAATCTCAATTTTTGACTGTTCGGTTTTGGTTATTGCTTCAAAAATCCATTTCATTTTCATTTAAAATATGCTAAATCCATTTCTTTGGTTCACTTTCAGATCACCGATTGCAAAGGCATCTCCGAGCTGCACGATATCCAGCTGAATCAGTTTCCGGTTCATCAATTCCGTGAAGTTGCCGAACCAGCGGCTGTATTTGAATTTGATTGGTCTGGGAAAAGTGTCATTTCGAAGAATGAATTCCGCAAAGTGACTATCAAAGCCAAGCAAAATGGTACGGCACAAGTGTTCTTCATGTGGTGGGTGTTGAAAATGGACCAAGATGGCGAAATCCGTATTAGCTGTGCACCGCATTGGGCTCACGAAGATTTTTACGACTTGAAAAACGAGCGTCCACAATTCCAACCCGAGCAAAATGTCATTCCGTGGCGTGATCATTGGATGCAAGCCATTTACTATGCACCAAAACCAGTGCAAATCGGTGTCGATGAAGAATTACTCTTGAAATGCAATCGTGATGAATTCTCATTGTGGTTTGATCTCACTCGAGCCGGCAGCGAAGATGATAATACTCAAGAAAGTGTCCGAGATCGCCCAATGTGCACGTGTGGCTTCCATTTGGCGCTATCTCGAACCCGTATCGGACAAATGAACCATAGTTTACGATTGAAAAAATTCCAAAAGATCTTTAATAAGGCGCTTGATCAAAATTCAACCGTTTTATTCATCAGCGAAGGCTCATTACTCGGTCTAATGATTGCTGCACTCAAAGTGAAACATGTGTATGTTTTGGATTCCAACAAGTATACGCGTCGTGTGCTTGAAAAGTACATTGACTTCAATCGCTTCAGCAACATCACACTCTTGGAAGACGTGAATGAATCGAATGTTGATTGGCCCACAATTACGCACATCATTGGTGAGCCCAGCTTTATAACATCGATTCTGCCATGGGATAATTTCTATTTTGGCGAAATTGTGAACAAAGTCAAGGGTTTTTGCAATGAAAGTGTTCAAATTCTACCTCATACTGCTACTATTCGCGCCGTTCCAGTGGAATTTCTGGATTTACACAAAATATTTGCTCCGTTCGATGTTTGTGAATCGTTCGACTTGACGCTATTTGATCGAGTCATTGAGGTGAGTGTACTGAATCGTTCAGCGGTTGTTTAAGCTTTATGGTTTGATTCATGATAAAAATCAAATGAATAAAAAATGGCAACGACCAAAGAATACTAAAATAATGATTTGCATTCTAGGAATCGTCCGAATTTGCTGATGACATTGTTGAAGCTCAACCGCTGTGGGAATATCCAAGCATAGCATTAGGAATGGCAAAATCGGTATTTTCCATTGACTTTGCCACATCGTCAACCAGTTCTGAACACAATGAACTAGAAATTAGAACGTGAGTATTTAAACCAGTTTAGGTAAAATATTAGCTTAATATCTGGGTTGGATTATTTTTTCAGTGCCGGTTCATGCAATGGGATTGCATTTTGGACGGAATTCAATTTTCTGAGTACGCAAACGACGATCATAAGCACCGGTCCATTAAACGACATGGCACTAAATAATTTCATCGATTGGGACATGTACACACGGCAAGGTGTACATCTATTCTGGAAGCCAATTGCATCCAATAACGACGAAGTAACAACCATCCCATGTCGCGTCCAACGCAGCGACGACAATGCCATTTATTTCAACTTTGTATAATTCCACACGACAATTTCATGTCAAATATTTCGCACCATTAGCTGTAAATTATTGTCTTTTTTTCATGTTTGACTTTTTTTTAATCGTCGAAAGTCGACTCAACCATTTTAGTCGGTAGGCATGAAAACGAAAAATTAAAACATTCATATTTGATGAAGTGCTGCTTAAAGCATTTCAGAGTACTGTTACTTTTTCTTAAAATGCAAAGTATTTTTCCTTTATTTTCATAGCAAATGACCATTTCAAATGAAATGAAAAACAGCAACAAAAAATTTCTCCAAACTACATTCTTGAAATGGAAGCGCTAACGAAGGGAAATAAATAAATAAAATGTTTAGCCAAAATAAAATGTTGTTTTTGTTTTGCCGAGCAATAAATTTGCCTATAAATACGACACGGTTAAATTGAAACGAGAGTGAAGAGAAGTGAAGAGAAGTAAAAGACACACACAAAAACTGGTTTTTATGACCAGAGAGTCGTTTAAATGTTGCGACTTTGTACACAGCAGCCGCAATACATTTGATGCTTGCGGTTGAAATATATGTACTCGATCTCGCATGTGCGACAAGAGGCGCGCGCGTCTCAATATGATTCACTCGAGAATATATAGAAATGTTTAGAAGAGGCTGGTGTGTATTGATGTATATATATGGAATCGTCGGTCGCTTATTTTCCATGGAGCAAAATAAAAAGGCCTATGATGCCAGATAAAAAGTGAAATTGATCGTGGATTTTAGCACAACGCTTTAGAAAGAAAAAAAATAGCGGGTTTTCTCACATACGATAATGCGCGAAATAAAAATAAATTACGATGTCGACGACAACAATTTGAGAAAAACAACAACAACAACAACAGAAGAATGACAGTGTGTTATGAGCATAAAGTGTGCGGTCGCACCGATGTTCACTACGAAACAGCCTTTGCTCAAACGATTTTTCAAGCGTATTTCCACTTTCCTCCGATGTTGATTGTCGTGTGATCGTTTCGGCCAAGTCGTGATAGTACAATGGTCAAAGCTCACTCACAATACTGGTTATACTCGCTTTTAATCCCTCTTCATGCTCTACCGAGTGGCTTGATCGTGATGCTGCTTTCTTACACAATGGCGCTTCATTCAATTTCACCATCACTCCTTTTCCTCTTTTCCCAGCTAAGCAGCGAATTTGAATTTTCAAGATCATTGCTTTTGCCGCGCATAATTGCACTGCAAACCAAACGGTATAATCAGTGAGTGAGTGCGGGCATTAGATGAGACTATCGTGTTTTCCGCTGTAATTGCATCTTATCGTAACGTATCGTATCGTATCGTATCGTACGCGCATCTACTTTGCAAATCACCTTTTGATGTCACGATAATTATTGACAGACAAATTGTGGGCTTCGAAAGTAATCAATAAATATGCCCAATGGTAAATTACTTGATTTACATTGATTGATTGGCTGGCTGGTTTGCTTGCTTGTGCGAACGAAACCGATGATAAGGCGAAAATTGCGATAATAAAGGGCGAAGAAAGTGCACATAGCACAAGGCCGATAATAACCGACACCGACCAAACGAACGAACGGAAGAGTGTTTCAAACGAGTGTTCCAAAACGTGAATAGTTCAATCATAGTGTGTGGTGATTAATTTGTAACTATGCTCATTAACATTGTCATAATTTACCTGTTCCATTCAACATCAGCCCTCTTTCATCATCACAAAGCGCTGCCACACACGAGAGTATGTATGGAAAATCCGTTAAATTACAAGTGCTTATCGTTTATAAGTGGCTAATCAGAAAGGAAAAGAAATGGAAACTAAAATCAAAAGTGTGCGTGTTTATTAAATGATGATTTAATTTCTTTGTAGATTCATGTGTGTCTAACGCCACCGAATACATTGCTAAAGGTGCAAAAGCATATAATTGAGTGTCAGCACGAGGTAAAATCCAATATTTTCAACGAAGCGTTTAGTTTGATAAACGATCACGCTTTTCATCATCCGGACGATCATACGTCGATTCATCTGTCCGGTCACGATGACTTTGCGCATCGGAATTTTACACTAACCGAACAGGAGATTCTGACATTTTTTGAAAATCATGGACATCCCAGCCACGGAACCCATGGAACCCATGGAGCGGCGGGTCAAATGACTTTCGGTAGTGGACCGCTCGGCTCGTCGATCGATTTATCACATGAACATGACTCAGATGAGCATGAACAACCGATTCATACCGATTCAGATCAACCTATTCATGATAACCCTATTCATGATCACCCTATTCATGATCTACCGGCTCACGATCCAATTGTACATCATCCAAATCCACATCCTTACGGTTGGCAACATCCATATCCAATCGAAAGCTTTTATAAGAAAACGGATGCCGTTCAATTGAATAACAATCCCGAAGAAGTGCAACGCTTGACACGAACCCCAACAGCCAAAAATCCATACACATATTTCAATCCAAAAACCGGCGAACCCGTGAAAATAGGTGCTGATCGACCACGTCGATCCGTGCATGAGCTCGAGATTCATGCCGAAACACACACGGATGAAATACATCCGACGACAGCATCATTCAAAGATAAACGTATCGCTGGAGTATGTGGCTTTGAACTTTAACTAGTGGACTTTAAACATTTCATTTTCTAACTAAATTTTGTGCTCTTTCTCTTCTCTGTCTCTCATTAAAATAATGACACTTTAAATGATGAAATTCTTGTTTGTTCATTCATTTGTGTAGTGCTTGATGCATTGCTTATATGAAAAAAATCATGCTATCGACCCACATACCGGTTACCCAACCTTAGATGGTCTAGTAAACTTCTATTCGGATGGTGTGCACGAGCACGGATTTTTCATGACAACATTGCGGGCCGTTGACTTTTGCTTGAAAGGCGCTTCCCATAAATACCACATAAATCGTCATGTTAAGCCAAGTAATTTGATGGAATTTTGAATTCAATTTTTTTCCCTCCAAAGAAACACTAAATTTAATTGAATACTCACACATCATTGCCAAATCATTTCTGTATTTGTTTTATAGGTGCGGGTGTTAGTTGCGACCTGGCATTTGATATTTTTGATTGTGTTAGCGATCAAATAACCAGCTATTGTAGTAAACATCATTTTCATGGTGATCATTTTGTAAAAGGACACCACCTATCATCGGCGCCGCTGCATTCACACGAGCATGTCATCGATCCACATTATCCGTCGCATCATCATGGGCATATTGACGATGAATACCGCTACGATGATTCATACTATTACAACTAGAAGAGAACAACAATGAAGACAAATCGCAGATTTTTTTTCGTTCAGTTTTGTTTTTACTTAGATCATTTAATTTATTTTATTCAAGTATTTTGTTGTTTGTTTTTCTTGGTTTTTCCTTCAAATAAAATTGCATATAAATTTATATTTGGAAGGGAAAAATAAAGAGAATTACCATTCCATTTAAAAAAAAGAAAACATGATATAAAAAAAACACGAGAAAAACAAATCAATGTTTTGTATTCAATTCATGTCTTAATTTGTAGATAAGTTGTATAAAAAATGAATACATTTTTAATTTCAATTTGATTTTTTTTTTCGTTTCGATTTTTCTCTCTTTATTTTTTTTTTATTAGGAATATTTCATTTTCACTTATAAAGAACAACGAAAAAAAAAACCGAAAAAAAATCTGCACATGATGAAAATTCATTTCCAATTTTTTCGAAAGAAAAGAAAAATCTCCCATTCGCTACTGCTGCTTGCCGAATCAGCACCGACAAAATGTATCTGGTCATACTTAAAGCTAAACAAATATGGCATCATTATTATAATATATCAATCTATTATAATAAGAATGATTACAGAAGTTTGACATGCAAACCACGATTCTCAGTAACCAATTTGTTGTTTCATTGAACCAAAAAAAAAAAATTGAACAGAAAAAATGGCTTGCACGCAAAATATGCACACGAACACACACATGTACGTAGACATGACAATCATCATAGTTGGTTGTGTCCGAGGTCAAGAAATTCACGAAATGGCCTGTAAACAACATGAAATGGACTGTGCGCCAAACAACGACGATGACACTGTTGATGATGATTGAATTCGGGATGATGCACACACAAATCTCTTTCTCTAGCTCGCTCTATTTTATCAATTTACCGTTATCGCTTCCTTTTTAGCCCTGATTTTGTTGTTGTGTGCTTTTTGCTTGTTGTCTTTTTTTCGTACAACAAATGAGACGGTTTGTCTACGCGAATCAAATTGATTATGATTTGTTGTTCAAATGATAATAATGGTCGTACGGTAGCGGTTTAAACTGAAGGGGATTGTACGTGTATTTGTGTGTGTGTGTGTGTGTGTGTGCGATGTGTTACAATTTTGGATGTTTTTTCTTTAATTCTCGGCCCAAACAACGATTCAATTCGAAGAGGAAAATTGAAACGAATGCCTAATTGTGAGATCAATGTGTATCTTGGAAATGTTTTCTTTTCTTTCAGCTAGCTCATACTCAGGAGGTCTTTCGTTGATTCAATATTTGGGCAAAATATTCTTTGGTAATTATTCATTTTCTTTTTATTCGGTTGAATCTTTTTGTTTTGTTTTTCTTTCTTTCTTCGAACGGACACATTTTGATATTCCATATCGTAGTTTGGGTTTACCGCTGGCCAAATTCAAAATCGGATTTGAATAGAAGAAAAAAACAAAATGCATTGTAAATGCAAAACTAACATATGACAACTTGATTTGAGCGTATGTTGCGTGCACAGTGTACACACGCACTATCGATTGCGCGATTTCGACTCTCGACTTGGCTGAATGTAGAAAATGTAGGTGCGGGCGCGCGTGTGCGCCCGTGCGCACGGCATATGTACATTAGCAGTTGTTGTTGTTGTTGTTGTTGTTGTCGGGTTTGCTATATTTGAGCTTATTGACTTTTGCCAATGTCTAATTTGGATATTTCACTTTCTAAATTGGCTGTGTCTTTATTCTGTATGAGTTTATTGTTGCTATCTTTGCTACTATGTAGGATTTTACGTGTGATATTGTTGCTCTGATGCTGTTGCTGTTGCATCGCATCTTTTTGGTTTGTGTCGTTTTTCTCTTTGTGCGCATTGTTTTTATCATGGCTACTGGATTTGGTTTTAATGAATGGGAATATGTTATGGCAACTATTTGGAAGAAAACCGCTGAGCTTATCTTTTTTCGTCAATTGACGATCATTTTTGTTGGAATCGCTGTCGCCCGTTGGTGTTGGTATTGTTGTTGTCATCGTGATCGTCGTAACAGCCACTGTTGTTGCTGTTTCTGTCGGTGGTGGTGGCGGCGATGTCAAAGGCTTTATTACATTCATTTCTTTATGCTGTGTGGTTATGTTGCGGTTATTGGTCATCGCTATTTGTGTATTATTATCGAGGGTATTGAGATTATTTTGATGACTGTCTAGTATTTGTTGCGGAATATTATTGTCTACTTCGTCCACGTTTAAGACACTGTTCGAATGGTTGTGCGAATCTTTGTTGCTCTTGATCGACGGCGGCGATTGTTGTTGCTGTTGCTGTTGCTGTTGCTGATCAGCCACTCGTTCTGATTGGTATGGCGGTGCTTCTGGTGGTCCAAAATCAATGTACACTTGATTTTGTGATGCCAAATAACTTTCGTACGATGGTGCTGAATCTTTTTCACGTAATCGTTTTGCCTGAACAGCACCCCAAATATCTTTCAATTCACCCGATAAATCACGATCCTTTAGCACCTCAGCAGCTCTATAAAATACATTTGCATTTATGTTAATTTCAAATCAATTTACCTCGAAACCGGTTTACAACAATTTTCAGAATGGAATTGCTTCGGTGAGGCAGTACCACAAGCACGCACACACCATATTCATTGCATATTTACCTAGCTAATTTGAGTCCGGGATTCATCGCCTCAACGAAATCACACATTAGTTTGACGAGCGCCAATTTTTCCTAGCAGAAGATAAGATTGAAAAGTTGTAATAAATATGTCACAACGGCGGGCCATCCATTGAATAGAATTGATTTTTTGTTCGGTTATCACGAATTTTTTTTTTCGATCTTTCGTCTAAAAAATTTTTTCTCCATTTGTCAATTCATGAATTTAATTTTGGTGAAAAAAGAATTTTTTCTCCATAGCTCCTTGTTCATCACTCCTCATTTCGCGAAAAAATCATTTTTTACATGAACAAATGAACCTCTATCGGTTTGAACAACAGCATCGAATATTTGCGATGTATGCAGTTCATTTGTATTGGTTGCCGTCTGTGTCAATCGTTGCCACTGTGCATGTACATGTACATGTTCATCACTCTTGTAGGAAAGAGGAAGAAAGAGAGAGAGACTGAGCGGTGCTACAGATAGTCGCTCGTATTGCACAGTGTGAATAGACGGTCGACGAAATTTTTCACTTTGGCTGACTCTTATAATTCGCAAGGTGACGAATTTACCAGTTTGAGTATATTTCGATTTCGGTTCGTATACTATTGTGGCCAACCAGTTCATAAGATGTTTGCTCAGTCTAACTGAAGAACTGGTTAATAATGCAACGAACTCCGTGTAGTTTGTGTGCTGGC
The DNA here is from genome assembly GCF_009176505.1 of Sitodiplosis mosellana. Lineage (NCBI taxonomy): Eukaryota > Metazoa > Arthropoda > Insecta > Diptera > Cecidomyiidae > Sitodiplosis > Sitodiplosis mosellana. The sequence goes on from NW_022601438.1 coordinate 8,996,646, forward strand.
CGGGCACTTACGTGCTGAATATCTACCGCTTGCTCATGCCGTGTCATGGCAGGTTCATGGTATGTAAGATAAATCAATTCTTTTTGCAATGGCGTTGGCTTTTCATGCCAATGTTGATGTTGTGTGTGAATTCAAAGAAAATCGAAACAGATTGGATAAATACCTCAGCATCCGAGCATTTTCTACCGACATGCTTTAAAATTGCTGGATTCGCCATCACGGCAAACATAAGCGGTGATTTTGGACTACCTGACGTAACCTAATTAATCAACCAGAAATATAAACACAATTAATATTACCAAGACTGAAATGAAATTGGGCTTTTTCGAGCCACTCAGAAAAGCAAGTGCGATGAGAAAAATAAAATAAAATAAATGTTGTTGGCTTAAGTCAAAATAAGTGGTGGATTTTATTAAGGCTAAAAGCTTCTATATTGCTTTTTTTATCATGTAAATTAGCAAAAAGCCGAGACAGAGAGACAGAGAGAGAGAGAGAGAGAGAGAGAGAGAGAGAGAGAGAGAGTCAGTGAGTGAGAGAGTGAACGAGTGTGTGACGGACGAGAGGCAACACATTGGAGAATGGAAAATGGGAAAGAACTCGCAGTGTGTCGCATTGAAGTTAAAATTATTGCATGACGTCAATAGAAACGTAAACGAAAGGAAAAGTTTCGTCCAAACACCAACAGATTGGCCAGAAATTGTGATTTCTTGTGGTGTTTGCTGTTTGTTCTTTCTTCTTTTCGCATTGCAAAACTGAAGCGCACGTTCTCACTCGCTCATTCACTCTCGCTCCATGTGCCAACTGTAATTGAGGATAATTTGATTAGCATACTAACAAAATAGATATAAATTGTGTGTTCAACATTAACTAGCTTTAGAATAGTTGGTTATTCAGGAGAGATAGACAGAGAATTAGAAAGAAACAAAACACACAAGTAAACGGATACACACACATATATACACACACATACAATCTATACGAAGAATTGAATTGACGGTGCTAAAACTTACTCTCATTCCGCCGTACAATGGGATTGGATCCGTTTCAGAGTGTGGCATACAGATTTTAGTCCAGCTCATCACATTTATGAAGAGCTCTTGACCGTCATCTGTATGATCTTTGATGCACATATGCGGCTGTGGGGGATTTTTAAAGTGACGAAATGCACGTGAATTACGAATTAGATAAGGCGGATCGTGGTATGGAATTTGGGGTTGTTGTTGTTGCTGCTGCTGCAATTGTTTTTGTTGTTGCTGCTGCTGTTGTTGAGCCTCTTGTTGTTGATGGCTTGTGACATTATTGTTTCGCAAACTTATCGATTCATCCGATTCGGTCATAAGTCTAGTTGCCGAATAACTTGGCAAATTCGACATTTTTTCCTTTATTTTTATCTCTCTCTTCTTCTCTCCTTCTTGAAATTTACTATACAAGTTGATTTATTAGTTGAACTCTATCACAGTCGACCTGTCGATAGATTCCAGTTTCCAAGAAGCTTTGGCTTAATTGCGCTCCACTTAAACCAAATACTTGTTATTCGTCTATTTTTGTTCTCTTTATTTTACACTATTTGTCGAAATACATATTTTCAATCCACTTGCTATCGTTCGATGTTCGTACTTGCAGTTGAATGCACTTTTGTATGTATGTTTTTTTTTGTTGTTGTTGTTTTTATTGTTACTATTGTAAATCCACTAGAAAAAAAATCGTCGTCGACGAATTACTAAAAATCTATCCGATGATTGTTGGAACGTTAAACGAAAAAAGAAACAAATTAGGATTGCAATCCAAAATAAATGAAATTTGTCGATAAATTGTCTTTGTCTACGGCTGCTGCTGCTGCTGCTGCTGCTGCTGCTGCTGCTGCTATTGAAATCAAGCACTCCAAAATTTACGTGCATACACACACACCCACCGCGCGCGTTGATAAATCGTGTAGAATACAAGCTAGCCACTGAAAGAGAAATAAACCGACGTCTAAAATATCGATAAATACAGCACTTTTTTTTTATTTCAGCGATTTCAAATGTTTGTTCTATTTTTTCTCTCTGCAATTTGGCTAGTTGGAGTGTGTATTATGTTTTATTTTAATTTCTCTTAATTTTTTTTTCTTCTCTGCTGCCTGCTTTTGCAAGGTGCTTGGTGCTTGTTCGATTCCTTTATTCGCTCTTATTCGATTTTGAGAAAAATTCTTCGCACCAATTCTAGTCAATGCGTTTTAGTGGGCAATAAAATTCCGATTTATTTCACACACGATGAAGAGTTGAGTAGCAACAGAAAAAAACAGAAAAAAAAACAAAAACAACAAATTCACAAAATTCACGAAGAAAACGAACGGAAAAAATTATGTGTAGCCAAATCACACAAGAGAGAAAAAAGCAAACTGAACAGTAGTTGAAAAACAACAAACCCAACCAGAATACCAAAGTAAATAAATAAAAGCCAATGTCATGAATGAATGAACTGATGGTGATGTTGATGTACACAGCACAACACATGCATAAACACTCACAGACTTGGATGTTCTGTTCGTCGGGTGCGTGTAACTTTAACTATATAAATAACAAAAGTTTGAAGAAGAAGAAGAATTAAAAGAGCATAGTGTATGAGTGAGGAAGAGAGCGAACAAACCCCGAAACACAGAGAGACTTTTATAGCGAATGTTTCATATATATATACATATATATATGCACACAAGCTCACACATGAGACGCGGCGCGCGAGAGACACCAATATAAAAATCGAAGCCGTCGTCGGGACGTGAATGAGTTGGATAGTCAGCGGCCGCGAATAACAGGAGAAACCTCAAAACTGGCAAATAACAACACCAAGAACAGAGAGCCGAAACAAATGCCTCGAATGCATATATACCAACAACATACACACACACGCACACACGCACACACACACACACAGACGCATACGATAATAAAATGCTCATGGCATGCATTCGATCAATTTGAAATCCAATTTGTATGTTTATTTCGGAGAATCGAAGCAACGCGCTAGGCAAGGAATTTAATCGTCTCACGCAGCACAAGTGAGCGACAAAACGCTTTGGAAAGGAAAACAAAGGCAAAGTCAAAAGCAAAAACAACGAGCAACAGTAGAAGAAGGAGTGAAATGAAATACAGAAGAAGAAAAAACAACCGAATGTTTGGCTCTCCTCATTTGGCCGACTACGGTGTGTTGTCGACCATGTATGCGTTACCCATATCAAGGAGTGCACATAGTGTGATACACCATAAATAGAGAAAGAATTTGGATTCTATGTGTACTTGGTGAATTCGACGAAAAACACACAGACACACTTAAATTTATATGTTTATATGGTGTGTGCGGTGCACACAACACACACACACACACACACATAAGCAGCGAGAGAGAGAGAGAGAGAGAAACGCGCATTGCACAAAAGGGGATAAAAATGAGGTAAACAGAAACCAATTGGAACGTTGAATTGTACAATTGGATTCTTGTGGCAAATGTTCAAAGCTGAACAGCAGCAAAACAGAGGGACAGAAAAAAATGAATTTAAATGTGTGCTGCAAAGGGTTGCCATCAGGCCAATGACTGAAACACAAATAGAAAAACACAATGGGAACGAGATGCAATGCAGACGGTTAGCTGCGAGAGGATAACGACAACGACAACACAAAAAACATCATGTTGAGTTGTGTGCACCATTTCTCGTATCGATTTCTATTGATTTTTGAAAATAGGCATGCAACAGCAACAGACGCGCTCATATCATACACACAGACACGCACTTGTATGCGTATACAATGAACGAAACGTGACCGCGATGCAACTATACAGTTCATAATCTCTGGCCAGCACAGACTTTCGTCGCGTAACATACATTCCATATACAGGCATAATCTTTCGCTATCTCTCTCTTCCCCTCTTGCGCTTACTCTCTCTCGACTAAATTGAATATAAACAACGGCGTCGTCTCGCATAATCGATGCATTTATTTAAAGTGTGTGCTGTAGAGCTGATATCAAATGATACGAGATGGCACCTCCAGCGCCATGTCACTGGCACAATGAACTTAACGTCAAAACAACTTGTATTTCCATTTGTGTGACAGTTCACAGTATTTTGTATTGTGTATTGTGTGCATCGTCGATTTGACACACACACACACACACAGAGAGAGAGAGAGAGAGAGAGACAGAGAGAGAGAGAGAGAGAGAGAGAGAGAGAGAGAAAGTCAAAACTGACATTTTCATACCATCACACAAAGAACAACTGTTTTTTTTCTCGCAAGAGATTCAGACAATCCGAATCACTTATCGTTTTTTGTTCCCATTTCGATAAAAAAATAAAAAAAAATAAAAGAACACAAACGACATTTAAAACAAGAACGAATTTTCTAGAGCTAGATAAAGCGCGAAAATTAATACATCGCAGTCACATGCAAACATTCATACAGCTGTGAATACAACTAGAGAATGGATAGTCAGGTAATTTCGATTCGATTACAAACAATACGATCAGTGTTTTATTACATTGTTGCATGAAATATATCGTTTTTTTGGGGGATTTTTGGTCTAATACACATACGTCATATTTATGAAAATATGAAAACAAACGCGTACATATTTGTGTAAATGTGAATGGCAACAACAATGAATGTGAACACAACCAATGATTTATGTAAACACAAACTCAGTATGATTATTGAATCGTGAAGCCAAAACGCCTTTTTTTCATTGAATTTAGTAAACATTGCATTTCATTGCTAAATCAATTAAGTCAATGAAAATTGTGAAGGTTGAATGATTGTTGTGTTTTTTTTTTCTAGCCACCACTTGATGATCATTTGGCCGATATTGTAGACGACGAGTGGCGTCAAGAGCAGCTACCACACGAACAAATTTGGGTACCATCGGAAAAATTACCAGATCCCGAAGCGGACAACGGTGACTCGCATCTTACTTTATTGGAGCAGGTAAATTTTTAAATCGAATCTGTTTTTTTGTGTGTGTGTATTTATTTAATTTTCTAAATGGAGATTTCAATAATTTTCTTTCTGTCCAATTTTCAAGGAACAACGATGGACCGATCTTTCGCTCGCTAATCTAACACCGGAATTGACAATGACCGATCAAATCAACATTTCTTCCTCATAAGCTCCGCCATCATTGTTAATTTGGTGTTCCGATGTGAAAAAGAAAAAAAATAAACCGAATAAAAAACCAAAACAAACATATTTACAACAACAACAAAAAAGAACTCTAGAAATCCATAGGTGTATATTTAATATCTGATATGTGAAACCGAAAGTGCAAGTTAAGTTGTAAGCAGCAACAGTAAAAAAAAAGTTTCTTCCCATTTCAATGAGGAAACTGATCTATTAGTTTGCATGAAATAATCAGTAATTTAATATTTATTTCAACTGTAATTTAACAAAACAAAAAAAAAAACAAGATGAATCGTAATCTACATTCCCCGACGAAATTAACGGAATTTGCGCGTGATTTCGACATTGAGCCAGATACGTTTTTCGCCAAATTCGTTCATAAAATTACCAATGTTTACAATAGTGGCTATAACACAGTAAACGTTGTGCCAGCAAATCGACAGAATTTTTTACACGGGTAAGATATTCACACAGAAGTTCAGAGTAGTGGTCAAATGCCAGCGAAATTCAGTGGACTTGATTTTGGGTTTTTGAAATGTAGTTTGTGATGAATTTACCTTTTTTCTGTAGTCCAAATACTTCCGGCATCTCAACACCAACGTATTCATTAAATGAAGGTAGTTCCGATGGTCTCGAATCGGATCAACTATCTATCAAATCACAGTTACCATCGACTAGTAAGGATGATGATGAATATGATCCTAATCAGGCAGACGATTATCCACCATTGCAACATCGGAGCGTTCGCAATCCGCTTAGTGTTATGCAGCGCATTAGTAGTTTAATGGCTATTAGGAATAATGTAAGTACATTGTCATCGTATTTAGTATAGGAGTTGTTGAATGAATTTCATTTCGAAGATAACATTCAACCATCAAAAAATTATTTTTTTTGGTTTCGAATTGTTTTGACTTTCGTACTTTTGGTTGGCTAATGACTGACTAAAAATGATTATATTGAACAAAATATACGACTGTAGTCAACATCAGTTATAGTAGCCTTACATCAGTCAAAAGGTACGAAATTTTGTCATCTAGCTGAAAAATAGCTAAACATGACTGTTTCTTTGCAACATTTTTAAATCCATTCACCTTAGTCAGTCTTAGTTGATTACAGCTACAATTGCTACATACAATTAAGTGTGAGTCATTTAATTTTCACATGGGTCACGGCATGCATTATTTTAAGAAATTTTTTGAGTTGCCCATTTTCAAGAAAATTTAAGTAAAACACTGCCCATTTTTGAGTTTTGAGCTGCACATTTGGGATTTAGAACTGCCCAAATGGGCAAGAGCTGCCCACTAAAACAATGCATGGGTCACGGTACATTGATTTCATTTTGAAACAAACAAAAAATCTGTGTCGATTACATTTTCTGTTACTTGTTTGCTTGTTTCTTAAATGGGTTAAAATTACAATAAATCTTCTGCTAAATACTTTTTTCTCTCCATTCCACAGAACAATTTGACTAGTTATAAAGACACCGAACTCCATCAATTTTGGATGCCCGACAACAAATCCAAAGAATGCTATGAATGTACACAAAAATTTTCAACATTTCGACGAAAGCACCATTGTCGATTGTGTGGCCAAATATTTTGCTCGAAATGCTGTAGCCAAGTGGTTCCGGGCAAAATTATCAATTGTTCGGGTATGCATTATCATGTTTATAGTCTTTGTTGAGTATATTCATTCCAATCATCAAAAATAGCCAAGAGGTGAAAGTGAAGAAAATCCAAATTATTCAAAATTGATACATTGCTCATTTTCGATTTGAATTATTACATTACATTGATGTATGTTTGAAATTGAGGGTGATCGCATCGGCCTAATTTATATAACAGTCTTAACAGCCGCAAATCAGCTGATAAGAAGTATAGTGAAATTTACATGAATCAACAAAAATCATGTGTGTCATGTGATTAGACTGATACAGTGTCTGATTATCATTGTTTTCAATTTGTTTTCATGGAAAATGCCTGCTAATGAAAAAAATGTACATTATTTGCAGGTGATTTGAAAGTGTGCACCTATTGTTCGAAAATCGTATTGACCTATTTGAATTCGTCGGATATAAATTTGGATTTAAAATCCGATTTGCAAGCCTTACAAGATGATTTAGCGAAAAAGTTTCAGTTGCAAAGCGATGAAAGTAGTTCAATGGTACAGGAATCATCATCGCCACAGCGAAAAATCTCCGTTGGTTATCAAGAGGAGCGATTATTGTCACAGCCAAAGTACCTGTTGTCAAATGCCGATCGTAAGAATATTCTACAACAATCGACATCGTTGAAGGTGTTATATGAAGATGTTGCAAAAGCGTTGCCAAATCAAAATCCCGGCTCCGATATCATTCACTATTTGATTACGAAGAATAAATCGTCGAATAAATCACAGGCGATCGCTATCTTGACGGCAATGATTGAAGCCGGTTACATCATTGAAATCGATACGACCGGACTGAATCCACCGAATTCAGTCAAACAGCGAGCATTTTACTATGACGAAAACGAGGAGGGAAATAACAGCAGCACTCCCAGCAGCGACAATGATATTTTGTATGAGTTCAATGAAAATGCATTCTACAAATTGCTGCGACCAAGCGAAATAATGTCGAACAGCGGAACATTCGACCTTAATATGGACGTTGACAATACGTCGGTGCATTTGAGCAAACCAGAAGCCGCTAAATCTGGTAAGAAGATTATTTTTATTCATTTTCAATCAGAATGAGTTGATGATTTTATTTTTTTTTTTTCAAATTTTGAAGGCGTCGATGGGTCAGTTCAAAGTCAACAGGGTTTAAGTTCAGCTAGAACTCGTGAATCTGATATTGAAGACACGGTCATTTCAACGACCGGTTCGAAGGGCTTACAAGAAGCGTTTTGCCGACATGAAGACATGCTGTTGAGTGAGTTTTAATATAGTTTTTGCTTTGTTCAATGCAGTCTCCTTTTATCGATTTCAAAATATTCATAAAAAAATCTAAAATATGAAACTTTTATCACAATAAATACATTTTCTAACCATTTCAGCGCAATTGCTTCGCACTGAAAACTTGGACGAATCATGGGCAAAAACGTTGATACCGATTTGTGCTCGTATCGTGAACACACTGCCGCCGGAAATGATTGGCCGAAATCAAATGGACATTCGTAACTATGTGAACTTCAAAAAAGTGTCCGATGGCTCAAGAGGTGATAGTTGCATTGTGCGCGGTGCTGTCTTTTCGAAAAATGTCGTACACAAAGATATGGCCACCACAATCAACGATGCCCGAATCTTGTTGCTTCAATGTCCGATTGTTTACCAACGTGTCGAGGGCAAATATGTTACAATCGAAACATTATTGCTGCAAGAGCGTGAATACCTAACGAATGTAGTCGGTCGAATCCGTTCACTGGGTCCAAACATAATATTCGTGCATAAAAATGTGTCGGGTATTGCCCAAGAGATGCTACGAAAATGTAATATAACACTTGTGATCGATGTAAAATTATCGGTGCTAAAACGACTATCCCGATGCCTACAATGTGATGTTGTATCGTCAATCGATTCGAATATTGGCCGCCCAAAATTGGGTATCTGTGAAAAATTCTACATTCACACATTCACTAATTCGGTTGGCATGGTAAAAACGTTAATGTTTGCCGAGACACCGTCAAATCCGCGCGGCTGTTCAGTACTTTTGCGCGGTGGTACTGACAACGAATTGGTTCGAGTGAAGCGTGTCGCCGCTTTTCTCCTATTTGCCCGTTACAATTGGCGCATGGAAATGTCATTTTTGTTGAACGAATTTGCACGTGCACCATCACCAAAACCAAACATCTTCGATTCAAAAGATTACAGCCCATGTGCGGAAATCAATCAAAATGCAACTACATCGCTGTCAACTACGTTGAATGGCCAACAGGAGAAAAATAATTCAAATCATCGTGTGAAAAAGCCGGAAAAGAAAACCGACGAAAAATTGGTCACAAAAGAAAATGTGCAAGACTTTTCGGATCCATTGCGTGCGGCAGATCTTGCACCAAGCGCATTCAGCTCGGAATGTTCCGTGAAGTTTGCCGTTGAACAACCCTGTGATAATCGCTTTCGAACAGCACTCAGTTCAACGGTTCTGTCAATTAGCCCATTCTTACTGTTTCCGTTGCCGTATTTGGAAACGGAAATCGGACGCAAGTGTGCACTACGCACTCGATTCCCAAACGAACTCTACTACTCGAAACAATGGTCGGATAATATTGAAAAATTTTACCACAACCACTCACCGGCTGCTAAATCAAATGAAGATGAAGTAAGAATGTGTGTTGTGCGCTGAAGGGTGATATTTGTATTTGTCGTGAAAAATTGGCTCTAATTTTTTGAAAATAAATTTTTCATTTGATCTTAGAAAGCTGCATTGCATGACTTCCTCTTACATAAAATTGTTGAACCATCGGAAAACAAAGATTTTCAAACACTTTTGGCCAATTTCCGGTCATCCGGTGGAATGCTGAAGAAAAAACCGAAAAGTATTGAAATATTCTTCGGCCAACTAGCCATAACTATCTGGTTTTTACTGATTATTTCAATCTTCTTCCATCATTTTCAGTGGAGGCAATCATTCGAAAGCCGCAACGGCCAGAACAAATCAACAATACAGACGCCGTTCAACTGAAAGACGCTTTAGACATTAACAATCATCAATCAATTCCGCTGTTGTTCACCTATTTTTACTACAGCCCCGATGGAACGTTTTCATTTTGCGTCCATCCTAATCTATTGAATATCTCATTTTATGGCGACAATGACATCATGTTGGGCCAATTTCTTGAACGATACTGTTTTGATAATTCCTATGTGTGTGGCGCTTGCAAACTTCCAGTATTAGGTCACATTCGTCGGTAATGCATTGGCCAATTGGAATTATTTTCATCTATTTTTTTTTTGCTTTGTGAATACAAATCTTAATGGTTATTTTCTATTCGTTCTCGACTCGATTCTAGATATGTACATTCGATGGGCTGTGTTACGGTAAAATTGAATGAAGAAGAACAAAAGCATAAGCAAATCACGATGTTTTCATGGTGCTCCAAATGTAAAGCAGTCTCAAAAAGTGTTACCATGCAAAAAGACACATATTGCCTTTCGTTTGGAAAATATCTTGAGCTGCGATTTCACGGTCATGCCTACCGTTGCCGCGATTTAAAACGTGATGAATCCGATTCGACATCACCAAAAAGTGAAAATGATTCGGTTTGTACGCATTCACTGCATCGTGATCATGTTCAGTATTTCTCCTATAACGGAACAGTGGCATCGTTCTGTTATACACCAGTCCAAGTATGGGAAATTAGTTTGCCATCGCTGAAACTTCTGTTGAAAATCCATCAAACAAATGAACCGGTTGCAATTTTGGGCGACATTAAACCGTTTTCTACGCGTGGCTATGAGATCTTTGCCACGATCTACGATCGACTGGCGCAGTTGCTGTGCGATGTCGAGTTTCCACTGTTGAACTCATTGAAACGAACATTGAACAATGACCAGTTGGTGTTTCGTGAAAAAGTTGGTGTGGTTCAAGCGCTGCTTTCAGAAACATCGGTCAATGTTTATGAGATTGATGATGCTGTGTTCACAATGAAAAAGACACTCGCTGACAGCATTGAGGCATGGCAACAACGATTGACGGATGCATCGATTCAATATCGCGCCATTTGTGCGGCTGCAGCTAAATCGGATTCATCGAGTTCAACTCCAGCTGCCAGTGCAACTCCTCCAGTTCAGCAGACTACAATAGAACGTAAGTTCCGACGGAAAGATTTATTTTTAATTTATCAAACAATTCAAACTTTATTTTCTCTTGTTAGGCGAATCCGTGGAAGGACCCTTTGTTGATTCGGGTACAATTTGCAACGAAGATTTCCGATCTGATCCCGAATCTCCAATGAACGGTTCAAAGTCGAATGTGTTTCTCAGTCGTGAGGTTAGTGTTGATTCAGAGAGTTCTGTAACACAAAAAAGTAGTACAACTGATGGAGCCAGCATCAGCCTAAGTACAATACCGAACGCTATCGTTGAACGTGAAATCAAAACATCAACATCGTCCGACAAAAAGAGCGTGAAAACGATTCTGCGTGAGCTATTGCCAAGTGAAAAAAGTGTACAACCGCTACCATCGCCACTTCCGCCGAATGAACACTTATCACTACCGATCGGATATGTTCCGGTGTTGGTTCATGATCAAGACTTTAGTTCGGTAATTGCATACTGTTTGGCCTCATTTGACTACAAACGAAAATTGGACAGTTTGAGTTTCTGTGACATTCATCGTAAGTCATATGATGCAACGACCGACACTGATGATGCATCGTCTCCGGCGGCTTCGAGCAGTAAGGAGAGTGAAAAGGAGAAAAAATCCAAAGCAGCACAAACCCATATCGAAATGAATTTCCAAGATTCAACATCCGCAACGCAATTCACATGCAAAGTGTATTTTGCACGTGATTTTGACTCGATGCGCAACAAGCTACTCAGTGTGGACGGTTCATTTGATGGCAATGAAAAGGCATCCTTCTATCGACGCCAGCATACATCGGACGGTGAGGGAAAATCGAGCAAAGACTTTGATCGAAAATCCAGTAACAACAGCTTGAACACCAGCAATGATCCACTCAAATCCGATGACAAAAGCGACGATGCACAGAAAAAAGAAGTGGACAAGGTACGAGCAGCGTTCATTCGATCATTGAGCAAAAGCGTGAGATGGGAAGCACGAGGCGGTAAAAGTGGATCGAAATTTTGTAAAACAATGGGTATGAAACCATTCTATGTCATTTTTTACAGTTTTCTTTTGTTATTTTTTTTATTTTTTTTTACTTTCACTAAATTTTTATCATGTTTATCTTTTCTCCGTTACAGATGATCGTTTCGTTTTGAAAGAAATGACCAAAAATGATATCTCAAAATTCGAATACTTTGCGCCAAATTACTTTGATTACATCAATCAGTGTTTGCTCGGCAATAAACCAACACTTCTGGCCAAAATATTCGGCGTTTTTAAAGTGATCATCAAGAAAAAAGAGTAAGTTGTAATCAAAAACGATGATTTCTTTTTGTTTCATTTAATTTATTAAAAAAAAATCTCTTCTAATTTGCAGTAATGTTCAAGAAAAATCTCTGCTGATTATGGAAAATCTCTTTTATGACTATGATATTGATAATAAGTTCGATCTAAAAGGTTCGCTACGAAATCGGCTGGTCGATCCAAATAATCAAAACGGTGAAGAAACCGTGCTTCTCGACGAAAATCTCATACAGAGTAAGTTGAATTTAAGCTGAAAATAATTTGTGTTCAAATGCTCAAAATTCGACATGATCGATGTCGATGTCGATAATTATTTATCATGAAATATTATAAATTTATGCATTTTCTTTTTGTCTTTCTTTGTATAGTGTCTTGGTCTAATCCATTGTACATACTCGCCCACAGCAAATCGGTTCTGTGCGATGCCATCAATCGTGATGCAACGTTTTTGGAGAAAAATGATGTTATGGATTATTCATTATTGGTGGGCTTGAATAATTCCGGCAAACTCCTTGTCATCGGTATAATCGGTGGGTATTTTAAATTTATCTATTTGGTTCGCGGTTTTATTCCCGATTTTTGAAAATTTTATTCTAATTTAATTGAAGATTTTAAACAATGATGAAAAAAATTTAGAGAAAAAAAGAAGAAATATTCAAAATCAATTAAGATTTCCAAATATTTTCTTCATCTCTTCAGATTACATTCGAACCTATACGCTTGACAAAAAAATCGAATCGCTGGTAAAATCGAATTTAATGGGAAAACAAGATTTGCCAACGATTGTGTCGCCAAAATTGTATCGCGAGCGTTTTACAAAGGCAATGAATCGATATTTCTTGGCTGTTCCAGACCGATGGGAAGGATTACGAATTGAATAACGAGACTCGACTAAATAATTGAACAAAATTTTCTCTAATTCCCAAGCAAAAGAGTACGATTTGTTTCTATCGTGACGATACATTTCATCGTGGAATAGCGGCCAGCGCATGTACACAACACTTCTCCTTTCTCACTGCTGCTATGTTAAACATAGTATGCTGTTCACGCACACCGATAGAGCCAAATCGTAATCTTTCGCTTGGGTTTGACTAACTTACGAAATGGTAAATTAACTTTCATTTTGTAAAATGATTTTTAAAAGAATTTAAATAAAAATATTTCGAAAATATTTACTAAGCCAACCATATTATTATTTTTGAATCATCATATTGGAAAAAAAAAATTCAAAATAAAAATCTGTTCAATTCCAAAAGATTTCGAATTTCTTTATATTTCAAACTGTCACATTTCATGATTCAAGAAACTCACGCAAAGAGTGTGTGTGTGTGTGTGTGTGTGTGTGTGTATTGTATCCTCCCCTCTTGTATCATTTGACAGTGTTTTGAGATTGTGATTGCAACACGCTGATTTGCGGCGATGTTGTTTTGATTAGTTGTTTTTAAGTAAATTAAATTCGAATTTGAAGATTTAAAATGTTCTCACAAACGTTAAGGCGATTCGCCAATTTACTAAGCCCTAACAAGCAATTGCCAATTCGCTTATGCAGTACTGTGTTTGAACCACAAACAGCTCGGGCTGTTGCATCACATAGTGAGGGATAATTTTGATACCAAATTTGCCAAATATTACATTCCATGCTTCTGTGTATTTTTGACGAAAAGCGAAATAAACTAATGGTCAAAAATTCATTTCAGATATTCACAATATTAATGTGACGGGAAAAGTGCTGAATATTTACAATTTTGAAAATGGCACAATGACATTCTACATCAAATCTGTGTGTCCGGGTGGTTTTTAGTAGGTTTTAGCAAATTAAAGTTTGATGATTGACAACGAAACATTAATTGCAATTGGTTTTTTTTTCTTCATTACACAGTAAAATGCACAAAGTATTGCTTACACAAAGAAATGCTGTATTGTTGGATATGATGAAAACGAATTTAGCGCTCGAGCAAAAAGTGCATATAGCAGGCAAATTGAATACGTCTCGATTTCAAACGTATGATGGCAAACATAGGAGCACTTCAGCAATTATGGCAACGCAAGTGTTTATATTTAGCGATGGAGCAGTGGCAAAAGATTCAAAACATGCATCCACAACTGAAACAGCCCCAAATGAAGTGGCCGTGCCTGAACCAGTCATCGATGAGAATTCAGTAGAATTGTCAGGCACAATCACAACTGGTATTAGTGGAGGAGATCAGTTCAAAAGTTTCACTTTGGGCACGCTTAAGTAAGTCGAATGTTTTATCCAATTCCCAGGCCCTAGAGAGAAATATATTTCAACCAAAAATGTTCATAAAATGTAAAAATGCGTAATTTTATCTTTAAAACTAGGGTTCCCCATTTGAGCAGAACCGATCCAAAGAATGTATCCTTCAATCGAATTTTTGTGTATGACAAATCTTTATTTCCCACACTAAATGGGGTACGAGTCAAGAGAGACGAGATCTTAGTACGTGGTGAAATATCCTATCGCATGTACAAGGAAATATCGGGCAAAACTGTAACTTCATCCTATATCAAAGCCACACAAATCTACCGAATATAAATGTCTAGTCAATAGAAATAGCATCCAATGTTGACATTTTCGTTCAATTCGTTTTTACTGGAATTCAACGAGTTTCATTGAAGAATTTAATGTAATTAAAATTGATTGAAAAAATATTGTTTGAATTGAAATTAATTTGTTCATTTTAACAAAAAAAAAAAGATTTTTTCAATTCATTTGAATTTTATGTGGGGGAGGCTCATTTTCAGCTGACGTTTATCGATTTGACACATGTTTTCTCTTTTCTTTGCACGTGTGACCAACTTCACGTCATTCACATCAGTCATTGTATATGGTGTTGGACGAAC
Organism: Sitodiplosis mosellana; assembly: GCF_009176505.1. Lineage (NCBI taxonomy): Eukaryota > Metazoa > Arthropoda > Insecta > Diptera > Cecidomyiidae > Sitodiplosis > Sitodiplosis mosellana. The sequence continues at coordinate 9,011,723 of NW_022601438.1, forward strand.
TACACAAAAATATCAGTCGAAAAGTTGTAATTTGATTGTAAAAATCCAAATAAAAAGATGGTCGTGTGGAGTTCGACAATCCGATCAATTGCTCAACCTAGTTTGACGAATATTTTATCGAAACCCGGCGCAATCCAGGCAATCTGCAAAAATGGTATGTGCTTTTCTTTCGCACACCGTGTGTGTGTGTGTTTTTGCAAAGGAAAACTACGCAATCAACGTATGTTCCGTATACTTGGTTATGCAATCAAATCATCTCTATCCCATTATTATTTGACATATCTCAATTTATTTTTCTTTGGAGAATCGAATGTCGAAACATAAATAAACATTGTATGTATAGGGTGACTGAAATTCCGTTTCTTTGCATATTTATTGTAGTTGCGATTCAGGTGCGACATGGCGGTCATGGTCCTCGTATGATGGAGATACAGCCATCACGTTTCCAATGGAACAAATTTAAGGATAATCTTCATTTCTACACTTTGGTCGGAGCCATCCCATGTATAGCCATCATCTTTATAACAAATGTTTTCATTGGCCCAGCCCAATTGACACCAATTCCAGAAGGATACGATCCAAAACACTGGGAATACCACAGAGTAAGCGAAATTGTGTTTCATTGTTTACAAAAATATATTCAAATCTCACACACTTGAAATTATTTCATTGCAGCATCCGATTAGCCGTTTCATGTCACGATACATTTTCCCAACTCCACAACAAGATTACGAAAAAACGTTGCACGTTTTGTATGTCGAAAATGAGAAGAAACAATTGCGATTTTTAGAAGAAAAAGTGGAAAATTTAATGAAAGAACGCCGAGATTACCAAGCCTACTATTATCGCCCAGTTACCGCCAAGAATCTGCGCGTATCACGAGCTGCGACCGACTTTTTGGAATCACTTTGGGGTGATAATTAGATTATGTGCTATTTACTATTTAAAAGAAATGTTTAATTGATTGTAGAAAGAGCACTCTCGTTATGTTGTGTCATGTGGATGCTCTTAGACAAACACCATGGAAAATTGAATAAAAAAAAAAAATTAAAATAATGAAAAAAAAGTGAATGGTTTCATTTTGTCGTAACATATTTGTTTGCAGATTGACAAAATGCAGTGTATTTCAGAAGGGGAAAATTAAAACACAGTGATCGATTGAATTTTTCACAGTTTCTTATTCAGAACTTACACATTATATATATGGCTTACTAGCTATAACACGTTTTTTTGTTGTTTTTTTTCTGTTTGTCATTAGCATCGTTCATTTGTGTTTGAACAAAGAGATTTGTCTATTTATTGCCTAAATCCATTATTTTATTTTACTCCTTCTTCATCTCCTGTTACATTTCATTTATCTAAAATCATAACAATCATAACTCTATATATTACATTACTAATCTCTAAATGTTACATACAATAAAAGTAGTGTTTTGATTTTGTTTTTTTTTTGCTTTTTTGTGCCAACAACGATTTGTTTTGTTGTGGTCATTTTACACAAATTTTGCATATGTTGGTTCATTTTTACACCGTCACATCAAGTATTTTAACAATTTTATGAATTTAACAATAGTAGATTGCGGTAATTTTCCTCATAAATTGAATGAAAGTGGTCGAATATTGGCTACCGATGACATTCTACGGATGCGTCCCATCATTTTGCGTTCAATATCTTCCAAGCTCTTGCCTTGCGTTTCAGGCACTTTGAATATGACAAAGAACAGACCGATCAAACAGATTGTGGAAAAAATCATGAAAAGACCGAACAAACCAAATGCCTCTGAAAGATACGGAAAACAACGAGTTCATTAGACAACCAATTGCAAATGGAAACAATTCACACTTAATGTGTGGATCAACTTACTTATGAGATCGGCAAATGTTTTTGTCACAATAAATGTGCACGACCAATTGAAACCGGTTGCAACCGATGCAGCTGTACCACGAATTTTGGCGGGTAAAATTTCACCCATCATCAACCATGGAATTGGTCCAAAACCCAAACTAAAGCTCGTCACAAATATCATCAAACTACCCAATGGCAACCAACCAATCTGCGTTACATCGTAATTAGAGACTTCCTTCAGATAAAAGTAACCGGCCAACGAGGCCAATGTCAATGTCATGCCAACAGATGAAATGTACAGTAGAATCTAGGCAAAACGAAAAAAAAAATGGAATTGAAAAATATTAGATCAATTTGGTCTATTTATGAAATCGAGCGAGCCACCTACTTTTCTGCCAAGACGATCAATGAGGACGGTTGCAACGAAGGTAGCGGCAAAATTGACAATACCCACAATAATGACACAAATGCTTCCCTCCAGTGTCGAACCGGCCCAAATGAAAATCTTCTCAGCATAAAATATTACAGCATTTATACCGCTGAACTGTTGGAAGAACATCAAACCCAGCGAAACACCGAGCGGTTTCAGATTGTTTCGTCGCAACAATTGCATAATTCCATTGCTTGATGAGTGTCGCTCGGAATCGGTGTGCGTTTTAATGATACCCTTCAGTTCTGGTTCAACGTCAGCCTGTTTGCCACGCAACCATTGCAATGCTTTACGAGCCTGCTCGTCTTTACCGCGCGAAACGTACCAACGTGGCGTTTCGGGGATGATTAACATTAGCAACAAAAATGGTATCGGCAATGTACCACCAAGGTAGGCTAACTGTGACCAATTCATGTATCGTCCAGCCACAAAACACAACAGTATACCTATAGAAGTAAATGAGAATGCCATGAAATTTGTTTTTTTTTTTCATTCAAATGTAAACGAATCGAAAGTGTTACACTTCATTTGGTTGAGAATGAAAAAATTTCGATGTGACCCACTCACCAATATTACCGAAGGCAGTTGGCAATAGGCCAAGTGTACCACGTACTTCAGCTTGCACCGTTTCGCCCAAGTAAACGGGCAGCGACAGTGATGCAATGCCAACACAGAAACCAGACAAGGCACGACCAGCAAGAACCATCCAAACTTCAACTGCACTAGCGATCAATAGCCACGCAACGACGAATGGAACGGATGTGGCAAGAATGGTGGTTTTTCGTCCAAGAAATTCAATAAGTGGCCCACCAGCAATGCCACCAGCTAAACCAGCCAATGGCATAATTCCACCGGCCCATGAAGCCTAAAAACACAAAGAGAGAGAACACAAAAAAAAAAAAATTATTTGGAATATTGCAGGTGTTTTGAGTTTCAAAAACTTACTTGGTCCTCACTAATGTCGAAAACTTTGTGATAATTTGATACATTTGGATTTTGCATGGATGGCAAGGCAGGCGAAGTATATCCAGATGAAAAACCAACGACCAGTGATCCCATGGACACTGATAAAGCAGCTAAAACCTAATCAAAAATGAATACATTTCAATTTTAAGGAATTTCGTTACAACTTTTTACTTATTGATTCAAGTTCAGTGTAAACAAACGAAATGCTACGAATGAAAGATATTTTCAATGTCCTCACAAAATGAAAAACAAAAGCAAACCACCCGACCTGAGGTAGCGGAGACTTCATTTTATGAACTTAACCGAATGACTGTCTGCAATTGCATGAGAATATCGTTGGCATTTTCACAGCCACGATATATCCTTTTCCAAACGGAATGAGGCGTTAATGATATAAATTTTCATATCTTATTGCTTTGGTCATTTCAAAAACGTAAGCTATTGCTGCAGCGGCTGCTGCTGCTGCGTATAGGGAAGAAATTTAAAGCTTTCACCAGCTGACCATAAATTTATTATAGCTTATGGGCCATAATCATACGTCGAAATCAATAGCAGAAGCAGCAGCAGCAACAACAACAGTAATCATGCATTCATTTCATGACTTGAAACTGTTTGCTCCCTTCGAAGAAGAGAGAATTTATGTGTTGATAAGAGGAAGAGCGTTATAAATACAACGACGAAGAAAACGGCATACGATTTTCTAGGCTTGACCTTATAACCGTTTCATTGATTATTGACGTGTATTTGTTTGCTTTTTCATTCAACTTCTTCTCTCTGTGCGCATTTTATCAAAAACAAAACAGAAACTATTTTGAAGGACCTTTTAATCTTATTTACCGTCTTCAATAACAATTGTGCAATAATTTCATGATGCAACCGAGAAAAAAATTGGACGAAAACTTACTTGAGAATAATAGTAAATGGGATTTGTGGTTGTTCGATAAACTTCCAACTTTGGTTTGCCATCTTGGGTGATTTGACGCACAAATGGTACAGCCTGTCGGATGTTTTCACCCTTTCTGCCGGACATGTCATCCATTTCGAAAAATCGTATACTATTCGGAATGAAAAGGTGCATTTTTGTTATCTCTCTTCCAAATACAGCAAATGTGCAATTCAAAAATTGTGTTTACCTTTTCCTTGATTCAAGACTGATCGTTTTTTGTTTTTGGAAGTTTGATCGTGCCGATTCAAAGTCTTCTTTGTCCTGTTGTTCTTCGTCCACTTCTTCTTCGTCTTCTTCGTCGTCTTCGCTCGCTTCTAAATCCTTAAAATCGATGACAATTGGCTTGCTAAAATCGTAGATACGCTCTTGCAGTAAATTGCCTTTTTCATCGATATCCTCGTCGCTGGAATCGGCTCGTCGGCCTTTGTTCAAATTTAGCTTGACACGTGCGTCTAAACTTTGATGTTTACGCGATTGGAAGTGCTTTCGATTGTTTGTGAACTCCTCCTCTGATGAGCTACCATTCAAAATTCTCTCAAGAATTTTCGAATTTTTTATGTCTAACGAAACGTGTTTCTTCGATTGGAACGCACGCCGATCAGCATCAAGCCTCGAATTCTTGAGATCCTTTTTTTTTTATTAAATCGTGGGTGGGAAAATCAAACAAAGCATAAATATGTTAGTGATATAGAAAGTGACACATCAATTTGGATCAGAAAGTTGTGTAGATTTTGCAATTGTCATACGATTGCATCACATAGTGCAAGCAAGGGATAAATGGGATACAATTTTACAACACACAATTCCACTCACCTTTAGTATACCCTTTCGATCTGTAACTGATGTGCTTAGTGATTTTTTCTGTTGGAAATGGCCACGACGATCTTCAAAACTGTCATCGCTGTCGATGTCGGGCTGCTCGAATGATACTTTGGATCCTTTTAACGATGGTTTCGATGAGGCGGATGATTTCTTTAGATTCGATAGTAGCGGATTTTCAAATGTTTTTAATGTACTACTATTACTAGTTATGCTAAGATTATTCAAGGCGGACACACTTTCAACGTCTTCAGTTTCGAGGATTGGGCTGAATGGTACTCGAGTATTTTGCTGTTGGTCAGCTCCAGATTTTGTGCCACCCGATAGAAGTGTACTGTCTTTGGCACTCTCGACGACCACCGTATCCAAACTGGTCGATGTCGACGAATTGGATAGTGATCCGTCGGCTGTTTCGACACGCGAATAGCCTCTTTGCAATGGATCACGTTTCTCATCCTAAATATTCACCAGAAAGGAAAGAAAAAACAATAGAATCGATTAGAAAAACAAACAATTTCGATTAACAGAATCAAACACAATGAAAAACAAAACAAATTTCGTTCAAAAATCCTCTGTTCGAAATTGAATAAAAAAACCGTTCATTGAATTTACCACTGAAATGAATAGCCCCGCTGTAAGCCAGGAACTAAGCTTTGTAATACTCTACACACGAAAACGAAATTATATTTTCGCGTTTGAATAATCCTCCGCAAAAAAGAATTATTTCTAAAAATGCACAAACTACTCTTGGCTCTCGGAGATCTGGATTGAAAATAATCCCGTATGCGTTGCCTGCAACAGCGTTCGACAGACAAATGAAGATCCATTATCAAATTAGTAATTAAATCAAATTTCAATATTTGCCATTTCCAACCAAGACGTATAACGTATACTGTGACAAAGTTCCATATTTTTCTGCATACTTTTCATCCCGACATTATTGTGTAAAACACTGATAATGCAATGTTCGCAACCGAACACAAGAGCAAGAGATTATCTGTGTATGCGTGTGCGAATGAAAACATCAAAGGGATCAGGTACAGGGAGCAAAACATGTGTACATAACTCACACACACTCTCTCTCTCTCTCTCTCTCTCTCTTTCTATCTATCTAACTCTGTCTCAGCAATCGCAATGACGTTGACAATATGTAATCGCGGCTTCCTAAACCAATTATAGTAATTTGATTTTTGTTCAAATGGTTCCACATTTTTTTTCTGCCATCCCATACTGAACATTTGTTCGTATGAATTGTTTTTGTTTATTCTAATTATCGGCCTGAAAATTGGCCAATGCGATAAGACTCAAATCTTGGTGTCCAAAATTTGAAAGCAGACGAATAAATGAATGGCATGGTTTTTGCGCGGAATAATCGCTCTTTGTCTGTATCGATCATGTTACTATGAGACTGCCCGTTTGTTTTGTAATCACGAGATCACTTCGAAATGTTGTTTAGAAGAAAATCATTGTCGGAATGCCTTTGATAAGCGAACAAGCAAAATAAAGCAAATAATTGAAATCTGTTGACATGAAAGTTTTCCAGTTTTCTTAATATTGTTGTTATGTCTTAAGTTTAGAAATGTGTCACGAAATCGAACGACAACACGTACAAATTGTTCAATAAAGAATCGTAATCGAAACGTCGATGAATAAAAGAAAAATTCATTTCTTTTATTAAAAAAAAACATCGATGTTTTTTCATTGGTTTCAATTGTTTTTTTTCTTTTCTTGCATCAAAAAGAATGTCGCGCAAATTCTTTGCTGATAATCACATCAAAATAGCCTGTTTCTCAATTTGGCCCTACTTTGATTGCATCGAAATCAATGCGGCCACCGGGAAATACTTGTTTCGTCAGATACTATTACGTGGACTGAACAATGTTGGGAAAAAAAGAAGCAATTGTCCAATCGATTACGTTACGTTGCGCAGTTCATCATTCAAAAGAGGTCAATTTTTTTACTTTACTTCAAAGCATCAAAGGTTCTGTCTCAATCACAACATTGGAAAATTGTGCGAGACATGATAACACGCTTACTGATCATTTTTATTGTTTACTTGACTTGGCGTACACTTCATCGAATTTACAACTAGTGTGTTTGTGTTATTGAAAAGTTTGATGTGAAACATTAAACGAATCACCAGGTCAGATTGATGAATGTTTATGTTCAAGGCAACCGCAGGTCATAGTCATTGTTGGCACACAACTGATCACGGACGATTGCATTTAAATGGCCCTTACATTCCATTTTGAACACTGTCAAAAACGTACGGCTGTACAAGAATGCATTTCATGGGGATTTATCGCATCTTTTTCTTTCTTTCACTCCCTCTGTCTCTCTCTCTCTCCTTTTTTTTCTCTTTTTCTCTCTCACTCATTTTCAAATTGAATATGAAGCCATTTTTGCCACATTGAATTAACAAAAATTTGAAGGAAGAAAATCAATGGTGGATATTTGCTCGTTGACTTCATTCATATTCACGTTTTATTTATTCAAATTTGCCGTTTTAATCAATATTCAATTAAATTAAGTCATTCGTTGAAATACGATCGTGAGAGAAACTAATCAAGGAATTTAAATGCTTCATCATTGCTAATGAATTATTGTTATGTTGTGCTTAGAATTAAAAAAAAAATACAATGGGACAAATCGATAAGCACTGATCTTGTTTTCAATCTCAATCACATCTGACTGCTCGTAAATAACGGCACATTTGAGAGAATGAGAGAAAAGAAAATGTGAAGGAAGAAAAGCAACGTTGAATGGAGACGGTGGCATTCATTTTAAAAACCGATTAAATGCTCACAACACCCAAACAAAGGCGATAATAACTGATATGATTCATTTCAACGAACGATACTGTACAGTTTTGTATCAAATAGGTTCATCTTTTGAATGAAAATACAATAATTGGTGAGTTCGAATGGAAAGAATATGCGCAAAATAGATAAATAAAATCCTGAGATTGAATGCGTTGGCATTTCCAATGAATTTCTACACTGAACTCTCATAATTGTTGAACATTCTAAATTCCAAAAAGTGTTTTCGTTGAAATGATTCAATTTTTTGGAATTTATTTCAATCAATGAGGGATAGAGAGTGAGACAGAGGGACAGAGAGACGGAGAAAAAGAAGAGATAACCTTTTGAAAAGAAATCGTATTTGTTTACTTTGCTCGTTGTTCTTCCTGCGTGTTCTTCTAATCGAGGTTTCAGAATCAATACAAATCTGACAAAATTTTTGCAGTGTGTGATGGAAAGAGTTAGCGTCAAAGAAAGCAAAATATTGAAGGTTATTGCTTTTTGTGCATTTTGTGCGTGTTGTGATGCTTTAAAAAAAATGAAATATAGAGCATTTTGCATTGATTTCTTTTCATAAAAGTTGAATCGGTTTAAAATTCGACAACAACAAAAGAAACCAATCAATTTAAAATAGAATCGTTGCTCGCCGCGTTGTGTGCAAAGTCATGTATGCGCTATTTTTGAATGTCATCTTGGTGTGAAATATGATGACAATCACTTGTATGAAATTCAAACATTGAATTGCCCATATCGAAGTACACACAACAGGCCATGGGATCCGGCTCCGTCATACCATTCCAAGCCAAATGCACACAGAAGACGAGCCAGTATACCGCGAAAAACAAAATCGATGTGAGTTGGCCACACAGCAAAACGATGACAACCAAAATGCATATACGATACGAAGCATAAAAAGCAAACTGGCTTTAATACTGTCATTGTTATCAAATTTAAGTGAATGATGTGTGGCACGCTACGTTTGATTCAAACACAAAAAAAAAATACACAACGCATAATAGCCGTAAATTGTGTGAATCAAAGTGGTAAATTGATGTGACAAACCACAAGCCCATTAAGACTGAAGTGGTTACTTGAAGGAACTGAAAGAAGCAAAGCGAAGAAGAGAAGAGTGACGACAAAAAAAAGAGTATTCAGGCGAAAAGCGTCCAACTATAAATAAACCAAAGCATGCTTCTATAAACGGCATCACGTCGAATTCAAATTGTAAACAATCGAACAAAGGCAAGAGACCTCTTTAGCCGACCGTCGCCTTCGTCGTCGTCATCATAGTCGTTGTCGTTTTCTTTAGTGATCCATTTCATGCAATCGCCAAAATGTACACACACTCATTCGCTAATTCCACATACCATAAAACTTATTTCGATGGAAAATTTCAGTTGCTCGAGTGGGGAGTCATTCGATGTTATGTTTTTTTTTTCTCTCTTCTTACAGCTTTGCCAAAGATCTACTCCATAGTAATGACTCAACATAGGAGAAAATATTTAAAAAAAAAAAAAGCTCTCATCAAAGGCAGCAGAAAAAACCGCAAAAATTAACATTTATAATCCTATTCCACATGATTGAAATTATTCCGGAATGCCCAGAACATGTTCTCGAAATGCGAAAGAGAATCTAGTGTGACGGACACAGAACATGAAACTGGTGCGGAACAAAGATGAAACAAAAAATATGTAAATTTTCTGTTTCTTTTGGTGTCGTTGTGTAGAATCCATTTGAATGCTATTAAATACGGGCGTTTTTTTTTTCAGGTCGAGTCAAAAAATTTGTTCACCGTAGAATGACTTTGCCAAAAACATACACGCTAAACTCTGTCCAGGTTGACAAACTTTGAATAATAAATAGAAAGATACAAAAATATCCAAGCAGAAGACTAAAAGCTAACCTGCCGTAAGCATTATTTATTGCGTATCACCATTAGAACATTAACGAACACGAAAGATCTCGTGATGAATGGAAGGCATTTGAAAATGATCGCTGTTTCGCTCTTTTTTTGGTCTCTTGTGCTCTCTCTCTCTCTCTCTCTCTCTCTCTCTCTCTTATCTCGATTAGATCTCGTTTTCGGAGCACCGATGCTTACACAGCGCGTCGAATGTGTGTGTATTTTTTGAAGCATTTTTAGGTGTTTATTGGCAGTAAACAATAAAGTCTTCATTAAAAATTTAACTCTTTTCTTTATGAACTGATTGCGTTTCGTCGAAATTCCAGAATAGAAAAAAAATGTACTTTTATGACGTTTTTTATACCAGCTTTATGACGGTTTTCGGCAATTCTTTGACGAAATTGGGATATTTTTATGACAATTTTCGGAAAAATTCCAGTAAAATTGATTAGGTATTTTGATAATGACGATAATTTTTACTTCAATTTTTCGTATATTTTATGATGTTTTTTTTTATTTATCCAGAAAAAACGTCGAAGCAAAAAAATTGGCACGTTTCTGGGGAATCTAAAATAAAACGAGAAATTCATTCTATTGTCGTGTGTATGGTGTTCAGAACAGCAATAGAATTTTCCATGCTTGTTTCAGCATGCCTTCAATCATTATGCAAAAATCAATTAGATGCTATCTATCATTTGCGGGGCTATTTCTCAGTGTGTTTCATTAAAACATCATCACTGCAAATTGAGCGATGGAGTTGAATCGCAATCTATTTTATTTTTTCTCTTCTCTAAATTGAACTTACCGCCTCCGACACCGTCCGTTTGATTTTGTTCATTAGTCGCCCCATGGCGCCAGATGTTACTGGAAACTTGTTCTCTCTTCCGCTCATTTTAAGTTACTATAATAAATATATATCTTAATATCTGTAAATAGAGAGAGAAAAAAAGAAAAGGACAATGAAAATGATATTAAATGTAACAATTGTAAAATGTTCTAAAGCTAATTAATATCTAGTTGTGTTCTCCACATTGGTCAATGTGTCGATAAAACACATAAAAAGAAATAAATGGTTAAATTTTGATTTGTGCGATTGGGCGGCGGGTCGACAATTCAAGACTTGTGTGAGCTTGAGCGAAATGAGTTTTCGATAAGTTATTGATAGGCGCACATCCCGAAGGGGATCCGGAATATTGCTCTTCATACTTGAAATGTTCTAAACTGAATCGTTGTGATTATTGTAATTATTTCAATGAATATTTTATTGAATTTGATTGATTGTTCATTGGACGTTAGTTTGTGTATAAAGCGCTCTGTTCACGGGGCTCGAGCGATTGTGTCAATATCGAGGAGGACAACGTTTCGCGCATTTGAAATCTTGCCTGTCATAAAAGAAAAAAAAAACCTAATGTGACACAGAAGAGAAACGATGAGGAGAAGAGCAACAGGAAAAAAAACAGCATGCAAATTCATATGGGGAACCAGAAATCGGCATACAGAAACATTTACAAAACTGGTTCGTATGTAGCAGAGAACTGACCTAACTCATGCAATCGATTGCTCAGCTTTCGATTTCTCATCTGTTCGGCGCAGCAACACGACGGAATGAGTACAACCTTTGTTCGATTTACTTAGTCTCTTCCAATGTGTGGGCTAGCCGCACAGATTTTGGTGCTAATTTTTTGACCAACTTACACACGCCAAACAAGTCAAACAACAATTTGTCTCTTTCTGTGGTTGGCACAATCATATGTGCGCGAATTTCAAAGTATATTTGCTCGTGAATGCAAAAAGGATATGCCATGTGCGTATTTGCGATAACAAATGTGATACTATGGAATTATTTGGCGTAAGAAGCAGGAGAAAAATGAGCAAATGAATGAATGAAACGGTTGTACGCGAAAAGGAGAGAGAGAGAAAAGGACAGAAAGATTAGATAAATTTTTTTCCGTTCATCGTGGTCTTTATCTTGCTGGCTTTAACCCAAACCCACCTCAATATAAAAATTGTGTTCTCACTCTAGCCGCATGTCTCGTTGAAATGCTCGTTTGCGCATTTTCATGAATCATGGACTCGTTCGGCTCGATTTTTTGTTCGGTTCATGCAAGCAAGTGAGAGAGAGAATGCAATGATTTGGCAACAAAATGGGTCAATTTCACTTTTTTCGCTTCAATTTGTTATTCTTTTTTTCTGTTGGCGTCTATTATAAAGATGAAAAATCACTGCATTGAATCCGAAAAGCGGCCAGAATTTTCGAAATGGTCGATATCGAATGTCACCCATGTTCCGATTCCAAATCGCATTTGAAAAAGAAAAGACTGAATTTTGGCATATTTGCAATTTTGACCCTTTCGTTGCATCGCAGCGCCATTTTACATTTCTTATGGAGATCTAGGTGGCGCTGCAGATAGTTAGGTTGAAAAATTGCAATAAGTCCAATACCACACGATATTACACGACAGTTCATTTTTGTATATCGATATATGATTGCTTGCTATCAGTAACAGTTTGTTTGTCGCGTTTGTTCACGCTCATTTTAGCCAAAATTACACTTTTTTGCCCATTTCACCCACTGCGAAATGATAACGAAACTCATAATATTATTGCAAAATAAATGAATTAACGAATTTGAGCACGACGCCGTTCTCTATCTCACTAATAATCCTCCATGCCATGCGTATCATTCCACTTCAATAAAAGTTCCATTCCAGTGAATTGAATAAAATTGACGCCAAATTGACAGTCGCCGCATTTAAAATGTTTTTAATTTTTGTGCGAGAGAGCATTTGAATCGGAAACGCTTCTCGTGACATTGCCAAATTTGAAAGTGTCAAAGTGAATGAAATCTTCGATGAAATATAAAAAAGTCGTTGGTTCGTGTTTGATCTTTGACGGTTGGCTCAATTAAGGAAAGGTGAAACATGGATAGATGTGAAAACGAACACCGAAAATGTTTCGCATCATCTCACGTGAAGGTTTCTAATTGCTTCCTGCTGTTCATTATTCGAACAGTATTTACTCTTCGTTATTATTTTTTTTTAAATGTCAACAGTTTTGGGTTGGTACATTAACAATAATCTTCTTTCAATGGTTACGGGCCATTCGTGATAATTTACTGAATTTATCGGAACAAAACCAAATGGAACAGAACAATTGAACAATTGTCACATACACACACACACACACAATCACACTAAAAATAAGATCACTTACATAGAAATAAAAATTAAATTATTCGAAATGTGTAAAATGCGAGCGAATCTCGTTCACTTCAATTTCAATGCTATGCACTTTACTTGGGCCGCTGTGAAAGAGAGTGCGCGTTCGTTCGCTGAGACTCTTCATTCAATACTTGGCTATTAAAAATAGGAATTGTGACTTTCGGCATGTTCTAAATATTAGCCATGTTTATTTTTATCTTGATGTGTCTCTTTGTGAGCGCGCGAGACGAGCAAGAGCACATTTTTCATACATATATACATTATTTATTCGTGCACAATCACAAGTATTATTTTGATGAAGATCGCGCGCCAACTCACGATCAACACAGTACGCTCCGTCATCGAGTTCAATCAATTTGTGTGAATTGCGTGCAGTGCTTTAAAGGAATGACAAATGAAAACTATTCCAACTATTTTAACTTTGTGAACGAGATAAAAAAATATCAATTAAGTGCAAACAATTTGTTTCGCAAATGATTTGCGAATCGGATTATTCGCGACGCACACGAACAACATCGCACGATGTCACCAAAGTGTGTGTGCGTGTGTGTGAGACGAGTGACAATGGACACAACAAACCAACCATTTTTGTGGTCACAATATATTATTTATATTTTTTGATTGCATCAATGTTGAGGTTGTTGATTGCTGTTTGTGTGTGTGCAATGTGCACAGCTACGTGTGCGACATGTGCACCGTGTTATACGGTGCCGCATGCTTAAAATGCATTTCATTCAGTTTTTTTTGTTGTTTTATTTTACATTTTATTCTTTCAAGCCTGTGCAGTTTTTCGTGTTCTTTTTGGCTTTGCACAAATATTGTCACGCTTATGTACGAACCAATGTTGGGCGACGCGGGAGATTTTTGTTTATTTTATTCATTTTATTTTTTCGTGCGCCATTTGATTAGGGGCTCGTCTATGGCTATGAAAAACCATGCATCTATATATACACGTTATTATGGAGCAAATACTTAGTCATGTCAGAAACAATGACAAGAAGATTCGTATACTTCGGTGTCTTGTTTCTGTGTGCATTCATTTTTTCGTCTTCATTGTTCGCAAAGTAACTGAAACACGTATTACCGAACGCGCCTCTCAATGCATGCGATTTGTCGTTATTATTTCAAGTACGTGCATATAAACTATATTTCCGCCACGTGCATTATATAATTGAAGAAAGCTTTAATTGTCCAACTCTATGCTCTAGTTTTGGTTTTCGGTTTTTTTTTCCCTTTTATCGTTATTTTATTTTTGCATTTTTTTTTTTGTTTTGTTTCGGTGTGACACTTTTTCTGGAAACGCTTCGACAATAATTAATTGTGACACACGTTTAATGTGTACATTCGAAGAAGAAATCGTTTAATGTCGAGAGCAAGAAAAAAAAAGAGGCGCGAACCTTCAAGTCAATCGACTAAATGAATGGTTTGCATATCGCAACCCTTTTTTGTCATCTATTGAAACGAAATGACACTTTGAGCTGGAATAATACGTATTTCCATATATTGTCGTCGGCCAGTTGACACATCAGCCTACATAGTTAACCTACTCCCCCCGCAACTCAAAGTGACTACGATGACGATACATCACACATTTGAAATAAATTAAATTAAAACAATTCAAACGTATTCAAATTTTTCTCACTTACACAAAACGAATGCTAATCAAATTGAAAAGAAAAATTTTTCGCGCGCCTCTTTGCAACTATGCCACTAATTATTGATAATTTCTATGCATTCAGATCTAAATTAGATGCTAACACATATTCCGGAAAATTAATGCACTGCACATGCATCGATGCTATTTGCAAGAAGAGAGAGAGAGAGAGAAAAAGATGCTCCGACTTACACTTACTTTCTGCTGAGTATCAACCAGTGACCAGAAAGCAAACGAGAGAAGAACAACAAAAATCGATCGTAATCTCAACTCGGAGATAACAATTCAAGCGAGATTCGTAATTGAAATTTCAGTATTTACTCTCTACGATCAAATATTTGCGAACGTGAATCTGAATCAGATGATCAAAATCAGAATTTCACCTAATTTTGTGAATATTGGCTGGAAGAGAGACAGAGAGAAGAAAAGAGCAGAAGAAAAACAAACACAAACAATTGAACGGAGCAACATGGTTTTAAGACGATTTGTAATAAAACAAACTGAATGGTGTAATATTTGAGCTTCATAGCATTTCGCCGCAATATTTTCCAATCAAACGGTAAATTACTGGTTGGAATATTATTGCACATTAAAAAGCGCCATTTGTCACGTGAATTGGTTGGGAAAAATTAGCAATCGACATGGAATTATATTGTGAGTGATTCATTTAAACACCCATTTGTTAATGAGGAAAATGAGATTTAATTTGAAGAAAGAACTATCAGTGTGATAGTCTCAGCATCAAGAGAGTAATGAATACATTGAATGTGAATTGCAACACCATTTCCCTCCCATCGAAATGGAAATCACCTGATCGGCCGATGGCCTGATCGCCTGATCGTCATGCGTATAAATAAAATTTAGTTCAATCACTCGATGTAAGCAGTTTTTTTTTTCCTTGTCATAATAATGCACCAATTTTTCAGTCCATCGTTTTGCAGGTGAATTATTCGTTCGCATTATACCGAAATCAACCGGTATTTCTACAGATATACACACAGGCCGCACCACCGCGCTTGTCATCGACAACGAAACAGAGTGTGAACAAGAAATACACAAAAAAAGCGACGCAAGACCTATATGTTAATAACATTTGTCAGCTGATTTTTTCTGATACGTCGTCATCTTTTTCAATGTCCAACGAACTGCTGTTTCGATTTTAAATAAACGTACATGGGCTTTTTCTTTGCATGTATTATAAAATAAAATTTGTGAGAAGAAGTTAAAAAAAAACGGTAAAAATTCGTGTTGATTTTTCGCACGATAACGTTCATTCACGTAACACACATCGCAAAATGATCAATCAAAATCAATAATAAGTTGATCGAAACGACGATCATACATGCTCATGATACTGCTCATCAAAAAAATTCAATCAATACATTTCATGCGATTCACTTGATTATTGATTCGGTTAGTCAATTTAGGGCGAACAATTTGTAGCGTGTGACTTGAAATGATGACGCCAAAAAAAAATGTTTGGACTAAGTAGTTTTATTATTACCGACACTCACAACTGGTCGCATTGTTTAGCATGTGATACGCTGGTCTGTGTCACACACACAGTCTCTCACTCTATCACTCTGCACATTGATGAGCCTTCAATTTGGCTGTTTTAGTCTAATTTGTTGTAGTTGATTGCTTAAATTGACAAGTTTTGCAAACAAAGAAATCGACTCAATTGAAGGTCTTGCTCTCT
The DNA here is from genome assembly GCF_009176505.1 of Sitodiplosis mosellana. Taxonomy (NCBI): domain Eukaryota; kingdom Metazoa; phylum Arthropoda; class Insecta; order Diptera; family Cecidomyiidae; genus Sitodiplosis; species Sitodiplosis mosellana. The sequence goes on from NW_022601438.1 coordinate 9,028,005, forward strand.
CTCTCTCTCTCTCTCTCTCTCTCTCTCTCTCTCTATGCATCTTCCAGAATCTGAAGGAGGTGAAGGCGGAAATTCACACAGTCCTGTGTTCAAATCAAAATATGAATACTCACTATCGACAGCAATTTAATTAGATTTCGAGCCGAAGTTGTCGAACTAAATCTTGAATGAAACGAAATATGAAAGTCTGGATGTGTCACCTCATTTCTTCTTATTTTATTGAATATTTTAAGTTAAAATTCTGTTGAATTAGTACCATTATGTAAGATTATGAATGATACGATTGAAACGAAAGAGGGAGAGAGAGAGAGAGCGAGAGCGTGAGAGACAATCGATTGAATCTTTCCAAGCAACAGTGTAATATCGTTGAACTGCTCATTTCAAATGCGGCGGACATTCAATCGTGACGTTGAATATTTTACGGTCACAGCATCTAGCTGACGAAATACACGCGAATTTGCGGCACGAATCAATCATAAAAAAAATTTGCGAGTGGAAGATTTTTTCTCTGCACCGTTGCTATATTCAATGAAACAGTCTTCTGTGTACTAGTATCTTAAATACACACAGGTGTAAGCGCAAAATGTGAATGTGCTCTAGCCAACGTCACAATGAGTTCATTTTTGTATGTTTTTTTTTCTCTCTATTCGCTCTTCGTTTATAATTGATGGCTTCTGGTTCATGGTTTGTGCAAATTTTTTTTGTGTTCGTTTCTTGCGAATTACCTTCTATTTGCACGCGCGCAATTTTGATGTTTGCGCGCAATTATCATACACATCAACCAGTGTAATCAATGTAGGATTTTTTTTTAAATTCTGGTTACGATTTGATTTGTGCGTTGTCTTTCTCTTCCTCTATCGCGGCGAATATCGATTGCCGTGAGCTAAATACATTACGTTTCTACACATGATAACCGTGACCTTGACATGTAGTATGCATCCCTCTGAACAAAATCGAACAACTGAACGCAAAATGCGGCACCTACCTTTTTAAATTGGTGTGTTCCTGTTTCGGTTTCCTTCGGTTTGTGTTGTATGTGTATTTCAACTTATATATCTCTACACGATATTGTCTGTCTCTCTCCTGTTCAATCCTTTTATTTCTGTTGCTGGTGCTGGTACTGCTGCTGCTACCGCCGCTGCCGTCGTTGTCGTCGTTTATTTTTCTCTCTTACTCAAACAATCTATCACCGTTTTATTTGCTCTTCGTCGCTTCTTTGAAAATTATTTTCGTTCACGAATATCACTATGATTTTTGTGTGGTGGTTTATATGGTTATTTTTAGTCGTTTAAGTGTGTCTCGTTCTTCTTTTTTTCTTGTAGTTGTTGTTATTCATCGTTTGTGTTGCTGGTGCAGCACGCTGAAGCGTTTTTTCCCTTAAAATTGACTTAGGCTTTGGTGTATTACTTTGTTGTTATTCGGTTTCTTCTTTTTTCAATATGCCACGAGAGTATATATATACTAAGTGTCTTTCTCTTTATCTCATCTCTTTTTTTTATTCTCTTGTTTGATTATATGTTTCAGTTCTATTCACACTCGGTATCGGTTCGTTCTATTCGTTCATACGTGAAACCGAATGATGATCATTCAATTTTTATTTTCTCTCTTCGGTTCAACGGTTAGATAATCGATAAAACAAATTGAATGTCAAACTAAGCGGTAATTCAATCGATGCGTATTTAAAAATGAATTTTTTATGGTATTATCCTTATGTTGATTGCTTCGTTGTTGGACCGTCGTCATCGTAATTACTACACTCACTCACTCTCTGGTTTTCTCTCTTCGCTGTGCTACTAGTCGGTCGTCTAGTTTAACGCATTGGTTCAGCCGGATTTTTTTTTTGCGCTGCTACCGCGCTGCTGTTTCGTTCGTTTGTTTCTTGTTGAACCTGATACGATACTTATCTCTCCCGACTCGTTGGCATTTACTTGTTTCGGCTGTTCAATTCGGTTGAATGTATTTGTTTTTTTTTGCATACATTCGTCATCAGTCATCACCGTAATTTTCAGCGTATTTGTGGCAATGCTTCTCAAATCCTTCACTCAACATTGAAATAGGTCCAGGTGCTCACCAGATGATATGAAATCGCTTCCGGTTGACTGGATCACCGATTCATAGCAGAAAGCGCTAAATCGCCCAACACAGTCAGTCAGTCGCATATTCGTAAACAGACCGGCCCAAAAAAAACCGCAACGAACAATCGAGAAAAAAAGAGAGAGAAATGATCGGATTAGCTAATTAAATAGGGAATGGTTCGATGCGCAATCGCACGACACACACACAGAGAGAGAGAGAGAGACACACACACACCAATGTACCATCAAAATTGCCTCACTAATTGCACGTACACAAAACAAACATAAAAGAAAAGCAATGAAAAAAAACGCGTCGCGTCGCGTCGCTCTATACGCGTAAAGTTGGAGATGGTGCGAAAAAGAATTTCGCTTTTTAACTAATCGATTGAGTCATGTTCGCGAAATGTTTAGAAATGTCGAGCCGCTTACCTCTATGGTAAATACTTTCCGAAAAATCCGAAACACATTCAAAACACTGTGTACGATATAGATATAAAAACAAATAACTAACTATTCAAAATAAATCGAACAAACAGAGGAAAAAAAATGACTGTGAAGTGTCTATCTATATTAAGTGTTATGTCTATAGACTATATATATATTGTAGCTATATTATACTGTGTGGTAGCCGCGTTTCTTGCTCATTGTTTCGAATTCGCAATTGAACAGGCACAAAAAACCATGCTAGAAAGCAACGTTCGGGAGAGAGACAGAGAGAGAGAGAAATCGCTACATATCTTTGCCGAACCGTGAGGCCACCTCTCTCATTTGTGAGTCAAGTTGACGCAACTGATCGGAATCGATGCGATCGCTTTTCAACTGAATTGGATTACACTAAACACTCGATGGTGTTTCTTTTTTCGTTACTCGTTGCTTCGAGCTATTTCATAATATTCACTTCTTCTTACTTTCCAAATGACTAATTTACTTGTGGTTTAGTAACAATTCTTAGACATTGATTTGTTTCAATGATGGTAATCGGATTGTTATCGTTTATGGCGTTTACCAATAGTTTGGAATTACCGGGTAATTACGAGACAAAGGTCGGTTATTTTTTGGTTTGTAAGAGTTAGCCTAAGCTTCAAATGTATAAAATCGAATCGAACATGAATATTTAAAACAAAAAACAATCATTCGAACTACTGCGATTATAGCATGCTAAACAAACAACGATAAATGGTATAAACAACAACTAATCCTTGCTACTGCACTTGCGTTAATAACATTTATCGGTTTCTCCGTTTTGTTTGCAGCAAATGTGCGCGTGCGCGCATGTGTGCTTCTTCAAGAATTCTTTGGCACAGAACATTTTCACCGTTTGAATACACAGCAACCGAAACAAAAACAATAACAAACACTTGGTCGCATTATCTAATGATCGTTCGATCCTGCGAAGTTAAAAATGTACGATCTGTTCAATGGCACATACACCAAAAGTGTGTATGCTTATAAAGGAATTCAATGATTCGCGTATTCTCTTCTCTCTCTCTCTCACTCGCTGTCGTCACCGACATGTGCCTTTTTCTCGGCAAATTCTTTTCTTTACTTTCTATGCGTCTCCACTTCAATTTGTTCTTTTTTTTTTATTTTTATCTTTTGTTTGACTCATTCGTGCTGATTTTTTTTTTTTAATTTCTTACTCGGCAGTCATTGTTTTGGTTATTAAAATTATAAATTTGATTTCAGAAGACAACGAAAAAAAAATGCTCAACAATTTTTGTGTTCATTAAAATTCGAATGAGTCTCGCAAGTATTTTACTATTTTTTGTTTCTGTTGGCAATGTGTTCTGCGTGGTGCATTATATTTTTAACGTGTGCTTTTGGCATACAATCAAACGCGATCAATGTGCGTTGCTTACATTTTTTTTTTTGCTTTGATTTGCTTGTGATTTTCTGTATGGCGTAGAAAATCGACCAAACTTCGTTGGGGCAAACAAAAAAACGAGGAAAAACAACGTTCGTTCGTCAAATTGTTTTTCGATACGTTGTTTTACCCTCTGCTCAAACAAAAAAAAATTCGCCAATGATAATTTTTCGGGTGATGTAACGATGTAAACTATGTCACTATTTAGAACTTGATCGAAAGTTAACTGTTGAAATTGATTGATTTTGATATATTTATTTTTGACTTTAAACCAAACGAATTTGATCAACAACAAAAATTTATTGTAATAAAACCGCTTTTATTTTCGTTTTTTTTTGTGTGGAAAAAATACACAAACAGAGAGCGTGCACTGTAAGTTTTTCTCATTTGATATTATCTACAAAACTGAAGTGTACATATCAAATGGTTCTGGTATATATAGGTTGGGGTATCGTCGTGCCGGTTCGGTGTGTACTTCAGCAAGTCGCTGAATTAGGCTGTCCGCACAAACAACATGTCTTTTGCGATCGCATCGACGAATCATTATGGAATCATCAAAGCCATGAATGAACCGAATGTGAATTTAATTAAAAACGCAATAAATCTTGGTTTATGACGACAATGACATTACCAGAAAATATTCAATGTAAAATGAAATGGGCGAATATCGATTAATTTGTTGGAATTTCAACTGAATCTTTTTATCAATGTGACGCATATCCAAACGCACATCCAAGCGCATACCCTACTAACTTTGTATCAAAGTTCGAGTGAATTTTTCTTGCTTCAAAACAAAATCAAAGCTTTTCTATCATGTTTTGTCGAACATCCATGAAGCGAGTAGGTATTGAGGCAATTCATGGCCAGCCTATTTCTCGCGTACACAATGTGTGTATTTAAATCGTAGTATGTTGTGTTTTTTTTCCGTTGCTTGTGTTTAGTTCATTCTCTTCTTTTTCTCCGCTCTTCTTTTCGTTGACGATTATTTTCGGTGGTCGTTTTTTTTCGTCGTTGTATCGTTGCTTATATGTGTTAATGCGTTGTGTTTTTTTCTCTCTCGTTGGGTTATTTTATTTTGCTTTCATTTTATTCCGAAAAACGATGCTCGGATTGGGAGCGTTTGACGTATTTTCTATAGATATTTAAATCTATCCTTGTCTATCAGATCGTATTTTTGTGTATGTGTGTCGTACACGAACGGGGAACGGTTTGCTGTGTGTCAAGTCGATAAATACGAATGTGTATTTATTTTATACATGTGTAGTAAATTTGAAGTTAGTTGGGCAGTCTGAGGAGACAGCTTCATGTGTGTGATACATATGCGGTATTTATATTTTTTGTATTCGTCGAATACACACATTTTGCGATGCGAAATCGCGACTCGCATACACACACAAAACATCATCGTCACTCACAATATATATATCCGAGCACCACAATTACAGCTAAATGCTGTTTTTTTTTCATAGCCCGTTTTCCTTTTCATTCTCACTCCGTGTGTCTCTGACTGATTGATTTGCTCGCGGTGCGCGCGCTTTGTGCGAGTGAAACGAAAAATTTGTGTGTGTGCCCGAAGAACAAGTGTTAAGAATTGTCGTGTTGCATTGCATCTCTCGGAATTGAATGCAATGTGTAATGCAATTGATAGAACATACATCTCAGATGTTGAGGCGATATCATATGTTGCGCCGTTGCCGACATACCATTTTACAATATATTCAATCAATATTGGCACAACGCGCGTTCGCGGCAGCCTGAAGGACATTGGGAGTCAATCAACAGGTAATCAACGGCCCGGCCCAATCGCGCACATGCATTACACAACGGCACATACGGCAAATGGAATGGCGTTAACTGTTGATTCCATGAAATGCATTTGATTTACATTTTAAATGATCGTCGTCGATCAATTTAACACTATGATTGTTCTTGGGGCACCCAGGGCCCCCAGCGAACTTTAAAGTTGAATAAAAGTACTAAACAGTGTATAAACCAACCGGAGTTAAGTCTCATTGTATAGATTGAACATTTCTCTACACGAATGAAAAAAAAAACATATGCATATGTGTGAGTATGTGTAAAATACAGCCTGCCGCAAAACATGTTACGCTGTTGTTCTTGGGGGACCACAGGGCCCCATGGCTATTTTATATTATAGCTGGACTATGATAAGAGATATCGACTTGGTGTCTATGACGAAGTTGTAGTACTCAAGCTGCTCTACAACTTCGCCGTAGACATCAAGTCGTTATCTCTTATCAGTTACGCGAAAAGCCGCGAAAACGTGAAAAACGCGAATTCATAGTTTCTCACTTTTCAAGGAACTGATAAGAGATAACGAGGTGGTGTCTATGGCAAAGTTGTAGCTCTGGTCGAGTACTACAACTTTACTACGACACCAAGTCGTTATCTCTTATCAGTTACGCGAAAAAATGATAAGAAAAAAATCGCGTTTTTCACGGTTTTCTGCGGTTTTTCGCGTATTCCGCAAAACTGATAAGAGATAGCGAAATAGTGTCTATGGCAAAGTTGTAGTTCTGGTCAAGTACTACAACTTTACTACGACACCAAGTTGTTATCTCTTATCAGTTACGCGAAAAAATGATAAGAAAAAATTCGCGTTTTTCACGGTTTTCGCGGCTTTTCGCGTGAATGATAAGAGATAACGACTTGGAGTCTATAGCGAAGTTGTAGCACTTAAGCTGCTTTACAACTTTGGTAAAGACACCATCTCGTTATCTCTTATCGGTTTGGAGGAATACGCGAGAAACCGCAGAACACCGTGAAAAACGCGAATGTTTTCTTATCATTTTTTCGCGTAACTGATACGAGATAACGACTTAAGGTCTGTGGCAAATCATAGTACTCGACCAGAGCTATAACTTTGCCATAGACATCATCTCGTTATCTCTTATCAGTTCCGTGAAAAATGATAAGAAAAAAACGCGTTTTTTCGCGGTTTTCAGCGGTTTCTCGCGTATTCCGCGAAACTGATAAGAGATAACCAGATGGTTTTCGGCAAAGTTGTAGAGCAGCTTGAGTACAACAACTTCGCCATAGACATCAAGTCGTTATCTCTTATCAGTTACGCGGAAACCGCGAAAACCGCGAATTTTTTCTTATCATTTTTTCGCATAACTGATAAGAGATAACGACTTGGTGTCTGTGGCAAAGTTGTAGTATTCGACCTGCTCTACATTTCTGTCGAAGAGGCAAGTCTCTTACTTCTTATCAGCTTCACTAAAACGATGTCGGAAAATTTTGCGATTTTTGCGTTTTTTCGCGTTTTTCGCGGAACTGATAAGAGATAAGCAATATTTGTTGCACCAAAATTATAGCAAACTTTGAGTATTACAACTTTGCTTCAGACACTAATTTGTTATCTCTTATCACAGTCCAGATTTCATATGAAATATCTTGGGGGCCCTGGAGTCCCCCAAGAACAGTAATATGTTGCAAATATGAAGAACAGTCATAGTGTTAAATTAATATCAATCAGGTTGGCTTTTTTTTGCAACGATACACGAGCAAATTGTGTATGGGATGACATTCAAATAGGCATCTAGCACGCACTTGTTTATGTCATATCTTCCAGCCAACAAAAAGAGGTCCAATAAATCAAATTTGCCAATCATCGTGTTTTTTGCAAAAGGTAGACGCTTTGTAACAGTTTGTTTGGGCCAGAGAGAAAGAGAGAGTGAGGGAGGTAGGTAAAGTGTGTAAAAATACGATGAATGAAATGCGAAATCTGTTCCAATGTATGTGTACCGTTTCGAATCCATTAATGTGAAACAAACAAACAAATTCAAAGAAAGAGAAAAAAAGCACGGACACACACACACACACACACAAATGCACGCCAGCAACGGCTCAGTTATTAAAATCATGAGTAGTATAAAAATGTTTATGAAACTGCAATAGCGGACCCAAATATTTTGGGAATTTTCCACTTGCATACGCATCGAGCAGTCACGCGTCGGTGATCTATATGGAATTTTGCACAAAAAATACACAGTCTTAACACACTTGTTGGCGTTTTGTTCTCCTTTGCGGTGCCGTATGGCCTTTTCGTGTTATTTTCGATGTTTATCGATATTGTTGTTGTTGTTTCAGATGGATATGTTTCATGCTGGAAAATTCTTTCATATGACTCATAGTTCACCGGCGGCTAAATTCGACATTGGAGCAAAAGAGATAGACTGCTCTCCAATTTCAAATTACTACGCGAATGTTCTATATTCATACGCAACTGATAATTGTACCGATGATAATATTCTCGTAATCCTTCTCTTTCTTTGTTCAAGCTGAGGAGCGCACAACAACAAAATTGTGTGGGCCAGCGACACATTGTTCCCTTGTGCTTTGTTTTTTTTTCTTCTGTTTTTAGGTTGCCTTTGTCGGCGCTTCACCCATATCAGTTGATCCGATTACTTTCGTTCCGTAATGGAAAAAAGCAAGTGAGAGCGTGAGGTTGACGCGCCTGCCATCGTACGCCACTTAATGACACACTAAATTATAATGGAATCCAGTGCCAATGTTAGCCTAATGACACACCAAAGTACTTGAATGATTATACGCTAAAACAAAAATGACACACTCTATGATTAAACAAGAATTTTTTTATTGCCAACGTCATTCGATGATCGTTGCGTCGCCTCATATACCATGTATATTAAAACCATTTTAATCATACATCGCTCTTTCTTATGGAAAATTTATTGCAATTTTGTTTTCGCTCTTGGGCTTACACTCCACATACATACACACACAGGCACATCGGACATGTGTTTATATCGACTGTGTGTTGCAGTTTTGTTTTCAGTTTGTATGCCATAAACATAGTAAAATGAACGAAATGAAAATCGAGACGCACACATACAACGCACCAATATTTATGCACAGCAGGTATTCATGGGTTGTGATACATGTAACTCTCTCTCTTGGAATGGCACGAAAGTCATATTGTTGGAATGGAGGCAGTGGCCCTTATCAAAAATATATGCAACGACTGGAAATTTATACGTATATTATCGGTCAAGAGCAAGTATGCAATACTAATCGATTGGAGGTATTGCCACATGTATTTGCCAGGGGGATATGCCGAATTTTCCGAAATAAAAACTTCTGATCCGAGATCAGTGATCCCAAAAGTATCAATGCATGAATTTTCAATGGAATAAACCATGTCATTATAACCTTGAAAATGGTTACTCATGAATTAATCACCCAAAATAGTGACAAAAACCATTTTAAACTTTGCCCACGTCTCTGCATCCCAGTGACAAAATTTTTACTCATAGGTTCGTCAATGATTTAGTAGGAAAAACGATAAGTTTTTTTTCTCTTTCTTTTCCTTTAATCAGTTTCAGTTTTTTTCTGATTCATAAATTTTGTTCTGTGACGATAGTGGCCTAGTGAGCATTCAATGACGTTGTTACTGCGTGTTATAAATTGTTGCCCACAACAACAACGACAACGACAACGCCGGCGACAACAATTCCAATATTCTACGAATATGCTAACTCTTTTGCATCGTTTGTGTTTAAATCACGCGCGAATTTATCACACTGTGATCACGCGTTTTCGACGATATTAATAGAATCCCGGTTTATAAAAATAGTAAAATATTTGCTGCTGCGGCTGCTGATATATATTTTTTTCTTCCTTATTTCCAATCAGATTTTTGTTACGGCTGCTGATGCTGGTGGTTTGCGAATGTGCTGCGTTCAGCATGCTACTGCTGTTATACAGCTATATTCTCGTATTGCGTATTTCTGAAGAAAAGAGAGAAAAAAGCACTTTATCGGCGGGCATTCTTCTTGCTTTTTGCGAGTTATTTTCATATTCGTAATGATTTAATACGAGGCCATTGCTGCTTGCTTGCTTGCTTGCTTGTCTCATTATTGTGGAAGCCTGTTTGACACGATGTGTTTCGCTTGTTGTGTTTTCATACGCCTTTCGGAATGTAGAGTGAATGAATCGCAGAAAAAAAAAAATTTACAGAAACGGCCACACAGAGACAAACTGTATCGAATGATGTAATAGACGAGCCCTCTAAATTGATTCGTCGATACATTCATTAGCCGTGCACACAGAATATACAAGCGTGTGCGAGCATGAATTTCGATACGAATTCGCTCACACAATGGTGCTCACATATGGTTCTTGTAAGTACTGATTTTGCTATTGTTGTTTTTCGTTTTTATTTCCATAAATTCAATTAGTTTACTGATATGGAATTTGATTTGGTAATGTGATTTCCAGAGAAATAGGATGTCAAGATAAATATGATGACGAGATACCGTCTGATTAGAGAACTATTTCACAAATATGATGAAATATTCCCGTTTGGACGATAATTGTCGACGGTTATGTGTGTTTTTTCTCAACTTTGATTCGGAGAAAGAAATTCGACATAATGTGGTGTGACTTGGCCAGTTCAAAGGAAATGCTCGTGCATGTGACATAAGCCATACATATATTAGCACGTAAATATATACATTCACTTATACTGCCTGCTCATTCTCGTCACACAGAATGAGAAAACTCGTTCGTTTTGACTTCCCCCACACATACAAATACTTCATAACTGTCGCCTCATGCACACTTGCTCAACGGCACGACGAACACGAAAACAAAAAGAAAAACAACAACAGAAGAACGGTCTATGAAGCATGTGATAGCATAGATATTTATATTAGAAAGGATAAAGAAACATCGAAATGAGCAAGAGAAAAACAACTGTGCGATGACAGCGAAAAATAACCAACGAACGAATGAAGCAGCAATAGCACAAATAGCAAAATACTGGTTTGAATGGTCGATGTGTCGACGTTAACGACAACGACGACGACGACGACGACGACGACGACGACGACGACGTCATGCCAAGCCCTCGCGCGCGTACGCGCACATTCGGCGATGTTCATTAAATAATATTGGTGAGAATTTGCTTTCAATTTAAAATGACTTGAATGATTGACAACTCGAGATGCCCGTTTGTTTTGCCTCTCAACAACAAGCCCCCTTTACTAAATTAGCCTTGCTTCATTTTCTGTATAATATTTGCTGTGTGTGTGTGTGTGTGTGTGTGTGTGTGTGTATGTATTCTTATTATTTTTTTTATCATTTCCATTCAAGAAATTTATTTTGTGAACGGAATGCACTCTGAACGAAGCGAATTTTAATTGAAATGATCGATGGTTTGGTAATCGTATGTCTTAAGCATAGTTGTTATTTTCTCTCTCTCTCTCTCTCGCTCTCCCTCAATTCATCATTATATTCAATTTTATTGGTAATATTAATATTATCTGCAAGTGATACGGTGTGATCGTCACATCGCCCATTCCGTCCAATGTATAATTGAATGGCGACAGTAATATTTGACGTTGTCGACTGGATGTATGTTTGCGTGCTGCTTTCAATGGATGATTATGCGAGCAAGTGTGTGTGTGTGTGTTGTCGACTTGTATGCGCTTCCAATCACGATGATTGAATCGGTGACGGTCAGCGAGTTCATCAAATGATTAGTTCGACATTCAAATTCAAATTTAGTACAAACATATCAATTGAAAATTAAAAAAAAAAAGAATTTATACAGAGAAGAAAAAAACCACGACGGTTTTTCACTTTGTTCCTCTTGCAAACGTGCCACTACCAATGTATTTTGATGCATGATTGCATGGAAATCGTTTTCATTGATCGATTTGCGTATGAAACATTCGATAACAACAAGAAAAAAATCGTTTGTGGGGTGTGTAAATGAATGACGTAGGTGGGTTGATTGCTGTTGATTATTTGACGACAAATTAATGAACAGCAAAACAATCAGTGAAAATGTAAGCAAATCAAATTTGTACACTAGCGCCGTCGAGAGAAGATCTCTTTGCCTCCCAAATAAAATGAATGAATAAATAAAACAACACCACCGAAAACACACAAAGCACCAGGCGAAACAAAACGACGCGCACACACACACACACACATACACAAAATGAACGGAAACACATTTTATTGACTTAATGAAATGAGTGAAAGCAATTTAATTCTATGCCATTTGGCTTATAATTGTAAATTATGGCCTTTTTTCCTCTTTCTTATTCTCACTTCTAATTTTATACTGTAGTAGCACTTATTCGGAGGCACACTCATCAAATTCCACTTTTCATCTTGTTTCGTTTCTTTTATTGTTTTGCCGCGACTCATTTGATTTAACCACAATTTGTGTTCTTCTCATGTACATATATATCGGATTGGATACAACAGTGAATTTTCCGAATTACTTTTTTTTTCTACGTTTAACGCACCATTAGATAGACAAACTAGATGTGAACTGATGTGCATACACAACGAATACTCATGCGAACAACCAATTTTTCATTTACCAGTGCTGTGCTATGTCGTTGGGAAATCAGGTGAAATTTGAATCGCAATTTGTTTGTTATTGTTTTGATGTCTGGTATATTTTTGTTGTTGTTGTTGTTGTTGTCTTGTTTCATTCGGCTATGACTACATACATAGGTTGCATTTGCCTTATGCCTATTTTTAGATCACACTTTTTGTTTTTATGTTATAATTAACACACACACTCACACATAACAAAATTAACAAAATTGAAAACAATTCCGATATTTATTTTGAACTGCGAAGCGCGTTTAACGAGGGAATCAAAAGGTGTTTGACGTCTTTTGGAAGCAATACATGATGCTATACAGAGCGCACCGAAAAATGCACGTTATATTTATCCGTTGTTAAGATTTCATCTGACATACGGCCACGCAAACCGCACAGATTTTCACCAAAGCGTCTTTGTGTCATATATTATGTCTTGGTTCCTCTGTCGTTGAGCTTTTCTTTCCAGTGTGTGTTGACTGTGTTTCATCGAAAGTCAAGCGGTTTCGGTTCAGAATTTAGCTTTCATTTTCTCTAGTTTTCTACGCAATACACATCGCAATGCACACACATATTTATCCTTGATGGATTCTCGCATCGGGTGGTTTGTTGTGGATGTTTTTTTTCATGATGTCTATATGTCCATATAAAATATAGATGCGGTTGCTGTTTATATACTTATATGTATGTACATTGTCGCACGCAACGCTAATACGCGCCAAAAAAATAGTTTCAAACATTTGCACGAAACAAGCAACGCACACAGTGAGTCTCTCTCTCTCTGTGTGTGTGTGTGTCTACGTGTTTGTGTGTATCGCAAACAAACAACCGAAACGAAAGGAAAAACCGAAAAATGGAAAAATAACATTTCGATGTATATGCTGTTGGCGACTAGAAAATCAACGAAATCTCATTTAAAGTCGAGAAAAATCTGTCTCTATCTATCATAAACGACCTCCAGGATATTGCTCCGGCTAATGAACACAGTTAGCCAACAAAAGCGAAAAGCTTTCTATCAGCTGAATTGTATTTGGAGCAATCGATAAATTCAGTCGTTCGGTATTCTTTCTTCTGTGCTTTTTTTTTATTGTTTCGGTTCATAATTTGATGTGTGTTTGCAGTTGTAGATGATGCGGATGACACGCTTTTCCATGTGCATGTGCGGGTGTGGGCGTGTATGTGTGTGAGAGATGCCGGTTCCACAATGTCTGAGTCCCATTTGACTGAACACCATCTCTCCATCCGCGTTTTTCCCTCTACCACAGCTATTAGAACGGGCCTGTCGTCGATAAACATATCTTGTTTTTTCCATTATCATCCACCATTGTTCGTTGCACGAGACGCGCATCCGCTCATGTCTTCGAATCGGCACGAGCAAAAGAGAATACCATAACTTAAATCCATGTCATGGCTAAACAATTATTTCTGGCGATTTTTCCATGTCTTAACAAATGAACCGCAAAATATGACACTAAGCGTAACAGTGCATAATCGAATAAGTGAAATTGAAACTGAAAACGGCGAATTTTTACACAAACAATTGTTGTTGCTGCCATTTCCTCTTCACGCGCTACCAACATTCTTGTGACATCCGCTAGAAGTAGAAAACGGGTTCTCCGGCAAATATAAAAAACATCTTTGAGCTTTAATGACAAAACCAATTGAGGCTACGTTTCTTACGATAGACTTTTCATATATTGCATCATTTTTACGTGACACAATTCTTCCATTTATTGTAAGATAAACAAAAACCCGCTAAGAATCTGTTTTTTTTTGTGTTAGAAAATATTTTGATAATAACCTTTGCTACGGTTGAATGATCTTATTCCAATATTTTTTTCAACGATCAAGAATCTTGTTACTTTCAACAGAAATTATATTGACAGACACGAGTAAAAAAGAATGATTTCTTTTTTTTTTGTCATTTCCGCAATGCATTCATTTGTGAATTTAAAACATTTTCTACGGCTTATGACTGTATATATAGAGATTATAATCTCTACTAATTAGTAACCGGAGTTGTATTTTTTTGGAACAAGTGTATAATAAATAACACGATATTAGAAGATTTATTTTTTTCTTTCAACTTTTTCCTCTCTTCATTAATTTCTCTTTTTTTTTCTTCCCTTTCTCATTGATTTCCATATAAATTTCAATAAAAAAAAAATAATCGATTTGTTTCTGTGAAATGAAATCATAGGAAGTGACCCGCAGAATACGATACAATTCGGAAGATATACATTTTGTCGAATTTAATCGAATCTGGAATAAAAATGGTGTGAAAAATCCACGTCGCTGCAAATAGTTGCGTTGATATGATCAACTTCTTCCGTGATTTCGTTTTTCTTTCCACTTCGAATTGTGTCTTGTTGCATATTCAAATCGATCATTCAAGCTCGAAACAATAGCATACAATAAATATTTTACGATGTTATTTTGAAATGAAATTTATAGAATATCATAGACGGAAATCGCTGTAATTCTTTATGTGTGTGTGTTAAATTATTTCCTGAGATTGAACAAGAATTGATGACAATTGGTTGCAGCCTTGTCACAGGTATTTGAAAGCAGATAGGATTCTAACTAACTGGTGGCACAAAAATGATTCGACACATGTGGCATTGCACTTCAATCAAATTACATCGATCGAAGAAAGGCTTTGTACTCAAACAGCTATAGGAAAACAAATTGTTTTTATTTTTTCGCTCACAATTAGGCAATTTATCATATATGCATGTTTGATATGGTTATAAAAGCATAATCATTAAACACAAATCAATCATGCAGCGATTTGAGGCATTGTGTTCGATTGATTATTTTGTCTGGTGTTTAATCTTGATTATTGATTTGAATAAATACGGTTCAATATTCAACGATATGGATGATATACACGATGTATGTTAAACACATACCCATTGATAGTAGTTAATTTTCCACATTTAATTCGGTAAATTAGGCAAATGAACATAAATTAAATGGTAATTGCCGGTGGCAGACGTACCCGTATAGTTGACGCGCTGCTGGAATGCTCTCCGAATGCGAAAGAAAGAGAAAAAATAAAACTATGGGACATTGTGCAATGAGCCACATATAAAAGAGTGTGAGTGTGTGCCGTTCTGAAGTTCACGTTCAATACCAATATGATGACGGTTTTATTTCGTCGTTTTTTTCCCTGTTTTATCGATAACGTTGATTACATGGAAAGCCATCAAGATTATATCATGTGAGACGGTGTCGTGAGATTACAGTAGGCAATAAAAGTATAAACGGCTCGTTTTGCACGTGACATTTGTACGATGACACAGAAAGCAAGTAGCAACTTCATATTTGCGATAAGATGAAAAAGCTTTTAACATAGACACACTTTGATGTTTACAACAATTAAATACATACATTCACGAAATGGTGCAGTCACATTTGTTGTTGCTTGTGTTTCATGTCTTCCGTTGTTGATAAAGCTTCTCGTATTTGAAGACAAAGTGCGCAATTGTTTGGCATCGCAAACTTTCTCAAAGAATTTCGACACGATTAACTGCGGGCTGTCGACAACGGCAACGACGACAACGACGACCGATCAATCAATTG
The DNA here is from genome assembly GCF_009176505.1 of Sitodiplosis mosellana. Classification (NCBI taxonomy): domain Eukaryota; kingdom Metazoa; phylum Arthropoda; class Insecta; order Diptera; family Cecidomyiidae; genus Sitodiplosis; species Sitodiplosis mosellana. The sequence goes on from NW_022601438.1 coordinate 9,043,920, forward strand.
CCAATAGCTAATTGGGCACATCACCAAAGCGATCGATTGAAACAAATCGTTATTTGATTTGAACTTGATAACTCGTGACTTTAGCTTGTTTGCAACATTTGCTTATTCGATTCCGAATAAAAATATATTGAAACTAATGCCGAGTCGAGCAAAATAATGTGAACGTTGCTCCCTGAATTGGTACAGGGTATAGACACAGTCATAACCACAACCAATAATCACAAACGCTGAACGATTTATCTATTGCTAATAATAGAAACTGCCGCAAAACAGATGATATACATATTGTCGGTGTGCACGTAAGCGTTCATCTTGTATGGCAAAAGCTCGAAAGTGAATCGATTTAGATGATGATGAACCCACATTTACCGAAATGTGAACCGAAATGTGAACCGAAATGCGAATGGAATTTCGCACAAAAAATCGATCGCAACACCTTGATATTGGAAAGTAATTTATTTTAATTCATTCAAACGATAAAGACAGACAGCATTTCTAAGCTGTCGATTTCCATAAAAGATAGAATGTGGTTTACATTTGCCAACTAACACAAACACACACACACAAAGCAACAAAACGAATGGCCAGCGAGTGAGAGCTGGCAAATTTATGAAATATCGCTTGGTTTGAGCACAGATATATTGCGGTCAATAGTATAATTGAGATCAGAATGGATGGAACAACAAACTGTATATAATATATTCGTTTATCCACATATGAAAGCACTGCAATTCGAATGTGTTTTACTTACCGCTCGAAATTTGTTATTTGTGATTTACGTGTGAAATGGCCAATTTCAATTTGTTATGGACAGTTTTCATTGTTGTTGTGCAATTCATTTCTTTCATATTTTTTCTTCTTCTTCTTCTACTTGTTCATCAGTGATTTTGCTCCGTCTCTCCGTTTGTGCACAGCTCCAAGACGGAGAGAGAGAGAGAAAGAGAGAGAGAGAGAGAGAGAGAGAGAGACAGAAAGAGGTAAGGGAGAAAGAGAAGCGTAAGAGTTTTGTTGATAAAAAAATAATTTATTTCTAAATCAATTTGAACTGAAATATATTTCCTACACATATTATTTATTGTTTAAGTTTTGTTGTTGTTATTGTTGTCATTGTGGTATTGAATGGCTATGCATACACAGTCATACACTAGCGACTTTCGAAACAGTTTGCGGTCGATAAGACGCATCCATTTTGAAACGTATGGTTGAAGTTAGATAATTCGTCAGTCGCATCAGTGTCATTTTCAATCAGCCTTTTTGGGTTTTCGTTCGATCACATTCGATATTTGTTTCGTTCGATGTTGCTGTTGCTGTTGCTGTTGTTGTAGCTGCTGTTAAAGAGTATTGCGCGTTGATGCAACCGTACTTTTACCGCTTGGCAATTTCAATGCACGATATTGCTTGTAGAGACGATCTTTGCAAAATTCATAAAACTCCACTTCACGAGAGAAATTTCGGCGTACAATATCTTTCACATATTCGCTGACCGGCGGCTTAAATGCATTCCGATTGATGCGAACGCTTTCACTGGCTGCATATTGGGAGATTGAATGCACACACACACACACACACACACATTAATAACAATTAATAACAGATGAATAATACTTTTGTGTCTATTTAGATACAAACCGTGATATACTCGATTGACGTCCCTAAAAAATCGTGGTACATAATGCTCCAAGACAGCAAATGTCGTGTTTAAGTCTTCAAGAACACCAACCACCGCATAATTTTCTTCGACAGCTCGTTTTGCTTTGTCCAATGCTTCTTGCGAATTGAACGGCCTGCGTGTGTGTATGTAGGTGGGTCAGTGTGTGCATAATCGAAAGTGAATTGAGAAGAACATGCAAAAATCATAAAATCAGACAATTAAACAAAGAATTAAAGAAAAAAAAATTGAATGAAAGGTCGAAATGATGAAAAAAAAAATGAATTTGCTTACGTGCAGTCGGGCTCATGTCCACAGAAAAAGAGAGTTTGACGTCGATGATCACCGATGCCTTCGCGTCGAACACCTTGATTGTATACGCATTCGGGATCACTGGTCAATACACACGTTTCGAAGTCCTTCTTCAGCCATTCGGGATCGGGTAATGGTAAATCGGGAAAGGCTCTTTTTCGTTCCACAAAATACCACGGTGCTCGCACATAGTAAAACCAACTAATGACACGCTCAACTGGATCTCGAACCAAATTTATGTAGATCGGCATTGGATATCCAAAACTATATTTTTGATCGAAAAAACCCAAAAATAATGGAACAAATATTTAAGTAACAGATAAAAATGGGAAAATTTCCATCGAAAATGTGACAAGATTAGATTCGACATATCCAGACTTAAAAAACCAAAACAATTGTTTTAAAATCCAAAGTATCAAATATATAAATAACTTTTTAAACGAAAAAAAAAACCATGAAAAATACTCAAAGATATAGAATCAGCTTAGTTGATAAGACGAGTAGTGATAAAAATGTCCATTTGCAATGGGTTTTATTTTAACGATGTGTCAATCAATTGGCCAATGCATCCGTGAAACGTCACATCGCACACACGAAAACGAAATTTGCCTAAAAAAACCATTCGAAACACATAAAACGCCATTTGACGGATAATTGACCACTTTTAACGCATTTTACATGCGACAAACGCGACACCTTAAACACAATTGATACGTTGAACAGTGTGCGCCGATGCCGCCATCGCAATTTCAAAGTTACGGTTGCGATGCAGTGTGTGTACGCGCGCAATTTTTACGACTTATTCTTATTCTTTATTATATTTTAAAGTAGTATGTGTTTAGCATTAACCCTTTACAAAATTATTATTATTATTATTAATTTACATTTCACAGCGTACAATTCAAGAAAAACAATTAGATGGAAACGTAAAGAAACATTTTACTTGAGTGTAAATGTTTTTTTTTTAAATAGATTGCATGCTATCAATCTGGAAATTGAGAATTTACCAATATTAGTGTTATATTTTTCGATTTGATAGTCCACAGTATGACGAGTTCCATAACTGTGTCCATCCGATCGCCGGGAGAGGAGCACTTCTGTTTTGATGGATCGACTTTTTATTCTTTCCAGAACTATCAAAATATGAATATTGAAACACCTTTAATTCGTGTTCCGTGTACAATGTGAATACTAATTTATGACACGCGCCCCGTTCTCTCCCTCTCTCTCTCTCTCTATCACATCTCACCGAATGCTATTTATGAAGAGGTGAGCAGAGATTTGGATGATGAAATAATGCTCAAAAAATGGAGATTATTCCAGATCTGAACTGTTGTTTGTAGAGAAAAAAAACACTTTACTTAATTCGCTGCCAATGAACAACCGTTTCCATGGCAAAACTATAATAAATGATGAAGCAGCAATAGCAAATGCAACAATCAGCAGAAAATTCAAAATTAGAATACGGTTTTTATGCGGCAACTTAAATTACATGGAATATGCCACGGTAAATTTGTATGTGTATGCATGTTGGAATCACTGACTGCGTTATTTTTGTTTCTTTACTTTTGCTAAATAAAGGCTCTTTACCGTTTGAAATGAACACCTTGCATTCGTCTGCCAAACTATGTTTAATGAGAGTAAATCGACGCTGTTTAATTTGCATTTTTGATTTGAATTTTGAGAGAGAGAGAGAGAAAAATGAAGATATCGCGAATTGGATTACAAGACCTCGATGGGGCATCGGCAATTTTGCTGTTGCTGTTGTTTTTTTTTTTTGTTTTTTTTTTATTATTTCTTTCTATTCTCTAGTGGTGCTCTTACCTGGTGAAATTCGTGAAGCAAACGTGTTTAACGAACGCCGAAGGTGGCGGCAAACTCGAAATAGCCGTACTCAAATCATACTGTTGCTGCATACTCAAACGAATCATCTCAACACGTTGCACTCCATCGCGATGAAAATGAAAATCATTCATGTACGCCAACTGCTTCATGAGCTCCATAAATGTTTGCGAGCCCACCTTGGGCACACGATTGAAGAATAGGATTTCTTGTAGCGCTTTTCGTGTGTTATTCAATTCATAGGCGCTTGGTATTACCTCCGGAATACGAGTTGATCGCTGCATTTGGAATATAAATTACCAATTTAAATCACATAAATCAGGGGCAGAAAAGAAAAACGCAATTGAAAAGGCGTTTAAAGAGTCAAATGAGATGAAAAATAGTACAAATGAGAAAAATCGTGACGTCATTATCATCGATCCTTTCTTTCGGACAGAGAACTATGGTGTTAGCTTTAATTGTGATTGAATGAATCGAAAATCGTTCTCTCTTTCTTTCTATCTCTCCCAGTGTGTGCGTTATAAATTGGTTTTTATCAAACTGTCAACGTCTCTTTCTAGAAAGTTTTCGTGGGAGAAAATTTCGTCTTGAATTGCTCATACTTCACATAATTTGTCATACGAAAGAAATAAGCAAGAAAAATGTCAAAGAAGAGAAATCAAATCAATTACTACACATCAGTCGGAACGATTCAATTGTGATCTGTGGACGTAAATCATTGCGCATCATTAATTCACAGGAAACGCAGCCCAAGTGTACACATGAACGCACGTGATTCGGTGTTGGATATCAATTTTGCGAATTACAATAGTAATAAATAAATCATGTTTGGAGCAGAAGCAGAAGAAGAAGCAGAAGAAGAAGCAGAAGAACAAGCAGAAGAAGAAGCAGAAGAATCGACTTGGTGTTGATGGTTACATAGAACGGTGTGTGATAGCTGAGAAGGAGGTTTGTATGCCAGCAACAGCAACATCACATTGCCATGAAGTAAAGAGAATGTGAACGCAACAGCTGTACTTCTGCAATTGAGTGACTCTCGTTCTTTTCACATCATCGTTTTGTCAAGCATCATAAAAGGGCGTCCACCAAAATTTGGTGAGTACCAAATGATGGCACAAAAATGACAACGACAAACACACCGTACATGATCGAGATTATGCGCGATTCTTTGCATTTATCCATCACAGTGTGTGTGCGTGCATGTTCATGTGAGCAATAAGTAAGAAAACATTAAAAGCACATTTAAGTGTGAAAAAAAAGAGAATCGTTGAAAATTTCGGATCGGTCCATTGTGCGTCAATCGTTTGAGATCACTGAACACACCGAACAACATGATCACGTCGTGATGTGCATGGCGTGCGCGAATAGGACCGGAAAAGAAAGCATTCATCGCTTTATTTATCTCTTTTTCACGTTGCCGTCGTCGACGCCATCGTCTCATTATCGTTAACTTCGACCCCATTGTAAACAATGACAACCGTTTTGTCATTTATGGTTATTCGGTTAAATAATGATTTTTCTGTTCATTTTCATTACAATTTGGCCACGCATTTTCATTTTGGCCACAAACATCACGATATTCTTCAAATGCACCCATTTCTCTCTCTCTCTCTCTCTCTCTCTCTCTCTCTCTCTCTCTCTCTGTCGGCATAGATTTTATTCTTTTTATATATTGTTTGCTTTGTCGCAATTCCGCTATACATTCTTGAGCGATAAGTAAAAAGATAGATTTATTTCCATTCTTTCTCACATGGAATACTCACCATTTGCGCATAGTACGGCTGATATTCAATGCTGTTATTCTCATCGTCTGAAAGAAGAGATTTGAAGAGAAAAAAAAATAGAACCCATTCAATATACACAATGCGAAATTTTCCATGCATGACATCGGGCCCAATTCATTCTTTACGGGGACCGCAATCAATCAACGAAAACCCGTTCGATCATCAAATATTTGTCTTCTACGCGTGTATTTATCTGTCATTTTTTTGGGTTTTGTTTGTGTGCTTTTTTTCTCGGTCAAACGGATGATAAACGTTAAACAATCAATGCAATCTCTACTTGTTCCCTTACCGATTTCACATTCCATCGATTTTGCCGTGTGTTTCAATTACCTTCGGGCGCGCGATAATATAAAACGGGCTACACACATTTTATTTCTTTATTTCGTGTGGAATTCGGAAAAAAGGCACGTTCAGTTGAAGGAGGAAGCGAAATCGTTCTATACGTGATTTCATGAAAAAAAATTGCCATTCAATCGTTGTTATCGGGAGCTGAGCGCTGTTTTTGCAGTCATTGAAAAATCCATAAAATCAACAATTCATCGATTATGTCATACTGATCTTGTTTTTGTCGCGCTCTCTCCACGTCTTCACTGTCGTGGCCTAATTGCAATTAAAATTTCAATGACGGAACTGCACTGTGCGTTCTTTATATGAGTTTTCATTTCTATTATCATGTAAATGAGCATTTTGTTGTGAGCTAAAACGGAGGTGCATTTCCCATTTTCAGTGTGAACAATATTTCAATGACGTGGATCTTTTCAAACCGAAGGTTCATAACTGTTTCAAGTGAAGAATCAATGAATAAACAACGAAATCATTGATTTTCGCATAAAATTGCAGATTTTACAGAAATACCATCGCGAATTATGTAATATATTCCCACTTGAATTTCTTTTTCTCAACACATTGTGATTAATTGCTAACAATTTCGGTCGATGGCACCAAATTCAAATCCTTGAAAACTAAAACTATTTACTTTGCTCATTGCGAATGGCAGCTTTTAAAAATGGATGAATTGCAAAACGTTGCACTTGTTTTGTCCAAATGGTAGTTGATATTGTTTGAGTTAAGTCATGCCAAAGTATACAATGATACTCATCCATGATGGGAAAATGTTACAACACGCAAATTATTGAACCGCTTTCCGCCCCCACAACTATTCAATCTAGTCTAGACCATTTTCAATGGGAACCGTGCCTGAGGCGCTTCAACAACGACGACGACGAAAAAAACAACAAGAAACGAATCAATAGAATGATTTAATTGAATTATGTCAAGCGCCAACCCAGAAAAATGATCGTTTTGGCTTGTGTAAATATGCATAATTCCTAAAGTATTTTTCTCAAGCGAAAATTAAACCACTTGACACGGGGCAATGGTTTCAATGGCGCGAAAAGAGAGAGAAAAAAAATTAGCAACAAATCCGAACACACTTGAAAGCCATCCGAGAGTGATTATTAAGTGGTTTAGTGATGGCTCAATTACAGCTTAATGGTTTTTCGGCCAGTTCTTGATGTCAATGTTGTGTGTGTGTGTGTGTCTCGGGAGAGTGTTGTGGTAAACTTGTTCGCGCTGTAAGCTCAGGAACATATTTTTTCCCTATTATGAAACTTATTCATAAGACTATTCATGAATAGTCTCACGTAGTTGCAATGAAACGTTTCGAGATGTGTGATCATTGATCTGAACGCTGAATAGGATCTTTTGTCAAAGTGGTTCGCTTATTTCAACGCAAATCAAAGTGGCAGTGCTGCTCTTTTTTCTTCTTCTTCTTCTTCGTGTTTATTTGTATTCAAAAAGCAAATGCTTTGTTTAATTGGAAAAAGAAGCATGCGCGCACAATTAGTTGTTCCCAATTTGGTATAAATGAGAGAAATTGCCCGTAAAAATTACTCCGTAATGAATTTGATGCGCCTAATGAACAGGAATTCGTTTGTCGTTTTTTTTTTGTTAGTTTGTCGGTTGTCTCTTTCACCCGGAAAGACTATGAATTGCCCATTTCTTCAATTTCCCTTTATTTACCTGTGCTTTGGTTGCTATCACCCGCATTCAATGATGTTGAGCCAATATTTTGGTCGGTGGTAGTTTTGGAAATCCTTTCTTCGGCACGATAAAATAAAAGTAAGGTACACACTAATCCTATTAAGATCCATAGCAGCAACGAGGATCTGATTTTTTGTGGTTTCGAATATTTAGAGAAAAAAAAAATATTTGCTACTGATTAGATTTCAAGTGGAAACTTTTTCGTAGGCGAACAACGAAACTGAATATGTGTCGAAATTTCAAGAAGGTATTTTAAACGAATTTTATCGAATGGCAACCGACGGAATATTATCTATTTCCTTTTTCAAAATTTTCGATGTGAATTTGTCGTATGTTTCCGATAATTGCAAGTCATTCGATCGGTCGCCGCCACTGACGTCATCCTCCACACCATCGGCCGATTCCATTCACTTACCTTTTTATCATATACATTCTCCGGTATTTGCTCAGATGATCCATTATTCTTTCGTTTCTATGCTCAATCACTGCTTAATTTTTCGTTTATCACATAAAACACTAAAGCCGATTGTAAGTTGAGTGCATGGCTTTTTCCATATATATATATATATATTTATATGAATCACAGCACACCGTGTCTTTTCTAAACCACTTTTCACTTCTTTATTTGAGATACTGATCGTCTTTTGGATTGTGTGTTTTTATTTTTGGTAAATGTTCGGTTACTTTTTCTCTCTCTCTCTCTCTCTCTCTCGTAAATATTCCAACACGAAACTGTTCAACCAAAACTGTTGCTTCTTCTGCTACTGCTGCTGCTGCTACTAAAATGCCTCGGAGAAATAAAATGAGATGGTTGTGCGCGTGCAGATTTTTGTTGGTGTAACAATCGATTTGATGGTCAAGAAGCGACTGAAATATTTTGGTGTGATTTCTGGTTATAGTTGACCGTTGCTCTTTTTTCGACCGTTGTTGCGTTGTTTTGTCTGGTGCGAATAAACCATTTCGAAAAATTGTATTGTACGTGGTCAGTGGTTGGGATCCGTTAACATACAAACAATTCCGTCAGTTGACGACACCAAAGCACACACATACACACCGTGTGTACGCACACGGAAGAGATACACCGCGTGAGCGCGAGCGCGCGCATTCGAACGATCACCAGGCAGAAAGAGAAAGAGGTGAGAACCACTTCTTAATATTGTTCCGTATTTTTTTTTTTAATGTTTACACACTCACTCTTCGATTGTTTATTTGCATTTCTGCTCTTTCTCTCACTCCAGACTTTTACTCTTCTTCTTCTTCTTCTTCTTCGGTCTCTTTTTTTCTTCGCGTTGCTTCTTCGTCTGCTGTTTTTTTCGGGGCTTCTTCTTTTTATAGAGTGTAGTATTTTATTTCCAGCGTATAGTATCTGTTCGCATTTCGCGTATTGAATTGTAACTGAGACGCGTTAACATATAGCGAACGTCTTCGGATTGTTCACTGTGCCAAATGCTGCGGCTTTGACTGTTATTACTCCTGCTGTTTGATGGCTGGCAAACTCTTTATTCCCTCTTCTTCTTCACACAAACCAAGAAAAAAATGTATAAAAAGAAAAAAAGATAGAGAATTTCGTGTGTGCAAGTTGGCTTTTTGTTTATTTGTTTATAATTTTCTTGGTAGCAAATAACACAAATGCGAACTATATAGATGAACTCTTATGGGCGACGGCCAATGGACTCCGTGACTTAACAATTGTTTTGGCTTGCATATACGACAAATGTATTTCGATTAACGTAGTCGCGCGTACACTTTGAATTCACCTCGTACTCTCAACTTCTCTTGGGGCTCTCTTTTGCGAACACACACACACAAAAAATGGAATAAATAAACTAGCAATGCAAAATAAAGTGAATTTAATGCGATTTCAGCACATAATTCCCTAGTTTTTCGCCTTCTTTTTCTTCTTCATTTTTATCAAACAAACACGATTCGAGGTTGATGTGGTAATCCAAGGCATACATACACCATCGGCATATCATCGAAAACAACTGTTGCATTATGTTTTTTGTTTAATTTAGTTTGTGTGTGAATTTTTTCAGAAACATTTTTTTTTGTATGAAAAATCAGCGAAATTTTCATGCAAACTCATCGAACCAGATACCAAATGTACAAACTATTGACGCATTGGTTTCGTTTTTCTTTTGCTTCAAGTGTGTTATGATTTGATTTTTGTTGACGGCATTTTACACACATGCTCCGTGAAAAATTTACTACAAAAGAAATTGTTTCGGTTTTTCGATATGATTACGTTTCTTTTACGAGGTTCTGTTGTTGTTGTTGTTTTTTTCCTTCTTGGTTCAACTTGGTTGATGTCAGCGGTCATTGGTATATTGATCAGATTTCACGCAGAATCAAAAAAAAGACGAAGAAAAAATATGAAAAATCAGTATGTGTCACCTGAATTGGCCTGAAGCCTTTTGAATTGGAGCGCGATTGAACCGAATGAAGCGCATCTACGCGCGAGAAAAGACAAAATTTCTTTTCCCTTTCGCTTAGCGAATTTCTCGAATTTTTTTTTCTGCTTCATTTTTTGCGCTGTGTGTCTTTTTCTTTCTCGTTCGGCTTTGACGACCAAAAATAGACTAAAATATCGAACATAAAATCCATTTTGGACAGACAATATTAAATGGTTGGTCACAATCACATTCACTCTTCATGTCTTGTTCGCATTTTTTTGCTGCTACTACTTCTGTTGTGCACACGGAGATCACATGTCGGATTTATACATCGTATCCAATCGACACAATTCATTCGATGGATTATTTTATGGTTTAATCCGATAGAGAGTGTTGTGTGTGCATCGTTCACACTGCTCCAAAACTGAAAAAACTGCAATTTTTGGCAATCGCCTGATTCGAAACGTAATGATTCAGGTCAGGTGAAGTGAAAAATGTGAAATGTGCAGTGCACATTGTGCACCGAAGAAATGCGATTTTTTGTAACGATGCGGCGGTATATGCCACCGATTGATTGCGTCGCAGAACCAGATCTTTAATTGACATCACCACCAGCCCAACTGATGAACTGATGCATTCAACTCGTTTGCATGAATTTCCCCATTTTTTTGTGTAAACCGTCATTAACGTATCATTTTTCTTGTATCACCGTTTTTTGGTAGCAATTAACATTAATCTCACGTTCATCGTTCATGTATGACCGCATTGATTCTCTTTCAAATGCTCTTTACAAGTTGGGCCGCGAGCTAATGAAGCTGCTGCATTCGCAATGTCTTAATTTGCCTAACTGAATTGAAAACGATCGATTTTTCGTGTGTACAAATGTCTTCCGGCAAAATGGTTTGTCCGACAATCGACCGTATTCTTTGTTGAAACTAGATATTTCCAATTGAAAAAAGTGATTCGCATGCTTAACGATCGTTGAATGGATGGAGAGAAAGGGAGAATAAAAGGTCTCAGCCTAAAAAGATATCAAGAGTAATACAATGCAAGAGCCACAGAGGCGTAATAGTCCTTTTTTTATATGTATATGTGTGGGAATCAGTGAGATCTGTTCAATTTTTGGCCGGTGAATGTACCGTCCGCTTACGAAATCCATATAAAAAGAAATTTCAGCCAAATTTTCATTACATCCCATTAAAGTTTATCACAATTGTGCGCAGCGTGCGCACATTTATTGGTGTAGGCCAAACATCCAAAATTGCGCTGATGCTAAAAATAAAACATGTTGCTTTGCGCAAATTCGATTTAATTTTGATTTATCACAATTCAAGAATGATACATTCAATATCTCAAACAATGAGACGTTTGTTGTTGCGAATGCTGAGTGATGTTTTATGAACATCAACGGAGAGACAAACGAACAAACTGAAAGAAGAAAAAAAAACTGCGCTTTTTGTTCTGATTAATTATTTAAGATTCTTTATTTCGACTATAGAAAGAGTTAATTGACTGTGGCCGTTATACAAGGAAGTGTTTGCGTCTAATAAACGGAAATAATTGAATCACAACAGCTGTTTATCTAAACGAAAACAAAGTATGAACAAGAAGAATAAGAAGAAGCGGTGGAAAAAAATCGCGCGATATTGGTTTCGTGTGACGTCTTGCTTAAATTAAATTGTGTATATTTTGGGATGTGTTGCGCTTTGAAGTGACGACGAATATTTGGCTCATATTGTGGACCGAATTTAGTATCGTATGCTTGTTTTTTTTTCCCTGATCCCGTTCCATATAGACACACACACACTCCAACGCTTACATTCAGCAGCGACACGGGAAAAACTGGCGTGCGCGCTGACACGCGAAAATGCAGAAAAGAGCAAAACAGAGAGGCGAAAACGAAAGAGTATCATCATTAATTTTAGAACTCGTGACTTGTGTTGTGCGGTGGCGAGACCGCATTTATTATTTCTTATTGCTATATTTTAAGACGCAATTTTCCCCCTCAAAGTTCCAACTCAGGCATGCGCTTGATGCGCGAAATCAGTTTTTCGACACTTCCGAAATTTCATTGATCAATGCCAATGCGATTAGACGACACAGAATATCAAATGTTCGGCCGATGCTTTTTCATCAACTGCCGAATTCTCTCATGTGAAAATGTTATTTATGTGGTGTGCGTTTATTTTTCCTCTCGTTCATTTTACTTTTTGCTCTTCGAATGTATATCCATCTTTTGTTGTGTTTTCTTTTTTGTTTACAAATCTCGTGGCATATCATTGTTGTTTCTTTATATGTTTTTTTTTTCTTTCTTCGCTGTGTGTTCCGTTGCATAATGAAAATGCATAAGCATTTGATTGCGCGTACTTGGCGATCCCTTACAATTGGATGTGCAACGCGCGCTGACGCATATATGCTCGTTTGTTTTGTTCTCAATGCAACCATTTTCATTTGTTTTGCCATGAAAAATCACACATTCGAACCCATTCAACGTTCATTTGGCGTTCGAATGAACGTATTGATGGCAAAGTCAAATGTGACGTAATTTGGGCTCGGTATCGAGCTATGTGATATTCATTTTACTAACTATTTGCTAACTGTTCCAGATGAATTTCATTGATTGTTATCGACATCGTTGTCGTCGTCGTTGTCGTTGCCGTCGTTGTTGTTGTCTCTAATTTTTAACATGCATGCCGCCCCTCATCGTTTACACCTCATTCAACTAGGCTATTATTTGCCATTTGGGTTTGCGCTAGTTGTTGCGCTCTCATTGTCTTTTTGTTTTGATCTAAATTTAGTTGCAACAAAAATTTGCGTATTTTGTTTGTTTGTTAACGCAATCAACATTCTATTAATGAATTTGCGCGCGCGTGTGTCCAGTTCACAAGCGGCAAACAACAAAGATGACAACGACAACATGAGATGAGAGAAAAAGAAAAATTTCGTCATTGACAATCATAAGTTTAGACCCGTCACACACACAAATACACACAATCACACTCTGGAGAAAATTCAATTCACACTGTCGATTCAATTTAATTATTCGAGTCCTTCTCAACCTATTAAATCACGCCCATTAAATCATCAATGCAAAATATATACCCCAATCAATTAGTGATGATATTTTTTTGTTTCGTTTCTAAAATCAATACTTTCGAGGAATTTACTTTCTCGGTGAAAAACAAAACTGAATTTGTGTCAAAAAAAACACTGAAACCTTGAAATGGCACGTGTGATTGCATTACCGTTTCATCTAGTCATTGGGTGTTATTGAATTGAAATGTGAATTTTCCAATTCATAATCAAATTTATCCAATCTGAGATATTGATCCTGGCCATTTTTTCTGTTTTTTGCAGTATATAATATTCCAGAGTATCTAGAGGAAAATCCACACCGTTGCATTGTGTAAGCACTGATGCAAATGAAAAAGAGAATAGAAAAAGAATGGAGGATGACTATGTAACAACCGATGTTTTCTCTTCCGTACTCGTAGCGAGCATTCGACACAAACAAACGTTGTTTGATGGTTGAACCCTCAACTCTCATTTCAATAATATTTGAAGTGATTTGAAGCATGCTGTTGTCAAAAACGGCCTAAATCGATGAATTCGATCAAGATTTTCCAAAAATTCGAGAAAATTGTCAACATTTTCTCATATTAAATTGATGATTTTCTTCGTGTACTACCGAAACAGTATTATTTACCTTGTAAATTCTTCAAAAATGGTCATAACAAAACATAATTAAAGCACGGGATGTTGTGAGATATTTTTTCAGAAATTATTTTTTGAATGTATTGAGAAAAAAAATCTACGCAAAAAGAAATCCCCGTTTTTTTTTTCTTATGAAATAAAAATGTTCGCTCGTTGTACCGTTTATTTTTTTTGGAAATATTCAAACGAACCAATTCAGTTATACATTTGTAATATCAACGGTAAATAAGTGGCACTCAACTCCATCTGGCGTACATGATAGCTTTCTATACTATTAGCCTCAATATCGGCAAAATGAAATTCATTTCAATTTCGCACTGAAACTTGTTTTGCACTTCTTTTCTCTCTGGAATACAAGCATTTGATAACAGGCTCGAAGGTTGAGTCAGCAAGTCTTTTATATCATCTTTAAATTGAAAAGAAATCATGGATGAATCGGCGGGAAAAGTGACGAATAGAAGAACAATTTAAGTTTGGTGTACAATAACATGGTTGAAGTGATTTTAAATGCATTTCATTAAAAAAAATTCGGCTGAGCAATATATTTTGCTGATTTGACCGTATCTAATCTATATGCGGAAAGCATATCGCATCGTCCAATCCACACGTGAAGTGATATTTTCGTATTTAATCATTGATGAATCATGAAATTCTTACGATATATGGTGTCAACTCATCGTAAAGTTGTAATCGTTAAACTCGAAAGAAAAAACGAAAATCGACATGTGCAAAGAGTTGCATTAGTTTGAATGAAGTGATCGACTAAAGGAATCTCTGCGGTTGGTATAGTGAAATTGATAAAATTTACTGTGACAAGTGGGGGCGCGTGAGTGTTCACGAAGTCCACATGCACATCTATACTACCACACGCGCACATACACGCACACAGACAGTCCGCTGTATTGTCGCGCCTTTGCTGCAGTCAAGTGACAGATGTCAAATGGAACGTATTTTTTTGTTGCCTAAAAGAGATTCAATACCAATGTTTCTCGCTTGTATCGCACAGAACAATAAAAAAAAGGATAAAGTGGATTAAAACAGAAAATTCAACGAAGTATCAAATCGAACTGTGTGCTGTGTTTGGACCAAAGAAAATGCATGCAAACGCGCATAAATCGCAAAAATAATGTATAGAAAATTGATAAATCGCATAAAATAGCTTCGATAACCGTTTCTTTTCCTGTTTTATTTTTCTTCGTCTTCATTTCAACTAGATAAACGCAGGTAAAAATTCGATGTCATATATTTTATTGAGTCTATGTCGTCTGCGTTTGAGAGTGTTTGCTTGTTTAACAAATAATTATTGATTATACTTATGCGTGATATTTTACTGGATGGATATTTTTTTTTTTCTCTTCTTGTTGTTTGTTTCATTGACACTAAAAATTGTATTTCGGTGTATGGATATGCGATAAAAATGATAGAATTATTGCGTGCATATTTAATTTGAAAACATGATTCGTATATTTACTAAATCGATAAAAGTGGTTCAAACATTTCAACAGTTCCGATTTTGTTTTTTGTAGCGCCAACAAGGGACAGTGGAAGAGAACTGTTGTACTGTGTAAATTGGGATTTGATTGATAAAATTCTGGGTCAGAATGTATCAAAGTGCTTGTACAGCAGCTGGCTGCACACAGCCCGAACGCGATCGTGAGGGTTTAATTGTAAATGAGCCCGTGGTGCCACCAGTTGATGACTACAGTGGATTCGATATTGTCAAGGCAACGCAATACGGTGCCGTTGCTCGTGTCAAAGAACTGCTCGACGCTGGATGGGATGTCAATCAACCAGATAGTGAAACGGTGAGCCTACTCCATTGGGCGGCCATAAATAATCGCAAAGAAATTATCAAATTGTTTCTGGAACGTGGTGCTAGTGTTGATTCAATCGGTGGTGAATTGCATGCAACACCGTTACACTGGGCCACACGACAAGGCCATTTAAATGCAGTGGTTCTGCTGATGGCAGCCGGTGCTGATCCAAGCCTACGAGATGCTGAAGGATGCTCGTGCATACATTTGGCCGCACAATTCGGACACACAGCGCTTGTGGCATATTTCATTGCACGCGGCGTGAATCCAGATCTACACGATCGCGGCGGAATGACGGCATTGATGTGGGCTTCATGGAAAGTCTGTGCATTGGATCCCGTTCGATTGCTCCTCACGCTCGGCGCAAATCCAAGCCTAGTCGACTCATCACATGGAAATACTGCACTACATTGGGCAATCCTAGCCAGAAATACTACAGCAATAAGCACATTAATATTAAAGGTATGTGAATTGAATGTCATCACTCTCGGGATAGTGTTCGACTTTGGCCTCTGCAAGAATTTTATTACATTTATGTGGATTTTAACCTAAGACTTCCTAATCAAGAGAAACAATCTTTTTTTCTCTATTCACAGGGAAAAGCTAGTTTAGATATTGCAAATTTACGTGGTGACACACCACTGAAGATGCTACAAGTTAATGCTGGATCAATTTGGATCGGTTCAAAGGTGATGGAACGCATTCGCGAGGAGAGTCAGTCAAGTCAACGGCAAAATTTCATTATCAAGTTAACAATAGATAAAGTGAGTGGCAAATCAATGATCGGAAATGATGTAAGAAATTTTCGATTGACCAACGAATGTTCTTCGTTTTTTTTTCTTTCATTTGTCATTTTAGCGGGTCCGATGGTATGCAATGGTTGCAACACCATTTCTAACTTTCTATATAGCTGGTCTAATATTTGGTGCGGACACACTGTATATAATCAAATTTTTCCTGTTGGGCTGTCTGTATGGAGCCGTTCATAGTATAGGCAAAACAATGTTTGATGAACACTTAATGTCACTGTTACCACTTAGTGTTTATATGGCAACAAAGCTTTGGTTTTATGTGACATGGTTTGGATATATTGCACCCACCGTTTCATCGACAACCACCCTTCTATTCCTATTATCTAGTTTCATTCTATGGTATTGCTTTTTGAAAGCATGGCGCGGTGATCCGGGTGTTATAAAACCAACACAAGAGCAGAGATTCCGGGTAAGAACTGAAATGAAGCAATTTTATTTTGAAATTAAAGAACTATCAAATAAATCTTCGTTGGGGATGACGTATAACGTACTCAGTCGCGTCAACACTTGTAATATTTTACTCTTTCCACTTAGACAATAATCGAATTATCGGAACGAGGTGGCAGTGGCTTTGAATCGGCCTTATTCTGTTCGGGATGCTTGGTGAGACGGCCGGTTCGATCTAAGCATTGTTCAGTTTGTGATCGTTGTGTTGCTCGCTTCGACCATCATTGCCCATGGATAGGCAACTGCATTGGTAATCATGCAATTATTTGTTCATTTTTTTTTGCAATTTGACACGTTCTAGCCTGGCTGGAAGTCCTAACCAGAAGCTTCGTCATTTTCAACAGAAGTTAAACACACATGAAAAAAATATTTAATTGAAAATATTCGGTTTCTTCTTCAAAGGTGCAAATAATCACAAATATTTCATGGGATTCCTGTATGCCTTGCTGATGATGTGCAGTTGGATGATTTACGGTGGAGCTAATTTCTATATGAGCGCCTGCAATATTACAATGGAAGAAGGTACGCGACTTTTTCATTGAATTTCGCGGGTGAAAAGTGTATTTCACGAAAAATATTTGCATGGAATTGGTTTTTTTTTCCTCTACAAAAGGTCCCATCAACTCAATAGTTGCGATTGGTCAGTGCAATCCTTGGATCGGTTGGGTTATTGCCAACGCATTGCTTCACATAGGATGGGTAGCATTACTGACAATTTGTCAAACATATCAGATTGTATGGTTGGGCATGACAACAAATGAGCGAATGAATCGTGGTCGCTATCGTCATTTCCAAGCGGCTGGTGGAAAGAGTCCATTCAACCGTGGACCAATCAAAAATCTGGCTGATTTCTTTGAATGTAGCTGCTTTGGCCTGGTACAACCAGTGAAAACTGACTGGATGACATATTTTGAATTAGAAAAGAGCATTGAACACGAACCCTTACTAAGAGCTACCGATAACTACCAGTATGTCTAATAATTTAGGAAAACTCATACATTTCTAATTCTCTGTTCTGTTCCTTCGTGCGTTTTTCTTTTGTTTTGCATTTTGATATTTTGCAAAAGAAAAACCAATTGTATAATTGAAACTTTTTTTCTTGTTTGTTTTTATGTTTTGGTTGTTCGTGAATATTCTCTCTTTGTTTTGGTTAATATTTTCCTATTTTGTTCATTTTCACAAAACAAACCATTAAATCGAAAACCATCTATTCTCAGCGATGAGAGACAGACTATGTGATCAATCACTGACGCTTTGTTCTTCAATAAGTTTAAATTATAACGCGCGCGCGAGCATTTATGAATTCCATTTTTCTAGAAAACAAAATAAAAAAAAACCAACTACAGCAAAACAATAAGATGTTAGTCTTAAATGAAACTACACACAAAATGTACAAAAAAAGGGATTACGTGTCAAGCACATATCCAAACGAAATCACACCGATTGTAATTAAAAATAAAAGAAAAAAAAATGAAACAGAAGAAAAATTAATCAAGAAAAAAAATTATAAACGGAAGAACAACACTTACACACAATCAACATCATCGACAACATGCGACGTGCGATTGCATTCAAACTATTTTCCGATTCATTGCTTTGAATTCTTGATAGATATCTCCGGTTTACCGTGACCAAAAAAATATCGTATTTTTTTTTTCCATTTGAGAAATACACACTGTTCTAAACTTGGAATCAAAATAAGAAAAAAAATTGATTATTTAGTTCGTAGTAGAGTAAAACAGCAACCTGTAGTTGCGTGATAGAAGAATAGTAAAACAATACAACAACATCAAAAACACTACACCAAATACCTAATTCCAAATGGAATCGACGAATTATTGTGACATTTATGATAATCATACGTATCGACAATGTTCACAAATGATACTACACATTTATTTCGTTCAATATCAATAGATCTTCTGACATATTTTCTCTGTCAAAAATTATGAGAAAAAAAATGTTGTTTTTTTTCCTTTCGTCAAAGTAAGAGAAAATGAAACAGAGTTACTCGCACAAAATTCCGTATGGAAAACAAAAGAAAATCGATTTAAATAAATACTATGGCATATCCGGATGCCTTATACTGTCTCGTGTGCTTTATTCGCTGGATTTTTCTTTATTTCTCATTTCTGCTCGACTTAACAGTGGAGACGTGCATTGCATTTCATTTCACTACAACTAGATCTCCCTTCCATATTACATTCAACATGGAGCAAAAGAGAAAAACGAAACCAGACTCTTTTTTTTTTCTTCAGAATTTAAATGTATTATTATAGTTTCGGAAGCCATCGAACAAAAAAAAAAAACAATGAGAGATATGAATACCATGCAATGATCTCGTAACATTCAAATCAATTCAACACATATTCACATTCTTATCTTCAAATGTCTCTATGTGTGTTTTTCAATAAAAAGATTCATTCATCAAAAAAAAAGAAGAAAAAGAGAGAGTGAAAAAAAATCACACAAATAAATGAGGCTGTGAGAATGAAAATGGCAATACAGGAATAAACATTCTGAAGCGCATCAAGAAAAAAAAATTCGCAAAAGTGAATCATGAGTTCTGAATATGCAAAAGTGAACCATGAACCTCCTATGCTGTCCATGTAAATTCATGTTTCACTTTTGCATATTCAGAACTCATGATTCATTTTTGCGATTTTTTTTTTCTTGATGCGTTTCAGAATGTTTATTCTTGTATTGCCATTTTCATTCTCACAGTCTCAAATATTCCAATCAATTTATTTGTCATTTGATTTTAGCAAAACTTTAAAATTTCAGATCTAAAAATCCATAAGCAATGAATTTTACTCGAACCAAAATTTGTTCCATTTAAATAATGGAAATGATATTGAAAGTTTTCAAAATTCCATAAAATTTGCACAATTTTTGTTTCCGTTCGTTGCCGGAAGTCTTTTACTTCTAAATAAAAAAACAAAACAAATCTTAACAATGAAAATAAATTATTTTATCGTGATTATTTCAAATAATCATAGCCAAAGAGTGTTACAATTCTGTGAGTGTTTTTATACTAGTTTTTGTGGGAGCTGCGCTTTTGAAATTAAAAAAAAGGGTAAGTTTTAAGCAAACTACTGGGATAATAACGCCGAAAAATGATTTTTTTTAACAATATTAAAAAGAAGACTGCGACTGAGTAGACTGATGGTTCGATTTTAATACGTAGAGTCTACAGCTTTCAGTGATGAGTCACGTCCTTCTTTCGTTTCAATTTTTTTTTTCATTTAAAAGTTTCGTTTAAAACTTCTTGAAAACTTAATGAAATAAATCAACAGAATGTTTCTGTTTATATAAACAAGACGAATTGTGGCGAATTATTTGTTAAAAAAAAATCCACATTACTATAGATGTTTATCGGTGAAAGTGGAGACGCCTAGGGCGAATAACAGCTTTTAACTGTATTTTCTTATTCGAATTTAAGAATTCTTTCCAAGTAAAATTCGCTCAAATACTTGAAACGGTGGAATTTTCCACTAGATTATATTTAAAAACTGAAAAATTCATCTTTTTTCAATTTAAAAAAGAATTTCTCTTTTTCTAGACAAAAATCTTCTTTTTTTTCTCGAATTGGAATTTAATTTTTGATTTCATTTTTTTCAAGGCACGGTGATGTTAAATTTCTCAAAATATGGAAATGTTCAATATGATCCCACAATAGGTCAACATGAAAAAATTCCTCCAATAAAATGGTGTAGTATAAAAAAATCTGTATCTCGAAATGAAAAAAAATAATTGATTTTTCATAAAAACATTGGTGCCGCAAGTCAATAGCAGGCCATTATATGCCTGGAAAAAAAGAAAATTCTCTGCAAATAATTCCAAGGGAAAATTGCGCTATCCATGATATTTCATGATTCTTTCTGATATGCGAGCATACAAAAACGTTTCATTAATTATGTCTGGCTCGGGAAATGTGTGTGACATTCAAAATTCGCTTAGTAATTTTGAATATCATGAATGGGGCACATGTACTGGCTATGTATATCGTACAGTCAGCACTTTAATATGGGTAATAAATGAAAAGAAAATCGTTACTTTTACGCATGATAGAAACGGCGTGAGATAGTTTGAAAATCTACTACATCACACCATTTGGATTAGCTGTCAATGTGCTCGTATATTCGAAAATGTATCATCATATCGTTTCATTTTTGTTAAAAAAATCAAATTAATTCAATTGATAAAAATTGATCCAATTTTCAAATAAATTTCGTTATTAAATTGAAATCAATCTATTAAACGTGTGAAAAATTATTTATTGAATAAACTTTCTAAGCATTTGAATATCATAAACGGCATCTCTTTTGATCTACTACATTTATTGCACACACTACCACTAGCATGTGCAAGGTAAACCATAACCATCGATTCACTCGTAACCGTGTGTGTATGGTAGACAGTACAGGGTAGAAAATCAGTGCACAATTTATGCACAATTCAACAGCACACCATGCTTTGAACAATGTTCTCGCTTGAAATTCCTATGCCATTTTCGCTGTTCGTTTCACGATTGGGATGGCGGTGCCTGCGTGCACCCTGCACGATTCATATGTACAGATTATAGATTATACATTACACCAGCTGCGCACTACAATACACGGACAATGAAAAAGTATGCGATACACTTGTGTTTGTGGCCCATCGACTGGAGCGTGTACACAAAGACTTCCATTGTGTGTATGTGAATGAAGCGAATCGAGAACACCGTAACGAGTTAGAAAAAAACAATCAAAAATGCCTCAATGCAGACAAGAATGGAGCGAACGAAAGAGAGTGAACAGTGTGACGGCTGCATGCGATGCTCCTACTGTTGCTGTATATGTCAATGTGTCAATGGTGTGAGTGTGTGTATGAAATGTGTTTTTTTTTTACTTCATTTGTGCGTATTTTGAGATGCGATGTAGTAGAATTTTTACACTTTGGTTTTCGTTCATTCGTTCGTACGTTTTCACTTGCGCCTTCATATATCCATTTCGCTCACACTTACAGTTCACCATCCATCTCAGTCGTTGCTCGCACGTAGTACACGATTTCCTCTCTCACATACACAGAGAACGAGAGAGAGAGAGAGTAAAACATTGAATCGAAACGCCTGAACATTGTCATCGTTGACCGAGTGCGAACAGTTTTTTAGATGGCGATCATTGAGTACTGTCAATTCTAGTTTGTCTTCGCTGAGTTTATAACTAAGATAGCTTAACTGCTATTACTTGCTACCGCTGCTGTGCTGTGCTGTGTATATATCTCTAGTTTCTTTATAAATTGGTGTGTGATAGTACGCGCGATTCAAACAGAAAAAGGCAAAAAAGCAAGAAAAAAATTAAAAAAGATAAATCTCAAACAGAAAAAAAAAATTGATCAAAATGTAAGCAAAAAGAAAAATCATTTCAATTTTGTTGAAACACATACGAAAGAAAAAAACAAATGAAAAAATTATGTTTTGTATTTCTGTTTGGTAATATTATTTAGTTGTTGTTTCTGTACTAAGCAAGAGGAAAAGAAAGAGAAAAACAAAACGACGACGTTTGGTTTTTGGTTCCTTCGGATTTCAAACAAATCGAAGTCCCGTGTGTGAGTGTGTCATGAAATTGTGTATATATGCAAGTCGATGCAATCGAATATAATTTCATTTGCTTCGGAATTCACCTGAATCGATTGCGAAAAGGAAAAAAAAAATGGAGAGCGAAGCAATGAGAAAAAAAAGACGTAATCATTTTGTTGTTTATTGAAAATGAAATGAAATGCGTTAACTAAATAAATCGCCAAAATGTCCAGAATTGTCTTGTGGGGTTAAATTCAAGACACAGAAAGAAAAAAATACATGCAAATTCATTTCCTTTATGTTTTTGTTGATGTTGTTGGTGTTAAAAAAAAATTATGTTGAATATTTTGTAGTGTTGTGATTGTGTTGGTGCGCGCGCGAGAGACAATATTCATTAATCGAAACAAGTTGAAAAATGACACACAAAAAAAAATATTAATATATGCAACGAGGGACAGAAAAAATAACAAGAACATTCAGTCGCAGTTATACGAAGTCAATGTTAAACATTATATCGTTGATTCTTTGACGTTATTGATAATGCGAATACTACCGTTTTTTTTTCTTCTTCTATCTGTTTCGTTTCGATGTTTTATTGTTCCGTCTCATTTGGATTGTGTGTGTGAGTCGAAGCGCTGGCAAATCGTCGTCGTGGTCGTCGACGTCACTCTCTTCTCTCGCTGCGAATTGGATTGTATTAGTGGAATATAGCAATTACTTGTGATTGAATAAGTGCTGCTAATCAATGAACTGTATTACAACAAACAACATTTTTCGTCTTGCTCTCTCTCACTCTCAATATTGTCCAAATAGAGCGAGCGACCAACGAGTAAAACGTTATGTCAAGCAGCAGCACGAAAATAAAAGAAAAATACTGTAAAATGAAGAGCATCAATTCGAATGGTGTTTTAATTTCAAAAAGAAAACAACAACAATAATAATGAGAAGAAGTCGAAAAAAACGCCCCGAAAATTCACGAACAAACAAATCGACGAAAACCAAACAAACACAATCGTTGTTTTAATTATTACCATCGTCGGAACGACGGTGGGTGTTAATGTCGTATACAAAGTGTGTACATTAGGTGATATAGCGAGCAATTGCACATCGCTTATCACCGATTCCCGATTGTTTATTCACGCTTTGATGAATTTATTGTTACTTTGTTCGAAAATAAAAGCCACGAACGGTGCTTCAGTATTCATTGATTAAAATAAGCTGAACTATACGTGCGGCGATTGATGGTGCTGGTTCTGCTGCCATTGCTGATGCTAAATGATTATATTGCATCACCACATTTTCCACTTTGTCGGTGTAATCGCGGCACAATGTCAGCTCTTAGTCTCTTTTTTTCTGGTGTTTTTTTTTTTCTGATTCATGCAAATCACAAACACACATCACGCGAATTAATTAAACGAGAATATCGGATATCGTGAAAAGGAATTTTAATCGTGTGTAGCCGCATGACATTATTTTTAAACCGAAAGGGAGATGGAGAGAGAGAGAAATAGAGAAGGCCTGAGCGCCAAATGAAAAAAAAAACAAATACTCCTATAGCCCTGATCATCTTTGCGCGCGCGAGAGAGAGAGAGAGGGAGAGAGAAATGCATGGCCGAGACCATTTGTCAGATTTGATACGCGCGCGTGTCAAATAGGAATTGAAAAGCAGCAGCAACAACAATAACAACGTAGCTACACATCCATTATTGAACTTGAACTATTTTCGCAGGGCAGCATTTGCGCGCGCGAACAAGTAACAAATTTGCGAACGCAAAATAGAGCAAGTTGATATTTTGCTTGGATGCCAGGTTCAGGCACTTAAAATGTCATACCAATTTAAATAGATTCAAATGGCCACGAAGAATGTGTGTAAAAGAGAGCACATTAGTCACCTTACTTGGCGTAGTAAAGAGCCGACTATCGTCATCGTCACCAGCATATATTCATTAAAACGAACCGACTTTGCGTTCCAATCAAAATAGCAAAGAAGAAGAAAAACACGTTATGTGAAATTCAGTTGGCGGTAGTGCGCGCCACTGGACGAATGCAAAGAAAAAGAAGTGTGTGTATTGTCCAAAGTAATTACGGAACAAGGTTCCAAAAATGAGGTTGCCTATGTTTGTCTGTTTTTTTTTTCTTCGTACGTTTCTTTCTTCTCGCCGTTGCGATGACTATCATTTTAATAGAGGTGTTGTATGGTGTTGTGGTGTGCGCGCATTATGTTCTCGCTTCATTTTTGGCCGTCATGGTATGAGGTATTTGTCCTTTTCTGGAAGGGGGGCCACTTTTCTTCGAATACACCGCGAATCCGAACACACCGTGTGTTTTGTTTATTTTCGACAATTCTATAACATTTTTGGGCCGTTTTCTTTTCATTATTCTGCTTCGTTTTCTCTCGTTCTCTTTCTCAATGGTTTTCCTATTTTTCCAATGAAATGTGAATAATATTTTGGAGCAGAAGACGAAAAAGAAGCAACAGCAGAAGCACATTTTTAGAAGAAAAAAAATAGAAGCGAAATGCCGTTGGTCGTGCCACGCACAACACATAAACTATATATACAAGCAGACAATGTTCATGTTCTGTGTCTGGCCTCGTCTTCATATTCTATTTTTTGTGTCTCTTCTAGTCTAATTCAATTTGAATACGTGCCCGCATTTCCAGCTCAAGAAGTTGTCGAGTGTGTATATATATGTGGCGCGTACAATGCAGGAGAGTGATCACATACTGACGATTTTTTTCTCTTCCTCTCTCTTTCTCTCTCTCTCTCTCTCTCTCTCCATCGCGGAAATATAGAATCAACTTAAGCAAATGGCATAAAATAGTAAAGAACTTTGACGCCGGCTAGCATTTGTCTTTTTCTGCTGCTGCTGCTGCTGCTGCCGCTACTGCTGCTACTGTTGTTGCTGCTGTTGCTATAGTGGTTATGTTTCCACATTTTTGCACTTGGACTTTTCTTCATTCGTCATGCTATCCGTTGTATTCGTAATGTTTTTGGCAAAATCATGTTCTGTATTTGTGCTCTAAATTGCTTGGTTTTTGCGACAGAAAAACTGTACAACATAGGTACATCGAGTCAAAATAGCATTTTGCGCGCCTTTACTTCATTGGAGTGTGTACGTGTGTATTGCTGTTGGTGTGTTTGAGCGCCAAAATTCGCATGAGATTTGTGTGTGTGTGTTTTTTTTTCTCGGTTTGGTCGAGGTTTGGTGTGTCTCTTTGTTGCCAAATTAAGCATTTCAGTTGATATAATATATGTTTGACTGTTTTATCTATGGCGATGATATTATATATTTGATTGCGTCGAACATCATGCATATAGAGTTGCGCGGTGCCTCGCGCACCATACCACACATCATATACGGCATACTTTCTATACAACCAAATTGATAGAATTAATACACTGGTTTCTCTTTTTCAATTTTTTTATTCTTTTTTTTCTCTACATCTTCTTTTTCTACGTCATATTTTTTTCTGTTCAATTTGGCTCTGCTCTGTTCGATTCGACTATGCTCTGTTCGGTGAATATTGATGTACACCGATGACTGTGATGATGATGATGATGAAACATACACACAGTGTGTGTGTGTGTGTGTGTGTGTGTGTGTGTGTGTGTCCTGATGATTTGGTGCGTGTGTGGGGATACCGGAGGGAAGACTTGTTGGTCGTTTGTTATTAATTTTGTATCTGGGACAACTATGTAAACGATGCTGGAACGCTTTAAAAACCATATCATTTTAGTGATTGAATACGATGAGGTGGTATTTATACGGTACCAGGCGTGTGTATCAAAATGAATACAACAACAACAACAACAGAAAACCTTCACATGAAAACACATAAAACGGATTAAATGCTGGGAAGAACGCAAAAAAGGGCTTAGTCTCTTTTATTGATGATCGCAATTTCTGCCGCATTTGAATCAGCCCTTTTGGTTCCGGTTCTATTCTAGCCCATTCGGTTTTCATAATTCGAAAATCATTTTTTTTCTATTCTCTCTCTTTTTCTATTCTCTCTCGTTCGTTGTAAAGAAAAACCATTTGCTGGCTCTCGCTTTTATCGAGATGCAATGCGCATTTTATCTACCATTTTTTCCGCACCGATCGGAAATATCCCGCAAACACAGGCGGACATACGACGACCAACACAGCAACATGATATATCAAACAAGTTTTTGATGTAAATTAACTTGGATACTATTATTAGAGGAATTTTACCGCAAATAAATACATTGAATTCAGTTCTCTTTCTCACTCTCTCTCGTCTCATGCCCGTTACACACTTACGTCGAAAAACGTTTCGATGCTCGTTCAAGAAAAGAAAAACCAGCAGCAAAAATGATTGAGATGTCAAAACAAATAAGAGCGAGAGACAGACAGAGAGAGAGAGAGAAGGGAATTTGGAAGAACGAACGAGGTTGAGTGGAAAAGAATGCGTTGAAATCAACCCTAGAGTTGCTAGTTTTTTCAATGGCTTCACCGTTTCTAAGAGTCGTCATCGATTCGAAGAAAAACCAATACTAGAAAACAGCGCATATCAAATACTTTTCTCGATTAATGAGATTTCGATCGATAACAGCAAATCTAAAAGCGAAATTAGCAACCAAACGAGAGAGAGAAAGGCGGAAATAGAAATGGCATTGCGTTGTTCTGGAAAACCGATTGTTGAGTGGGAGTATGTCTCTTGATAAATGTCAAAATTATTTGATGTTAATTCGTTTGGAAATGCGGATTTTCCATCGAAATGTTGCTATGTGTTGCATGTGCCTTGTTATTTCCATTTCATCTCGCACTCTAGCACTCTTCCTTTCATCCTTCATCTCTGCTCTTGGCTCTCCTCGTACTTAATAAACAGTTTGATTCCTTGTGCCGATATTTAATTATACACAATCATGTGGAGTGCAGTTCTTGAAGTGCCACAATGATCCGTTCGGACGTCTGTCAATGGTTAATCTCCTTTGACTTTCATCGAAATTTCATGTGATTTTGGTTTGCATTAAGGTGGTGTACCACATACACGCACACGCACACCCAATTTCATGTGATGACAGACGAGGAATTGCTGCAGCATGAGAATCTCAGCCTGAGATTTGCTTCTCTATCTCTTTAAATGACAGCAAACAAATGAGCTGAGCTATTCGTCCGCCATTGGGATCATCAACAATTTAATCTCTTGTCTGTATATCACTGCCACGCACTCGCTCTAACTGCATCGATAACATTCCACGCGCTTGTTAAATGTTTCAATGATAGAGCAAATTCTCTTTCCGCACTACCATATTTTGTTGTTGCTGCTTTTTTTATCATCATCAGTCTGTGTATCTCGTTCTGTCGTTCGATGTTGCTAAGGCAACTGTATCATTCGATTGGTATGGCATCGTTGTTGTTGTTGTTGTTGTTTTGTTTGCCATTTAATTTTCGTATTTCATGTCCTTCTACACATTTTTTTTTTATGACAAAACATGATACGATACACACAGAGACATGCAGACTAACCGATGATATGAGGCTTCCCGGAAATTCCGATATGTATAGGTAGATGCTGATATTTACGCCAACAGCCATTTCTCTCTCTCTCTCTCTCTCTCTCACTCTTTCCATTCGTAAAATAAAAAATACAAAGTAAACGTACAAGCATATTAATTGAACAAAATAAAACGAATCCATGCCATCCAAGTTGTTATAAAAAGCATAGAACAAAAATAGATGAAGAAGATTTGCGCTCCTCCATGCACAGAAAAAAAAGAAGAAAGAAGTACATCGCACTTACTGAGTCACTGTCGTCAATACGGTCAACATTCAATAGATACACACACACATAAGGCGTATTCCGCTGCAGAGAACGTCCGTAAAAGTTTGTCATAAATATAACATCCTACAGCGAGGAAAAATATGCGCAAAAGCTTTTCTTCAAATATCTAGCTCAAGATTTATATTTTGTTATTTTTTAATTAAAAATTAATATTGGGGCGTATTTTCCAATTTGTTATTTATTTACTTATTTATTTTATTTTTCCTGAAATGATTTATATGTGGGCGGTATTCACCTGCAGTATAAAATGATTTGAAATACAAAAAAAAACGATAACCCAAAACAAACAGAGAGGCGCACAACCAAATGGAATTATTAGTGGAAATCGTATCGTGAGCAAAATCATAAGCAACACACACACAATGATGACCTTGTTCTTTTTTTCATTAGTATTATTTCTAACTTCCATTTTAACTTATTACATAGAATGTTTGGTGTGAGAGCGTTGAGCGCTGCCCACCCGTGTGCCATTTTTGTTTGAAATTCATGTGCGGATGTTAAAAACCGAATCGCCACTACTAAAACATATTGATTCGCATTGTTATGCTAAGTGCGTTTGCCCTGTGTCGCAGAGCAACAGAGACGGAGCGAAAGTGCGAGAGTCCATTTCAATCACACAAAGATGAATCGAACTGTTTGAATTTCGAATTCATTTAATGACAAACTATCGAATTTCTTTATATTTTGAAGCAAATTTTTGCCACTCGTTCGTTCTCGCCCGCTGTGCTATTGATTTGCTCTAATTTTTCTTTCGGACAATGGACAATACGACCATTCCACATGAAATCAGCCAAAATTCACAAAGAGTCTCTCTGATTTCATGTGGAATGATCGAATAGAGAGTGAGAGGCAGAGAAAAAACGAGAAATTGTGTTACAAATACGGTTTGGGATGGAATGAATATTTGTTTGCAATGAGTATTTTATCAATTGTTTTTCCAGTGAAAGAGAAATGGAGATGTTGTCGGGCTAAATTGTCATTCCGAAAAGATGAACAAAAATAGCTGCATTGGATGAGCTCAGTGTGTGTGTGGATATGTGTGCGCGTTGTAGTGTTCTAGTTTCAATTTTTCAATGCCGTCATGGAGTGTAGTGAATCGGTTCAGTCTTTTCTATATCGTCCAACTCAATGTCAAGGATGTGGTGGCGCACAAGAAGCAACAATTCATTTCATAAGGTCTTGCTAATGCTTTTCCTTCTTGCCTCCCAGCGACAACAAAAAATACACTTTCCTTAAGCGCACAAAACAATAAAATCGAGCGAAAGAGAGGGAGAGATGATATTGAAAAAAAGGGTGCTATTTTTATCTTGGCTTAGGAACGAATCAAATATAGTCAAATCAATGTACACTCCACTTTGCGAATTGACCACTTTATCCGTGCATGCGGGGGCGCGTTTGGTTTGTATTTATGATGTTTTTTACCTGTTTGGTCAATAAATTATCGCTGAATTTTCAATAAGCGAGATTTTGTGGTTTCGATTCGATTTGTGTGGCGCAAACATAAATATTTTCACTGATTGGAATCGTTGGCTGAACTGACATGTGGAAAAGGTTAAAAGCAAAAGTGGCATATGCACACGGCTCAGGCGTGTGAGAGGAAAAGAGATGGAACTTTGAAATGAAAGGAGCAAAAAAAGCAACAACAAACACACACACACACAGCGAAATATAGAGATAGTGTTTGGTTGGAAATGACAGAACACCTTCGACGTGACCTTTGCCACCATTTCAATTATTTGCTATTCTAGCTCAGTTTAGTGTCTGTGTGTTGTTGTCATTTGCTTGCATGCTCCTTATGCATTTTCTTCCCAGTTCGTTTCGGCTTGGAATGGTGAGGTTTACGGTTTCCCCATTTGGAAATCATCTTTTTGTTTGAAGGTTGTTGTCGAAGGTTTCAACGGGGCAACAGCAGCAGCAGCAACAGCAACAGCAACAGCATCATTTCACACATTCCAGTTTGCAAACTGGGCTTATTCGTTTACTTCCCTCCCTCTCTCTCTCTCTCTCTCTCTCTCTCTCTCGGTGTGTGTGTGTGTCTCCGTCTCTGTCTCTGACTCACTCACTAAGCGTATTTGCTCTATCCGTTTCGGGGGCGATAAAATGAATTCATATCTCTCATGTACTTCTTTTTTATTCTCACATTCTGTCTGCTCCATTGTTCGTTGTGCTGGAGCGAGCCATAGCAAACAAGCAACGAAAAAAACGAGTAATTCGAAACAAGATTGAAGCTAAACAATTTTAATACCCGTTGTATATTGCATATTTTACAGCAAATCAGAATATCAAGCAGATTTGCATTTAAAAAAAAAATACAAATCTCATACATCGTTTGTATTTTCCTCGCTTCGCTATTTTGCACTCGTGCTTAAATGTAATTGTGTTTCTATAATACATTTAATAAAATTTTATTTTTCGGATGATGCTGTGTTATTGCCAACAACAAAATGCCAGTATGAGTGTGTGTGTATTTTCCATTTTGCATCGGAAAATCGGTGAACGTTGGAATTGCACAGGCAGACATGCAGATAAGATAATTTTGGTATTTGAGATCGAGAGAAACGAGAGGCAAAAATTCAAAACGCAAACTCTAGTGGAACAAAACAAACAAAAATAATAGAAGGCAACAACAACAACAACAACCGCACATCCAACAATTAATTCTGAAGTTTTGCATCACAAAGCCAACGCTCGTCAATTTTAACTTAGTAATGACCTCTTATCGAACTCGTGCATCACTCGGCAGCATTGCATTTGCCTTGTAATTTGGTTAATATAAATAAGTTGGTGCTTTGTGTGTGTGTGTGTGTGTGTGTATGTGTACGCCAACATAGTTCTTACGTTTTCGATGCGATATTAAATCAAACTTGAATAGTAAAAAAAAGTTTCATTTAGAAATGTTTGCACAACATAAATGTTGTGTGTTTGTTTGTGCGACCGATGACTTTAATCATTTGGGCCGTATATTAAAAGCACAATCATTAACAGTGTTCCAAGAACTACTGTGGTGGCAAAAATAAAGACAGCATGACACAACCTTTGACTCGTGTGCGTACGCCAAGTGAATGGTAAAAAGCCATGTTGCACGGCCTTTGATATGATAGTTCTCGTTCTAAGAAGAAAAGGGAAAAAAATTGCATGAATAGCCACAACAACAACGATAGTTTTGCCAACACAATGTCACACACAAACGATAATGTGAGCGTGAGTAGCGTGTTGTGAATGGAGATTTTCCCCTATTTTTATTTCTCGTCTGTTGTTCATCAGTCAATAGCCTTGGACTAAAGCATATGCTTGCTCTGTCGTGTTACGTTGTAGGCCCATAGCTGATTGATGTGTATTACACCAGAAGAATTTGTAAGCTCATTGTGTTGGGGAACAGGGTAGGGAGGACTGCATGACTGCTTTTTTCTTCCTGCTGCACGACTCTTGTGTTAAAGCAGAAAACATGTCTGTTGCTTGGCTTTTGTGCGTTGGGGATTATTTGTCGATTTGGTATTCGATATGAATAATTCCCTTGGTCAGTTTTCAGCTACTTACTCTCGATTCGCTTTCCACGTACCCACTCTCTCACTTCCACTACCTCTCTCCTCCCTCAAAATTGGCAATTGTCTTGCGCTTCATATATGACAAATACACACACCCAACTGTGAAATGCTCGATGACCGATTGAAACTTATTTGTGCATACATACTGCCATAGCTAATGAGTAAAGTAGCTTTGTTACATATATTCCATGGTAAATGAATGACAAATTATAATTAAAATGCGGAGCTAATTTGAAACTAAACAGTAACGCAATGAACTATCGATCGATGAATAAACTATCGATCGTACAGGACATTCTCTGAATATCAAATATTTTGAGAAAAAGAGTATTTTGCTCTCTTTTCTCGATTCATTGAAACTGATACAACCGAGAGGAAGAATTCATTGAAAATGAATAATAATCGACTATGGGCTTTTCTTTGAATTGTTTTTGATGTTTTTTTTTCTTTTCTTGTCCATCATTTCTGATATAATCAATTTGCCACAAGAATTCGAACGTAAAATACACAGTGCCATTAGCTGAACAAAAATGTCACGATGCTAATTAGAATGGTTCAAACGCTGTGTGTCCAATAGGTCAACAGCAGAGAATACAACAAAGGGTGAGTTTTTCACAGATACACGGTATCACTTTTGTGCTACCCACGGTATGCCCCACGGTGGCTATTAACACTGGCTGGAGCTCATTATAATGAACTCTCAAGGTGTGCGTTACCAAGACAGAATTTCCAGCGAAATGGATCAAAGGAGCCATCGTTGAAGTCAAGTATGACTGGCATTTAGCATACACTACGCACCCGCACCCGCACACAGCACACACGCACAATTCTTTCTCTTTAACAACGTTCCTTCAGTATACACAGTCAAGCTTAAAAGGAATTTTGAGATATTAAAATTTACTGCTACTTTAAAATGATATAAATAACTCTTGGGAAATGTCTGAAATTGAACAAAAGCCCATGACTTATTGGCCATATACAAATCTGAATACAATTGAAAAAGCAAGGTATATTATACGCAGGTGTATATATTTGGAATGCACTGAAATTTCATTTTTTTTTTCGTTTGCGATAAAAATGCCGTTTGAATTTAATCAATAAAAGAAAAAGTTCAATTTAAATCAAACCAATTCACATGCCACAAACACGTGCGACGTAGCGATTTATCGATGTATGTGTGACAGTGTTATTTACGAACGATGCTTAACGTCATCATCCACACAAGACGGCAAAAGCTCCGAAGAAAATTCTATTTTTCCACATCTTGTACAATGTTCACAATGTCTCGTGTCGTCGCATCAACGCATTCGCTATTTTTAGTCAACTTTTACTTTGTTGTGATTTTTCTTTTCTATCTTCTTTCTTTCTTAACTCATCGCGAAATATTGTTTTTCATATTTTTTTTTTCTTATCTCGCCCAAAATTGGTTTCGTAACTGAAATCGCGTTGAATACAAAAATCTTTTCTTTTTTTTTTTTGATTTTCTAACTCGAAAAAAGTCTCCGACTTTTTGAAAACTGAATACAAAAATGTATGCAAACAAATTGCATTTTTGAATAAGTACACCGAATTGTCATTTACTTAATCATTCGTTATGAAGGAAACAAGCACAAAAATTAATTATGGAAAGACCCGATAGAAAAATTCCCGGTTTTAATAGGTTTTATCACAGCGAAATTGCTTCTGTAGTGGGTTTGTTAGTGCGATCCGTCTACACTTCTGAACAAAAAGAGATGCACACGAAATGCAATTCGACGTTGAAATTAGCAACTCTTTTAGCAAATCAATGATAACACTTTATTGGCATGGAAAAGGTGTCTATATACAAATGGTATACTATTTATGAACACTTTTTTGTCTGTAGACAAACGCTCAAATAAAATTGATCAACATTACACTAATCTAAAGTTATTCTTATGTGAAAAAGTTTGTATTTTTTCTGTCTATGCTTTTATTTCACATTCGGTAACATGC
Source organism: Sitodiplosis mosellana (assembly GCF_009176505.1). NCBI lineage: Eukaryota > Metazoa > Arthropoda > Insecta > Diptera > Cecidomyiidae > Sitodiplosis > Sitodiplosis mosellana. Next base: position 9,077,620 of record NW_022601438.1, read on the forward strand.
ATCTCTTGCATGACTTCACTTCAAAAAATTATCAATTAAATGTAAAATCAAAAGTAATAATTCATAAAATATCAGTTGCGTACCTTTGATTTGAATGGAGCTCAAATTGATGATTTTCATGGAAAAATGATCCGTTGTTGTGGTTCTCATTCACTGGAATCGTCCATTGCAACTTGCTTGTTGCACATGTGAAAATCTGATTTTTTTTTGCACTTTGAACAACGATCTTCGGGTTCATGGCACAAATTTATAAAAGCACTAATGAGTGTTAATGGCCAAACATGAAAATGCCCAAAATATTATTCAAAATTTGATGCAATCATTTTGATTTTTCAAAAATCACAATTCCACAAAAATACCATCCAATTATTTTTCATTTTCTAATTAATTTTTTTAGCAAAAAAAATCTTGTGAAGCATGAAAATATTACCGAAAACAATATTCTTAGTTGGAAAAAAGCATTTGGATTGCGTAAACACTTCTTTTATTCCTATAAAGTAAACCTATCCAATTGAATAGTCAATTTGTTGAACTTTTGTCTGAAGGATTCATTGAAAATTCACTTACTTACTGCACTCTTTAGTGAAAAATAACGTACTTTTATAACAATTGATTGAATACCGCTTCAAAAGATCCACTAGAGATATTGATGCAACAGAATTGCTTCAATGAAACAAACATGTTGTTATTGTTTCTATTACATTATTGATTTTATTCTTAACTTGAGTGATACTTTTGAGGAATTATATGAAGAAAAAAAAAACGAGTGAAAATCATGATCATAGTATTTCAATTTCCATTCACTGCGCTCATACACGGTTGTCGCAAAATGAACAGTAGTTCCTAGGTTGACGGCAACCCTTCAAATAGTAACAGATCAATGTGATTGGTAGAAAACTAGAAGAAAATCCATAACATTAGTTCACGTTTTTGCAATTGTTCTGATTTAACAGCCCAAAATAAGTTAATAATAAATAATTAACAAAGCATACATACCTCAATAAAATGTATTTCAATGGGAAAATGTCAAAATGAATCAAAATCAATACACCAATCAGAATGGGAATAAATATTGCCAAAAATGTGATATGTGTATCGCAGGTTATATGATATTTTACGGTGATTTCCAATGGACCTGAACAAGTAGCACAACGCATTCCTGACGTTGAGTTCTCCACTGAGTTAGGGTCTGCGATGTAAGGAAAAAGAACCGATCAGCAAAAAAAATGCAGAAAATGGTTTCAAACATTTTTGCTATAAAATCGTTGAATATGAATCTACTTACTCGACATGAATGAACTTGGCACTTCGAGAGAAACGTGTTTTTCTGCACTTGGTGCAGGATCACAATGTCTAATTGCATCCTCGTATGATGGTAACGACATTTTTGCTGGACTCATCGCTATGGTTCTTTATTTGTTTTTTTTTTTTAATGAAACTTAAATGTACGATGCTGCAGAAGCACTGAACGATCTGTTTGTATGAAGTGGCCAAAATGGAATGAAAAAATCTCTAAACTGATTTTGTTCCAGAAAAAAATCTTATATCAAATATACATATACACACACATATACATATCCCAATCTCAGAAGGATAATTCCGAGAAATTACGCACATAGCCATGGTTCCAGATAAAATTTCCACAAACCGAAAATGTTTCTGTGCAATTGATTCGAATAACGAAGATAGAAATCTCGTATGTATTGCGATTGTAATCTCCTGTGTATCGGTATACACATGATGTGTTCGATGTCAACCCTGTGCAATGTATTTTTTAACACATTATCGGCTCCACATGGTTTTGCTTGTGGCAATGTGTCCAAAAAGCATAGATGCAATATCTTTAACTTTATTCCAACATCACGATAACATGCCTGGCATGGTGGAGCATATGCCGATTGCCGACGATCTTTTTAACTTGTATACTTGGTTGCGTTCGTTCGTTCTTTGCAAAATATATTGTGTACACTATGACCGCAAGCAGTCTGCTATGCTGGGCATATTATCGCGATATTGGTGTTATGCGATAGTGCTTCTATGGCTCTTTGTACACATAAGCCTGTGTTGCCCTTGCAGCAACCGTCTGAAAAATTCACAGAATTCCGGCACTGTTCCTAATATTTTTCAATAACACATAATGTTAGAGATTTCAGGAGCTTGATGATCATACCTTATGCCAAAAAAAAACACAAGACAAAGACAAAGACTGATTTTTAACAACAACTTTAAACTTTATTTACGCTTGAGAAGGACATTTCTTATCAAGTATGGACATTTTTTTTGCCATTTTCCAGCTCGCAACTATTAGTGTCATATCCGGTTGTTACAATTTGAGCAATATTTCTTAGGTGCAAGGCACGAAACGAGGCCGTAATAGACGAATGCGAATGTTATAGCGCTGAAATTAATCATAACATAATGAAAGGTTTTTTAGTAAGCATTCCGATTTCCAAAATCATACTCACATAATAAAAATGGATCGCTTTTGGAAATCAGGGTTGATCACCAATAGAAGTACAAAAAATGGAACAAGTGCTATAAGAAACACTACATGTGTTTTGCACGTTATATGATATTTAAGATGAGTTTGCGTTTCACGATTACAATGCATACAACGCAATCCTGAAGTTGAGTTCTCTACTGATGTTGGGGCTACGGACAAAAAAAAAAGATCAAATGGCACATTGGAAAAATGATGATTTAGAACATTTGCTCGTTCGAATTTTTCGAATTTTTTACAATAACTTACTTGGTAGATTTAAATTTGGACGATGCACTTCGATGCGAATGTTTGTCTGTGGATTTGTCGCTGGTTTGCAAATTCTCATTGCCTCCTCGTAGGTTGGTAACGAACTTCGCCGATCCATGTAGACGCTTTTTTTTCGAAACTATCTTGAAAATGATACTTGAACTCACGATTCTGTAAGTACACTGGCCTCTATAAAACGGTCAACACGGAATGAAACCTCAAAATTAATTGTATGCTGTATCAAATGACGAATAATCTCATTTCAACTGAAATATTATTAATCATGTGGTGATATAAACAACTTATACATACACGAACCGAGTCTCATAGGAGAAAAATAAAGAAATTACGCACATATTTTTTATTTTTGATAAAAATAAGTGTTTTTGAAAATGATTCGGTTTTTGATGACTAACACCGAAGAAGGTGTACTGTTTTTTTTTTGTCAAGAGTACTGTTTGGTTTTATCAACATACAGTGTATTGTAATAGTATGGTTAGGCAACGTCGCCTCAAGATCCACTGTAACATGTATATACGCATAGCTTAACCGAAGTCATACGAATTGTTCTTATGTTGAATTACGTCATATCTCAAAAGAGAACAGTGTGTTTCCGTAAATGTATAACTATAACCGGAACAACGCAAGAAAGTGATGAAAATAAATTTAATTTAAAATTTAAAATGACATTTTCTTCAGCAAATATTCACTCACTCGAATATTTTAAATGCAGAAATATCCAAAAGAATGAAGAAAAAAAGCAAAGGATCCAAAGTGTTATGAATATTTCCATCAAAATTTCTTCCAATGCATATCTGCCGTTTGAATGAATTTTAGTTTCCCCATTTTCTATGTCATTATTCTGTCAATGTTAATCACTTCATACTTGTTTACCGGACGATTTTTTTTCAAATGGAAAATGAAATTACAGTCTTAACCCTCAACTGCATAAGCCTGCCTTTTGGCGGGCATCATTTAAACACCTGTATAATGTGAATCGTACGGCGGATGACATTGCTTCAAGGGGAATTTTTATTTGTCAATGTTTTTTCTTTATTTTTGTCTTTGGCGTCATTTGTCTATGTCGTACGATTGGTAACTCACCAATAAACAAAAATGTGCACGAAAACGAATATTTGACAAAATAAATTATTCGGTTTCCAAATTAGACATATTTTTGACACTTTTAAACAATGGATTTCATTGTTCTCTGACTTATTTCTATCGCATTTCCTGACTAAATTATGGGAAATCTAGGATTATGAATATTTTTTTCGTTATATATGGCCAAAAATCAACCAAATACCAGTACTCCCAGTCTTGGGAAAAATTCATGCAGTTGAGGGTTAACATGCAAATTCACCGTTGCATAATAGTTGTTGCAATTTTTCCTCGTACGTCGTAAATCTTTGACCAAACATAAATTGAATAACTTTTCTTTTTGCGTTGCCAAAATGATCCCGGCAAAATGTTTTCGTCCATTAAACCGTTCAAACATATGAGTAGTTTGGAGCGAAAATGCAATACAGAAAAATTGCGCGAAAAAATGTCAAATGAAAAGAGATTACTATATAGTTCACTATAATTTACTACACAGTATACTATATAGCTATCCCTTTTCCGCTCATTCATCATCGAAATTTTTCAGCGTAACTTTTCTGTATTACATTTTCGCTCTAAACCATTCATATACAATGATAACGATTCCAAATGATTTTTGATATATCGTAACATTGCGTTTGAATCAACAAAACATTACTTGAAACTCAGCTTGATTCAAATGCACGCATTTTAGTCACACAATCACTTGTGTGTTTCGGCTGTGAGCTCAAATTCGGTATTCTCAAAAAAAAACTTATTCATCATATTTCGAAACGGTCAACTCAGAACAACTTGTTCTGTCTATGAAGAAAAAAAAAATCACGAGAAATTAAGAGCAAGCAAAGATTCTCAAAAAACAAATTTTTCTTGCAAGTTTATACTTTTGTTGCAAATGTAAAATAAACATTTGGATTCATTGTCTAAACACTTCTTAATTTCATTGTATTGACAACATTTACATAAGCATATTCGATTGAAATCAATTTGTTTATCTCTTCTATCGCTAAATGTTCAAGTGTAGAAAATATTACTTAAAAAAGTATTTAATGCTGCAGGCGATGTCATGAATTCACACAGTACACAAAACGTACAAACGAAATTACTGTAAAAAAAATACCGTTTTATTGGTACTGTGAAACTCATTGCTCTGTGCAGTCAATCAAGTGCATGATTATGATAAATGGTATTTGTGTTTTGCACGTGGTGTGATAGAGCCAAAACATATTATTTATGACGAACGGCAACACATACATACAGTCACCTTCACTAACGCCTACATTTTTCCATGGAAAAATAAACATGACAATGGCAATGAATACCGATGCACATGAATATTGCTGGTCAAAATAAATCATTTCTATTTTAATGGTGTATTTGAACGCTTGACCTACGATTATTTTTGATAATAATGATTGGATTTGAGGGCGGACTCGGAATTTAACTCACATTTTCCATGCTGATTTGGCGCTACGGTTAACATTGAAATTCATTGCTGTGGTTAAATTTCAAATGGCACATGAAATCCTATTTTTTTTCGATAGGTTTACTCTTTTGCCCGATTTGCGCCTCTTCATTCGGGTGGTGAATTCACCCGGAAATTATTTGATAAATTGGATTAGATTATTTCACTTATAATTCTCGCGAGAGTGATGGAGAAAAGGTCTTTTTTCCTCATAAGGAAAGATATCTATCGTTCTACAGAACGAGGAAGTACTTGTTTTATGTACAACAACTGATCGATTTTTTCACTCTCTTCTTTTCATACCGAAATGAATAGAAAAAATAAAACAATTAGATGTAATGTAGACCAGATGTACTTCGTCAAAACAGAATTTCATCATTTTCTTTCATTTTATTCTCGTATCAAGTCGTGAATATTATTTTAAAAAAAGGCTCTTCTTGATAACGCCTGCTTAAAGGTCAGAGCTGTTATAGGCACTGCAAAAGTGCGGGCACTTGAATCGGTGCGGCACCGAGCTCTTTTTGAAAGTATAATTCTTGAGTATTTTTGAAAATTTTCAAATTTGCTAGTTTTTTGAAGAAATAATATGATTTTATATTGCTGAAATAAATATGAAATTATAAATTATCGAAATTTATTTTTTGTGATTGTACTAGGTGCGGCACTCAAAATCTAAGTGCCGGCACCGATTGGGTGCCTATAACAGCTCTGTTAAGGGTAGAATAAGTCCAATAGAACTTCATAGATGAAGGAAAATGCAATAAATCTATACTAGTGTACTTTTACTCTTCAAATTAAACTTTAAACTATCGCATTTGGGTGGGGGAAAACACATAAGCTGTGACATATTTATTGATGTATCCATATTCACAATATGAAAAATAAACGTGGTGAAAAGGTTTTCATCTCCAGTGTTTGTTTAAAACAAAAACCATCACACTAAAATCATTCGACCGCATGCATTACAGTAGACTTGCGGCTCACGACACGAATCCACACAATAAACAAAGGGTGAACAAACGTAGCAACTGAAAATATCACAATTTGCCATTGAATGAAATATTTCCGAGAACCAAGACCATCCATCTCACTCCTCCAATCATAAAAGTTCTTTACCAAAAGATGCAGCACAGTAAAAATGTCAAGTGCGTTTTACAAGTGGTGCGATATCCTACGCGTGTTCATAATGGCAATTGGCAACCTGTACACAGTCCTGAGTAGGCGTCATCTGAAATCGTTATTCACGTTAATTGAAGCCCGCAAATATGATTTCGCTAGGTAACCGTGAATTCTTCGCTGTATGCGTATTATTAGAATGTATAAATCGTCTGAATAATTACGGATAATTGCAATTTGACGTGAAACGCTTGGAATTTCAAATTGATTCAAGTTTGGAGGCTGGATTGATGTTTGGAGTTGTGGTTGAGTTTAAATTGGAACATCAATTGGCTGATTGAACTGTGCATCGTTTGGTATTTCACTCAAGTCTTCATAGCATGGCGGTGCACTCGGTTTATACATCTAAAACGAAACGCAAATTACAAACCATTTTCAAATGGCTAGGTGTTAATGAATTCGATCTAGATATCATCGGCAGTAGAACTTTTAGCAATTCACACGGCTGAAACGTGTGCACAATAGCTAAACAACAATTCCCCCTGAAAAATGACCCGTTCTCTACAAAGCGACCAATTTAATTGCATCTTACCTCGGTAATTTGGTTAATGAAATTTCGCTCTCGTTGATATCAAATTTCGAAGAACGCAATGGAAAACTGCAGCGTCTGCAGTGTCAGACTCTGAAGCAGCGTACTAAAATGCATTATCTTTTGATATCGATATACTTGCACCAGAAAAGAATCCCCGGAAATTTTGGGTGTTCGCCGTAAAATTTGACATTTATACATAAATTTCTATATACATTTTACCGGCAACACTTGAATTTTCCGGGCGATGACATAATTTCAAATATTCCAACAGAAATTAGCGCCATCTGTCATTTCAAGCGATAAAATATATATGGTATTTGATAAAATGTTCGAAAATATGTCATCGCCCGGAAAATTGAAGTGTTGCCGGTAAAATGTATATAGAAATTTATATATAAATGTCAAATTTTACGGCGAACACCCAAAATTTCCGAAGATTTTTTTCTGTGTGTGTTATCTGCGATGATTCCATCATTATCGTGTTATCAATGATGGCGGTTTGTGATACCGTCACAGATGCGTTTGTTTCTTGCTGCGAAAAGTCGTTTCGGTGTTTGCATTCTTGGAGTGGAATTAAGCGAGATGTATTCTCAATGAGAATATCTCGTTGAGTACTGATGGCCTATGGTTCAGGTGGAGAAATAAAATGTATTTTGATTTCATTGTTTGACGTTGAAATAGTGAAATTGATCAATTGATTAAGTCAACTCCTGATAAACACACTTATGAGCTATTGAACAAGTATCTGTTTTTTTTTGTGTACGGAGGCGATAAGTAGCTGCAATATTGAAATGTGAAGTTGAAATTGTTTCAATTTCGACGAGTTTGTTCATCGAACAATTAAATCTGTGTCTTCCAAAAATTGTTCCAGAAAGACTTCGTCACTGGTTATAATCCCCATGGATTTAAGAAGCACAAATCCACACGGAGCTCCGAAAAATTTATGTCATTTTCGTCTAAAAATACTGAAATAAAAGCGTCAACATCATAGCGTTAATATATATGTCAACTTGAAATTGATACCAATATTGAATCGTTATTTTTTGTCTTCAACAAATTTTCCATTTGTTTCATTTTTATTTTCTCAAAAAGACCTTCGGAAGCAAAAAAAGAAGAAACAAAAGTTTGAAAAGTGAGGTGTGAATAAAAATAGATTGACAGCTCACGTGAATATGTTCGCTTTCTCACCGCTATTACACATAATCGCTTGCACGGCACATAAAATTGCGGTTGACAATTGTGCAAATACACAAGCGTACATTGAAATCAAAATGAAACCATTTCAAAGTTATGAATGATGTCGTCGTCGTCGTAGTCGTTGTAAACGTTGTCAATTCATTGGATTGTTTTTTTGTTTTTCGTGCGATGTCGTGTCTATTTGGTGCTAAGTTGAATAGAATGAATGCTGTTTGTTGGATTTGCCGTTGACGCATATTCAAAAGATTTAGTTGGCAATAGACGCACGTTGACCTACACACAGTCTCATACACACACACACAGAGACAAAGGAAGATTGGCAACGTGAGCGCACACAACATCGTACAATTGAACTACTGTGTGAGAACTAAGTTATCGCTTACGTGTTTTGATAAACATGTGGTAATTTTCACAACACACAATTCCAATAACAATGGCAATAAGAATAATGGGTCGCATTCAATTCGAATAGAAGATTGCATCGTCGTTTTCTTTTTCTCGGTGATTTTTGTTTTATTAAAAAAAAAGAACCTCAAGGTCATTCTACAATTGCAATACGTTTAATTTTTTTCAAGTTATTTCAATTCAAAAAGAGCATTTCATCACGTTTCCATATCTAAATTGTTTGATTATTCTTACAGTCGAAGCGCGTCGAATACCACACGGGAATCCAAAAATATTGCGTACATTTTGGAGAATCTATGGAACAAACGAAGAACAACCAACAATTGAGACAATTTTAGCAGAAACAAAGGCGATCGGATCAAAACGAATACACATTTTTGTTTTCTCTTCCACTCTCAAATACACACACATACTCTCTATCTCGAACAAAAATCGAAACAACAACGAAATTTAAACAATTCGAACCAATTTCGAAAACCCTTACACCGGCATTTGTGGAAAATCGAAGACTTGTCTTCTACTCGAAAATACTCAGTGGAGAAAATCTCAGAAGAAACCAGGCGAAGTAAACAAATTGAACACAGCTAACTCATCTATTCAAAATCCCAAAAAAAAAATCGGCTTAATTTTTATTTAAGAGAGCGAGTCAGATAGAAAAAAAATCATACAAAATGGCATTCGCTGGTCTAAAGAAACAAATAAACAAAGCCAATCAGGTAAGCGTATTTTAAAAGTTGAAACTGTTGAAACGAAATTTTTTTTTATTGCGGCTAATCTTCTGATTCAAATGTTTGAGATCGAAATCGAGCAACAAATGAAAGAAAAATGTGTAACAATTTATTTTTTTTTTTCCTCAAATTATATAAGTTGTATCAATTTTTACACTTTCTCTTGTTGTGTGTGTGCTCAAAACGCATGAAATGCTCCGAGAAAAATTCGTAACGAGAAAGAAAAAAAAACGCAGAAAAAAAGAAATAAATGGAATAATTTTCATTTGCGCCACAATTAACCATTTCACTCTCGCATTACGAGTGGTAAATTGCGATTATTGTTTGCAATGGCGAAACGACGACAAAGAAGAAGAAGAAAACAAACTTAACAACACAAAAGAGGCACACGCGCTCATTTCGAAAGCGAAATCGAACGCATATCGAAGATGCACATTTATGGTAGATGTATAGTTAATTGCGTTAATTTACGGCCGCTTAACCGTTTTACTGTAAGTGGTTTAGCACGTGAGCTTCTCGCTACGATTCTTTTTTTCTTCTACTTTTTCATTGTTGCTGTTGTATGTTTGCGCTGAATTTACACTCGAATTATGTTGCAACCGCTGTAATTAGCTGCAGCTGAATTTATGAATCTTTGACGTTTATCGAACATTATGGTGTGTTTTTCGTGTTTTTCGCTCAGCTTGACCGATCAGAAGATAGCATCAACGTTTTTTTTTTCTCTTCATCCAAACGAACGGAATTACAATTTCGTTGGCATTTATCGATGAAACCAAACAAAATTGATGTGATTTCTCATCATTTTCAGTATGTTACCGAAAAAATGGGTGGCGCCGAGGGCACTAAACTAGATTTAGACTTTATGGATATGGAGAGGGTAAGTGGAATTGTCGCATTGTCGTCCGATTGTCAATCAATATTGTAAATTGTTCGATTTAGTTTGAATGAAAATTTCCTCAAATTTGAATTGCATTTGAATTTATGCGTCGATTTGCGTTCGTTTTGCAGAAAACCGATGTAACAAATGAATTGGTTGAGGAGATACAAATTAAAACCAAAGAGTTCCTTCAGCCGAATCCAACCGCACGAGCTAAAATGGCGGCCGTCAAAGGAATATCAAAATTGTCTGGCCAAGCGAAAAGTAATACTTATCCACAACCAGAAGGTTTACTCTCCGATTGCATGCTCATGTATGGCAAAAAGCTGGGCGATAATAGTATTTTTGGTATGTCTGCATTTGGAGCCTTTTTTTGCTCCATTAGAAGAAAAGAACTTTTTTTTTTCAAAAGATTGATTAATAAATCAAAATAAAAGAAAAAATAATTATTGCAATGTGTGTGGTGGATATTCAATTCTTCTAGCGGAAGCTTTAATCGAAATGGGCGAGTCATTGCGACAAATGGCTGATGTAAAATACTCACTTGATGACAATATCAAACAAAATTTCCTCGAGCCATTGCATCATTTACAAACGAAAGATCTGAAGGAAGTTATGGTAAGGCCAATTATATCAAGTCGTGCATAATAATTCAATATTTTAATGTGATTTGTCATTGGAATATACAGCATCACCGTAAAAAATTGCAAGGACGACGTTTGGACTATGATTGCAAACGACGTAGACAGGCAAAAGGTAAGCGGTCGATGGAGATGTTATAAATAAATCGTCTATTAAAATGCATTCGCATTGTACATTAAATCCGTTCAGAGCGAAATTAATTGATTTTTCTTGGACGCAATTCATTTAAATTTTCCTCACACTTGATATGATTATTTTAATTCCCCCCCCCCACATCTCATTGTTTTATGTATTTATAATTTTTTCTATTGTTTTATTTATTTTCTCTTTCGTTTTCGGTTAAAATTGGTTTATGCTCATTGGTTCCAACACAATGGTGCCCGACAACATTATGATTTTATTTACTTTTACAAAAACCCATCATCATCTATTATCCTCTTATCATTTATGGATATTCGATTGGTTATGCATGACCGCAACACACAATTCGCATGATAAAACAAATCGAAAAAAAACCATTTCATAAAATGCGATACATAAACAAAGGATCTCATATTACAGACGATGAAATACGCGGAGCTGAGGATAAATTCGCCGAGTCATTACATTTAGCCCAATTGGGAATGTACAACTTGCTGGAAAATGATGTAAATTCAATCACGTTTTAGTAGAGAACAAAAAAAAAACATGAAAACAGAAACAGGTGTCTAAGTCATTGTACTAAATTATTTGTAGGTCGAACAAGTATCGCAGCTGTACACGTTTTCTGAAGGATTGCTGGACTATCATCAGCAGTGTGCTGATATTTTGAAAGGACTCGTGGAAACACTTTCACAAAAGTAAGCATTTTTTGTGTCGTTGTACGTACTACAGTGAATAACCAAGACCCACACTCGTAGTACCCACGTGTAGTACCGTCGCGTGGTAGACACGCGATTAAACAACAGACATGGGCAGTGGGCATGCCCAAAATATTCAACTTGGGATAAAATTTGAAGATTGTTTTTCTTTGTAGTCTCAGACTACTTGCTGAAAGTGCATTGACCACAAGAAGGTGTTCTTTTCTAAAAATTGCCCGTTGAGCGACAAATTGAAGGGTATCCCGTGCGCATGTCTGACTTTCAAGAAAACTAAAAAGAATTCAAATCGAAAAGAAATGTAAAAATAAGTATTTTTGAAAGAAAAATAGAATAATTTTTTTTTGTTTCGACAGAAACAATAAAAAAAATGAAATAAAAATGTGTTTATCGCAAAAATAAAACTAATATCGAATCGATTAAATTTCTTTTAGGCGTGATGAAGCTGCAAGCCGTCCAAAGGGCGAATTCGTACCAAAAACACTGGCCGAATTGAACATTGAGGGCGTCAGCGTCGGTGGTTCCGATATGCTAGGAAGCGGTGGGCGTTATTTCCAATCCAATTCACACAAATCGAATCATCAAAATAGCAATACCAAATTCAACAACAATCACAAAAATCACGAAAGCAGTAATAAAAACAATCTATTCAATAACAAAACCAATAATAACAACAACAACAACAACAACAATCACAATCACAACAGTCAATACAGTTTGTTCAGCTCACAGCAGAATTTGGCCAAAACAAATATCATTCATAGCAGTAATTTTGCGAGAAGTCGAACGTATGGTTCGCAACAAAGCCTATCGACTGCTTCAAATCATTCATCGTCGTCGTCGTCGCACCATCGCACAAACAATAATAACGATTTATTATTGAATTTTAATAGTACAACAACAACAACCAGTACCGGTGCAATGCAAAATACCACCAACCATACAAATTCAAACAGTAGTAGCAATCATTATCATAATCATGCAAACAATTTGTTATTGAATGATATGAGTGCGATACCAACGGATGTATGGTTAAATGCATGGAATTCACCGCCGCCGGTGACACGAGCACCAAATCCAGTCTTTTCATCGATAAATGTGTCAAATATGGCAGCACCTGTCGCTCGATCAAATCACATCACCACCAATACAAATACATCGAATACAAATCATTTTAGTAATTTTAATAGTCAAAATGGTCTCATCAACGATCCCTGGACAGGTGAATTTTTATTTCCTTTCTCTTTTTTTTTGGTTTTCTTTTTCTTTTTCTACACATCCTCAATTAATTTTTTCCTTTTCTTAGTTGATTTGTCAAAATCCCAATTTAATTTTATTTTTTATTTAGTCCTCATTCATATTCCATTTTAATCCTCATTTTTTGTTTGTTATTTATTTCATTGGTTAAATCTATTATTGTGTCCCCATTTTTATTTGTATCAAAGGGTTTCGGGTTCAAAAATATTTATTTATCATTCACTTTCGGTTGCTCAACATCAGTTTTTTTTTTCGGTCATGAAAGCAAATGTACAAAACATGCACAATTTTTATATTCAAAATCAAATCGAATTCAAACGTCATAAATGCTCAACGATCTCATTTTATGCTCAATAAACAAAGCGAGCAAAAAAAAACTGCATCGTGTTTCACTTTGCAATTACCTCAAGTGAACCAAAATGCTGGTAGCATTTGCGACGTGATTCGAATCGATTGCGTTGCAAATTCCATTCACACACGATTTTCAAACGGATTCTAACGCACTAAAAAAAACCAATTGCGCACATTTGAAATGTCATTTTCGATGCACAACACGTGTTTTAAATCCATATCTAACACTCATTAAATGTCGTGCAATCCATCATTCAGACATACATTGACCTTCAATTGTGCGTTTTAAAACACGGTGACTAAGGAAAAGCGGAAAAAAAAACTTGGTGTCGGGTGACCATTAGTTAAGTTCATTATATTTTTTTTTCATTTTTTTTAACGTAGCGAATATTGGTGAATGGAAAAAATATTGGATTTTCTTTTGAAAAAAAAAAAGAAGTAATGAACACATTTGTTTTTATGTTGATTTGAACTGTTAAGCTTAAGTTATATTTGGTGGTGGTGATGATTGGACAACGAGAGACAATTGTCGCATCGTACTTATCGAAATACACTCATTACTGTCTGTGAATACATACATACTCGGTCGCTACCGTGGAATCCGTATGTGCAAGACTTCGACGCTTTCGTCATGCTTCTAAAATGGAAAAATTACGCTTTATCATTTTTATCACACCTACATACACACACTCTATCCGCTTAAGGGCTTCTTCGTTCTGTTGTGGTCGCGTGAAACAAAAACTGTGAATGTTCTGAATTGAAAATTGTTTGTTGTTATTGTTTTGCCGGATGCATTTATGAATAACCAACATTAACCGTGTATTGTTTTGTTGTATGGATATGATATTGCATTTTGATGTGTACACAACAGTTGTAACATGCCACACACACACACACATTGTTTGAATTGAACGATTTTTGAAGTGTTTTCTTTTTCACTCTTTGGTACTAACGATCCAGCGTATCAGTTGGTCTGTCTAATCTGTTAAATCATTTCAATTGATTCACCATTTACATTCAACAAAATAACTACAAAACATAAATAACACTAACACTTCCACTAACACTAACACATTATTCGAAGCAAATGGGTGAATAGTAGAAAAATATCGCTTGATCAAATGAAATGTTAAGCAAACGGTATCCTTTCTTCAATTTGAAGACTTCAAATGGTTATGTCGACTGTATTTTTGATCGGTTCAAATGTCCCGTTCTTTCATTAGAATCATTGAAGAGGTTTCAGGCGTGTTTTTTCTTTGTTTCAACGAGTAAATTTCTCTGTTCATTTAACCAAATTAGCCGAAAAAATTATGTTGGTTCCTGGAACATGGTGTCATTTGGTGTAGCTATTTATTTGAAAAAATAATATAACGTTCGCCATCCCCGTTATTAATAATCCAGTGTGTAGATTTTTAGTCAATGTTGCAACTGTTTTGTTGTCAAAAACATAAGATCTTTTGAAATCAAAAGCGTCCACGTACCAAAATTTACGTACATAAATGTCAATTTGTTGATGTGTATAACTTGTAAACGTATTTCCCAGTGCGGCGGCTTTTTCACACTGAACCGTTGACATTTTTTGCCATAACGACACTGAAATACGTTCCGAATTGGATTTATTTTTTTTCATTCGGATTTTTGTTTTCGGTTAGGCAAAAACAAATCTTCTGTTTCTATGTTCGAAAAAAAAAAAAAAAGGTGAACGTGGTTTAGGCTGTTTCGAAAATTTCGATTGTTCTAGAATGAAAGTTCATCAGATGAACTGCTATCTGTCCTTTGTAACAATGTTTTTCTCTCTGTCTCTCTCTTTCTCTCTCTCTCTGTCTCTTTCTATTTCCATTTCTCTTTCTCTCTCTTTCTCTCTATATTATTTTTCATGTTTATTCATGTTTAACATACAGTAACCAAACCCACACATCTGGAATTGGACAATGGTCAAGTGCAATCTCACTCGACCAACGGTAAAAATAAAACTCCATCTAGTTTTTATTAGACCGAGTTGTTGTTGTTGGTTTCTTTTTCGTTCTTTTATTTAGCGCATGTTTATCAATGAAATTCGTTTGGAGTTTTTTGCGACGCATTTTCGTTGACAATAATTGCTCAATAATTTTATCGCATGAAATATTTGCTCAATTTTGTTCACACTGTTTATGGGAATTTGGCGGTGGTTTTATTATCATTTTTTTTTTGGCATGAATTGTTAACAACATAAATTTTAGCTTAACAATCTAACAATGAAATGAGGTTTATCTTTTTTTTCTAAATTTGTCTTTGGTTCGAATAAGATGGCATATTCCAATCCTGATACTTCATATTGGAATTGTTGGTTTTTATACCGGTATTTCGTATATATATATAAATATGATTATTCCTTTCCGTTTTGCTGAATTAACTCCGCATGCTCGCCCGAGCTCATTTCAAGAAGAATACTTATAAGTTCATGGTTTTTATTCTTAGCTTTAATTTTATTCGAGTGTAAACAAAAAGGATGTGATTTGTTTTTTTTTGCGTTTTGTTTTGAATTAAAATTAGAACTCTGTTAAGATGCATGAGAGATATTCTTCTTTTTTGTTTTTGTTCGAATATAAAATGCATTTTGTTTCTTGAAAAATTTACGGTTGATTATTTTTAATGTGTGGATATAATTTTGATTTGGTTACAGCATCACCTTTGCCATCACCAATGCGATCACCGGCAAAGAGTCCAATGCCACAACAACGTCCATCTGTACCATGCTGCACTGCACTCTACGATTTCGATCCGCAAAATCCCAATGAATTGGGATTCAAAGTAAGTGTAAAAATCCCAATGTATTGGGATTCAAACACGCAATGTGAAAGACTTTTTTTTATTTTTGTTCATTTCTTTTCTTCTCATTGTTCGAAAAATGATTCAAAATTTCAAATGAAATCATTATTCTACCAGAGCATTTATATTGTTGAAACAATGGCTATTAGTTTTTTATTTTTTAAATTAAACAAATTAAAAGTTCTAAATCAAAAATGTCTCGTTTTTTTTTCTACCTGCAGGAAAATGATACAATCCAGTTGTTGCAGCGCGTCGATGAGAATTGGTATGAAGGAAGCGTAAACGGTCGAACTGGTTACTTCCCTCAAACATATGTTGAAATAGTTACCCCGTTGCCATAAACAGTTTAAACGTCACTATTTGTTTAGAACAGCACTATTTAAACAAACAAACAAAAAATTAAATTTTTTTCTTCGGTTTTGCGCTTCGTTTTATTTAAAAAAGAAAACCAAACAAGGAGATATAAAAAGGAAGAAAAATGAGAGAAGAAAAAAAATGATACATAGCCATGAATGAAATTAAGGTTTTAGCAAAAAAAAAGCACGCAAATGTAGGTGAAAAGAAAACTAAGCATGAAAAGATCAACATAAAATCGAGATGCAAATATATACACATACACACCTTAATCTACCACACTAATACAAATGAGAGTATGTTATAAAGGAAATGAATACCAAAACAAAAACATTAAAAAAAGTCAAAAGAATCATTTTTTTGTGAACATAATTGAATGAATTACGATGTGCATTTCAATAATCCACATAATAGTTCATTGAAAATGTCGAGAAAAAAAATTCTTGAATAAAAAATGAATGCGATTTCACCTCTTCAGTTAAATTGATTTTCATGGCAAAATTGTCGCATATTAATACGACAAACAAAAAATTGAAGAAAAAAATATTAAAGGAAAGGTTGAAGACACGATTGGTTGAAAGAGCAGCAAATGTTTGCATGATGTGCCTATGCACCCTTCACTTCCACATTATTAGCATTCGAAAAAAAAACCAAAACTAAAAACAACAACAATAAAAACCAATAGACACGAGGAGATTTGCTGTTGCTGACAACACACACACACACACACCCCTACGTCAACTGCTTTCGTGCGGCAAAAATGAGAAAATTGTTTGTGTCAAGCATGAGATATGTAAATGGCGATATCGCATATGCTGCAGCTGTACGATTAAATGTATAAAGAGAGAGTAAATTATTTCGGAATAGCACGATCAATTGAATGTACAAGAAGAGCTGGAAAAAAATCTATTTGAACAAATCATCAGAATGAAAAAAGAAAACCCGTGTTGATATTTCATGTGTATTTTTTTTCCCCTGTTTTCTTATCGATTTTAAACTGTACATATTTTTATTACTTTAATTATTTTAGATTATAATCAAAATATACTGATATTTTATACATTTTTTTTTATTTTGACACTTTTTTTATTTACACTTGCCCCCCCTTTACCTGATGGTTGTCTTTTTTGAATTTTTTTTTCTTCGTTTTTTTTTTTGATCTGGTTTTTCCACTTCGTTTGTATTCTTTGACTTGAGTTTTTGCCACATTGTTTTTTTGTTTGTTCGTTTCTGTATGTATCCGTGCTTGTTTTTTGTTTCTCCAAAATTTCCCGTTTTGTTCTTCATTTTCTTCGTTCATCATGTGAATCATTTTCATTTGTACATTGTTCATTATTTATTGAGATTGCCATTGCCAGATAGGAAGCTCCGAATATCCTCCAAATAGGAAGATCCATTTGTCATTCGATTAGCAAATAGATAAGTGATGTGAACCTAAGAAGTAACTGCCACACTTTACAGTGATGTCTTGACTACCAAAAAAGAAGAGAAGAAATGATACAAATCCAGAAACAACAACAAGTAAACTGTAGTGATGATGAAAAACAGCAATGGAAATCCATAGTTCAAAATTGAAGGCATATCAAAATGTACACCGACGCGGCCACTTTGATGGGGTGCTCTTATCTGAAGTATGAACATGGCATAGATAAATGCACAAATGAATCAACAAAGAAAAAAATAATATAGATAAGTAGGTTGATAGAGTGGGCGAGATAGCGTCAAAAGAGAGCACGAAACAAAGTTGGAATGTTCGCATTCGCATAATGTGAATCACATTAAAGACGAAGTAAAGCAAAAAAAAAGACAAACTAGCGAAAAGAGATGAAGAGTTCGACAGAAGCAAAATCAGTAAATCACAATCACCGCAACAACAGCAACATATTAGAGGTATAAGTAAGAATAAAGGAGAGACCGACTTAACAGAGAATCAGTATCAGCACTCACTCATTACATACGGACTTGAACTACAATTAGAAGTAATTTAAATTTTTAGATAGGCTGCACTTATATGAAAAACAAACAAATACACACACACACACACACACACAAAACCCATATGAGATCGAAAATCGAATTACCAATGCCCAGATCAGATAAATTGGTTGAATTGAAGCGACAAACGTGTCACGATTAGCACACACATTAGATTTCACGAGGAACAAACTTGGATTGCAAAGCAACAAATAAAAAAAGGAAAACGGTCATGTTGCCAATAATTCTTCCTTTGTATTTGCTTCAAAAGATAACAGGAGAAGAAAAAAACACAAAGTCTCACACTCTCACTCTCTCGCCTCGTCTCGCCCGGTGATGGACGAGAAAGGTATACAGGTGATTGGAAGATCGAATGATATATAAATCGTCTGTAAACGACACACAATTAATACTAACAAAGATAAAACAAGCAACAACAATACATTAATATATATATTATATATCGTTCATTTCACTCTAACTTTTAATCTGAATAAAAACCTTGCCATTCACTTTGGATTTTTATCGTTTTGTCATACACACAACAACAACAGCTAACAAGACAAAAAAAAACAATAAAAAAAATCAAGATCAAGTTTCCAGCACATAAAATATTTATAATTAAAATACGTTAAAATCGAGAATGACCTGATTTAAAATGATCGGAATATAAATCTATAAATATATTTGAAAAAAAGAGTAAATGATCATGGCACTCACCAAAATGACTCATTAGCACTTAAGAAATGAATAGATGCAGAAAAAACAGCAGCAGCACCAGCAACAACAAAATATCAAGAAGTTAAATGATCTCAAAATTGGAAGAGCATTTTCAAAATTAGATAAGAAGTGTTTATCACAATTTCTATTCTGCGCACCCACCCGAAACACAAAAAGTGGTTTTCGGTCAGTTTAGCGGCAACGCTAAATTTTTCCTTTCTTCTTACTTCATTTCGTTTCTGTCTCGACGGGACAAATCTTCTCTTTGTGTCTTTTTTTTCGGTTTTGCACAAACGTCGAGATATCCATATTTTCAAATTGCGAATGTAGTGTGCGATAAATTAGAAAGCAACCAATTTATCAAAATGAGAAATTAAATGAAAATACTTTAAGAGCGAAAACAATTTAGTTTGGAGTATCAAACAAAGAAAAAATGAGTCTGATGCAAGTATTTTAACGTAATGTTCGGAACGTTAAGTTAAGTTAACAAATCGAAATGCGAAAAAAAAAGAAAAACCAAAGCAAAAATCTTCTTTATTTTACTTTATTGGATGATCTCAATGAAGACGAAGTAGAAGAAGAAATAAAAACAAACACATTTAGTGCAGCAGGTCAAAAGTCCTTGTTGATCAACGAATTCATAAACGGTTTAAATCGAACGATCGTAGAGCGTGTGTGCGTCATAACATGCACACGCACGCATATATATATATTTTATTTTTGATGACAACTTGCTCGTTGGAATAGCTTCCATGGACCATTCCACGGAATGCGGGTGAAAACATTCAGAGTAGAAAAACAAGAGGAAAACTAAAACAACAACAAAAACAAAAATCATATAAATACATAGGATGTTAAGCCAATAAACAATTATTTAAGGTTTCTGGAGTTCGGTCAAAAGTACAGCTTAATCAAGAATAATCGGTCAAACGATGACACAAATCCAAACACATACATTCTGCACCATTCCCATGGATAATAGGTCTCTTCTATTTCTCCGTTAAGCACACACTGAATATGATGTTTACAGGTGATGAGCCTGAATTGAGTTCACACAGAATAATTTGATACATGGCAACTGGATTGAATTATCGCTGTAATGTTTGTTTTGATGGATCATACGTTCATTTTTCGGTTTGTAGAAAATTTCTACTAGAAACATCGATTTCTGCACAAATTCAACCAACTCAAACGTTTCTGTTCGTTTTTTTTTCTTCCTTCAAATTGTTTTTCAAACAAATTTCAATGTTTATTGTTGAATTCATATTCACAGACACATCCACCTACTCACATACCCATACGCAAAGCTTCTGACCGACCGACCGATATATAATATGTAAAGACGACGGAACCTGTAAGGATAAGTTAGCAAACCAAAGAAACGATATAGATAGATCGTGTAGAGAGTAAAAATAGGAGCACACCCAAAACACTGTTGAAATGAATCAGATAGATCGACAGGATTTGAGGCGAAGATGAAACATTTAAACACATAGCAATAAATATAAGGTATGAGTAGAAACAAAACCAAACCAAACCAAACCAAAAAAAAAATGAATGTAATTTCTTCAAAGTTTATTAACGAGAGCAATTCGCATTTTGACAGAAGAACAAAAATAAATATGTGATTTACTGCTTCTGTTTTGCATTTCTGATTGACTATTGACATATAAGCGTTCGTTTCGCATGTTCTATTTGCAAAACTTTATGTTTAAAATGCATATACAAACTTTAAAAAAAAATAACTTGAAAGCAAAAAAAAACCCAAACAAAAAATGGAATCTTTGATTGTTCTAGATGTTTTCATCTCCTTTATTTGACTCTTTCATTTCGACGTATTCACAGGAGTCGGATCAAGTGTCTCTCCAGCTTTTTCTATGAACAAACAAAAAAAAAACTAATCAACCACAAAAATATATTTAAAAAAAAAAAAACTATTCAATTGTTGTTCTATTGATATGTATTAACCATTAAAATGTAAAGAGAAAAAAAACACACGTAAGAAAATTATATAATACGCAGAGGATCAAAGCCAAAACATGCAGTTTCAGAATTGTCTCCTTGTTTACAAAAGAAAACCAAACAAAGTTTTGAACTTATTACGTTTTATTCAATAGAGTATTTAACAATGAAACAGAAACATACCATCTAGTAACTTGCATTTACTAGATATTTAAACATGCAGACATTCAAAAACAAAAAAAAGAAAAGTCGTCACCGTTGCACACAATGGCTGCTTCTTGAGAGGAGAGCGGAAGCTAATGTTTCGAAAACATCAACAACAACATGCTTGCATTCGATTGACGAAAGAGAATTCCGATTTTACAAAAGCCACACAATTAGGCTTTTATCTCTACTCTTTCGATATATCGAATCGACATGTGCCATCCGCAATCCCCCTTTCGGCCAACAGTGTTGTTCAACGACCTATTTGGTGTCGATAAAATGCTTAAAAACGCAGCACAACACCTACCTACGTTCAATGTTTGCAAAAATAAATTTTTTTTCCTGTGTATCTTTTGTTTTAAGAAAGAAAACTAACACAATT
Organism: Sitodiplosis mosellana; assembly: GCF_009176505.1. Taxonomy (NCBI): domain Eukaryota; kingdom Metazoa; phylum Arthropoda; class Insecta; order Diptera; family Cecidomyiidae; genus Sitodiplosis; species Sitodiplosis mosellana. The sequence continues at coordinate 9,099,358 of NW_022601438.1, forward strand.
TATGAGTCATAATTTTCGATTATTATTTTCGCTTTTTAATGCAACAAATGACCTTCAATTCAGAGATTCAACTAAAACGCTCAAATTGCACAGAAAAGAAACGACAACATTTCTATGTTGTCGCATTTAAATTGCATTTTTTTCCCTCGATTTCATCATCCCCTTTGAGAAACAACACTTATTTATAACCAACATAAAAAAAATTACTATATTAACATATTTGAAAATTTAACATAAAAAAACGTACTTTGAAAATAAACAAAAAAAAAATGAATAAAACAACCAGGACAATACCTAGAATTAACTAAGAAACTATTAAAGTAAAGAATAAACGAGGGCATGTAAAATGAACAATGAGCATTACAAAGGGCGGAGAAATGAAAAAAAAAACAATTTGTTAGTATTTTATTGCATACAAAAAAAAAACAGACAAATACACACACAATTACTAATTTGAAGGAAATCGACGAAATTTTAGCGACCAGATTTGGTGTTTCGGTGATTCGTGTACGGTGATTATACCATCATCACTCATATACAAACACGAAATTCCATGCTCACCGATTCTCCAGTATATACAAGCAACAAACAAAACAAAAAAAATTACCAACATTATTCTATTCTATGTTTGAATGATATTTCTATATAATTATTATTCGTCTCTGCATGATTCGCTGATTTCGACTTTTATTTTTATTGAAAAATTTAAAGATAAATTTGAAAGCGTATTGAATTTAAAATGTTATAACTGTTAAATGAAATAAAGAAGAAAAAAAAAAACCAAACAAACAATCTAACCAAGTAAAGCAAACCAAATAAAACGTGTGTGTGAAGAAGAATTCACACTACAAACTATATTGATATGTTTATTTTCGCGATTTAAGATCGTCAATATGGCGACACATTCCTTTTAATGAGACAAACGGAAAAAAAAACTACAAACTCGATGATTAAAAAAAAAATATTTAACAAAATACGTGTATTATTGTAATTTGCATTGTTGTGAAATTTTCTTCTTTCAAATCAAAAAAAAAAAAAAAAAAAACTAAAATCGATCAAGAAGTGTTTATTCAAAATTATTAATGAACAAAAAAAAACTATCAACGTATTTACCTATTTATGATTAAATAAAATGATTACAAAAATGAGAGAAAAATACAAACCAAATAAATTAAAAAAAACCAACAAACACGTAACCAGGCGCCCAATTGAGTAACAAATTTCGATAATTTTCCCTTCTCTCCTCCATCCGACTGGTCAACCACCCAACCGCCCCATGAATCATGTTGTAGGCAATAGAGTAAGCGAACAGGCATGTCTCCATTCTGGAGATAATCAGGTACACAGCTCAGTTCCAGTTTTTTTTTTTTCAATGATAAAACCAAAAAAATAGAATTGCGTTCGGAATCTTAGTTCTTTTTAGACGTTTACATACGTACACAGACGTTTGGGAAGCCATTTCCCCAGTTTTTAGACAGACATTTAGTACTTTTTCTTTTTAGTTGAGCCACGTACACACACAAAACAAAGATTATTTCATAAATATTAAATTTAGCAGACTTTAAGAACAAAACTAAGAGAGAGGGAGAGGAAATAACAAAGGAAAAAACAAAACAATTACTTCGAATGATTAAAAAAAAACATGCGCTAAAAAGAGGGAACTACATTCCATTGGATGGCTCTGGACGATGTGTGTCATTTAAAAAAAAAGGAACAACTAAGAAAAAAACCAATCAAACCGACAAAACAAATCAGACATGATGATTGAAAACAACAACAACAACCGTAAGAACATTGTGAAAATTTATTGAAAAATGTCAACAATTTGTGTATGCATTTGCAGTTATTATTTACTATGGAATAAAGATAAATCTATAAATTAAAGTTTTGGCCCGGTCGTTGTGTTTTTCTGTACTTTTTTTTTTAAATATCCTAAATGTATGCAATAGCTAGGTACTATGACTTCATTGTGGTTGTTAGTGCATTCAAACACCTGTTTTAATGACGAAATGAATGTATATTCAACATGCGTATCATTTCATACTTAATTTGGATTGATTTTGGTGTTGCAGCGGACAAAGCGGTTTATGGTGTGTTTTATTCACAGGTGCGCTTCGATGGTTCAGCCTTCAGTTCGATTTGGCCTCGAATTTTATTCTTTATGATGCGTTTCAGTTGAATTTCAAATAATATATATTCCGTTTCAGTTGGAGGCAGCACGCAATGAGGAGCAATCGGCTTAGCCTAGTTGACTTTCAACGACCAAAAACACCACAATTCATTTCATTTCATTTTAATCCAGTGGCAGATGTGCACTAACGCGCACATCAAACCATTGCATGCGCCGCGCGCGCGACACATCGATCGATTGTGAGAAAGAAAGCAACAATTGTATTTTTACTCTGCACACGCTCCAGATCACAGATCGCACAGTTTCCCAATACATTTCCCATGAATTTGCCAGTGTCGCCACTCGAAAAATTGATTAGCATTTTGTATTGTTTCATATAACGGCACTCACGACGACGATTGACAAATTTGCGAGAATTCATTCTGTGCCAAATGGTATCGACCGCATAAAAAAATGCATTCACATTTCCAGTATGTTTAACAACGAAAAAGAAAACGAGTCAAACCAGATTTTGTCACCGAAAAATTCGTTTCAACGAGATGAGAACTACGATCGTACACAATGTCACATATAACAGAATTTTCGAGTCATTGCACTTACTCTCCAAATAAACTTTAAGGTGAATGCAATGATTGGGAGCGAATTTGTTGTTCGAATCGATGTTGCTTAAGCACCGACTTGTTATTCGCACAAAAAAGAAAAGATATGCATACAACGACATCGGCGGCGGCGGCGACAACAATAAAATAAAACGGACGATCAATTTGCAACCGAAACGAAAGAAAAAAAACCGCAACAACAACTACGACGACGACGACGACGACAACGATGTATAATGCTATTAACAGTTGGCGTTGTTTACTGTTTGACTCCTGTGTGCATATATCGTAATATGTGTGAGCGTTATTTTGCATAGGTGCTTTTGTTGTGCCCATGGATTTTTCCAATTGATTACGATTGTGATAGATCTCTTGCGCAGTGGTTTCGAGAGCGGATATGCAGCGAAAATTCCGGCCAGTACAAATCATCGTTGCTGCATCGCATTTTCAAACGAATGCATTTTTTCCTCTTGCTGCCGCTGTTGTTATTGAATTGTCAAAATGAAAGATATCATGTCACGTTTGGTGGAGGTCGTATCGATCCAACGTCGGAGCGAATACGCTTCGAGAAATTGAAACGAAGGCAATAAACGAAAAGAGGGCAATAAAATATGAGCAGCAAAAGATAAAAGGAATAAAACACTTGATGAGCAAGTGTTTATTATGGTCGGTGTGTGTATACACGTTGGGTCTCCGGTTTCCAGTACACACTCACACACACACACACACACCGTTCAAATTGGCTGCCTTGAATCAAGTTGTAATTCAAAACGGACAAACCGAATGGAAAGACGAAGAAGACCAACAACAACATGAAAAATTGATGAAGTTGAAGAAAGAAAAGTGAAATATGTGAAACACACAGACACAGCCACACACATGCACATAGCGGCGCACGGGCCCGAAATGAATACCTCGGCATAGAACATGACGCTCGCATCGGCATTTCTTCTTGCCGAATGGGTTTGCAAGAGAAAATGAGCGATTGAACGCGGTTAAACGGCTTCGAGCAAGCATACGTATGATCGTGGTTGATTGCGAAGACAGAGAGAGAGAGAGCGCGCTAAGAAGCTCGATGTTTGCTTGTTTAGATCGCAAGGTGAACGCCAACCAACAGTTCAGTTGTAAAATAGCATTCGATCAAAGTACACGTATATTTCGATCGTGGCCACAAAATTATACACAACAACAGCAGCAACAACAACGACGACGACGAAATAAAAAAGAAAACGAATTCACGTAAATTCTCTTTCTCTTACAAAATATAATGATCTTTAGGCTGTAAGACAACGCGCGTATTCGTGGTGTGTTCTTTTGTGCTCTCGTTCATTCGATCTATGTCTTCTTTTTGTGTGTGCTTTTTTTTTAATTTTCTGTTCACTTTTTTTTTCATTTTTCGTTCGAATATTTCGTTCTTTTGCGGTTTCTCTCTGTGTTATGTGTGAGTGGATCGTTGGTTGTTTTTTTCTTTTGCTTTGTTTTACTGCGTATCGAAACAAAATATAGAATGTTCAGTGCTTTTTGACTTTGTTTCTATAAGCAAACGAGAGACAAACTCACTTGGAATAGATTTAAACGCAAACAAATAAACAAAATAAATCGACTGAAAATTCAACGACCGCTTTGCTCGAAAGTAGCAACATCAGCAATAGCACCAGCAACAACCAAATGAAGAATACAACAAAATACACAACCAAAGCGTTAAGACAAAAATGGAATTTTAATTACATATTATAAAGTGAGTAAGTTGCTGGTTGGTACCATGGAGTCAAACGTTAACACGGTACTACTGTCTCTCTCACTCTCTCTCTCTCTCTCTCTCTCTCTCTCTCTCTCTCTCTCTCTCTCTCTCTCTCACTCTCTCTCTCTCTCTCTCTCTCTCTCTCTCTCTCTCTATCTGAGTATCTGTGTTCGAGTGCGCGCGCGTGTGTGTATGTATGAAAACGCACATCAGAGTTTCGACACTGTGTGGTGTCGATGGATGGACCATTTTGGTTGTAATTTCGGTTATGGATTGGGCTCTACTGTAGCGTAAGAATTCCTCAATTTACATAGATTCGATGTTTAATAGATCAAATTGCACACCATTGAAGTCCATTTTGTGTGCGATCAATTTCACTTGATGCCATTTGAATATGAGAAAAAAGACTGCCCAATGGCTAAAACATGTTGGTTTATTTCGAGGCTACGATTTTTTTTATTGACAAATCCCATAGCCAATTACCTAATGTCGGCATGTCGTTCACTGCAACAAAAATGGTACCATGCTTGGCATTCATTAAGCCACCGATCGACGGAATTTTGTTTACGCGCAAGTTCTGGCTTTTGCAGCCATTGGCTACAAATATTTTCTGTCGACGATTTATCGATATAATGCACAAAAAAAACGACATTGTATATCGACGTTTTGCCGCTTGTTACTCGAGTCCATGCACCGATCTAATTCGGTGTGAGTATGTACGTGTTTTTTTTGCTTGTGAAATCCCGTTTCTCTAACGTTCAACAAAAACAACAACATTACAACTAAAAATTCAACTTGTAATTGTCTCTTGTTGTTGTTTTCGTTTTATTTTTTTTTTTTTGGACCAACCCAAAATCTTGTGAACTTTCAACATGATGATTTGTCAGGTTGCCGTAAGCTCATTCACGATTTTGTGTTTTGTGACCATCACATAAAATTGTGAACTCATTTCCAGCTTCAGAAAAGAAAACACACACATCTCGAATGAATCAAATGCCCAAAACGATTAATTCTCATTTTTGACAATGATTCTACTTTTTCGTTTACACGATTCGGATGTTTCCACAATCACTTACACACACACACACACACCAAAATCCAAGTGCTAGAAATTTATTGAAGAGTGACCGTTCCGCCGCAATTATGAAGAAGAGCTCTCTTAACCATTGAATTTGCACTTTTCTCTTGGATCAAATTGCCGTTTCCCGTGCCTCTTGCTCATTCAAAAATTGGCGCGCACCGCCAAACAAAATGAACTGCGTCAAGCGAAGAATCTACAAGATCATTTTGAGTAGTTGAGCTTCGATGCAAAATGGAATTGTAAAAAAAATGAGCGATTCATTGCGAATTCCCGAAGTTAAGAGCAGAAGAGGGGAAGAAAAATATAGATATCATTGGTAATCATAATCCAAAGCATTTGCATAGCATATTTCCCGTTCGTTAATGAAATGCATAGGAAAAATGGCATGTAATTGGCTTTGAAATGTATTAGATTGAACACAAGGTGTTGTGCAGTGTCAAGAGCAGCACGTACGACTGAGTGATCGTTTTTCATCACAGAAGCAACCAGAACACCTATGACAGAATCTTGATTTGCAAGAGAGTGAAAAAAGCAACTCACCAGCCACATACACATACATATGGAGAGAGGAGAAAAAAAATTGACGTTAGACGAATGGTTCAGGCAAAAGCGAACGAAATGCGAGTGTAAAATACTCATTACTTGTACAGATATAATGTGTATAGCTTCCTACAGTCGGTTTGAACTGCGACGCACACCGATTGACGTGCACACCTCATCATCATCACGTTTTGGCTGAAAGTTTATAATCATCATGCAATCATTATCTATTCATAATATGCAAAAGAAAGAGGATGGAAACGACCGAACAAAAAAAAAATCAACCGAAGTGGGAGAAGCACACAGTGAAAATGTGCAGCGTATACGTATGAATAACATGGAAAAAAAGAGACTTCGTTGGGATACGGGAATGACGAGAATGTGCAATTAACATTTTATTTTCCTTCTACGATACGCGGCGAAATATGGTATGCACACTCTCGTTGCCATTCCAGTATCCGTCATTGTAAAAATCGATCTATCAATAGATCATTCATGTGCAGGGCACAACAGCACACAATCACATTGCCATGTCAATTCGACCATTCCTTCCTCTCTGTGTTTCTTTCTCTCGCGCTATCGATTTTTTTTACCGGTATTCATGAGAATTTACTCTTTTCAATCTTTCGTTGGGAAGCTAAATGTGTCGGATTTCGCTTTTTCTTGTAAATTTCCATACGATCGAAATGCCAAATCGAAAATGGGATTGATGGCTCAAGAAGCTACTTTAAAACAGAATACACACTAAGTGCATCCCATTTTCCGCACATTTGCGCACGTGTGCGCTCCTCGTCGAACCTATTGAAAATAATCGGCAAGCAATAAGCACTTAGCCACAATAAACATGATTGAATGAACGAAAGACACCGAAAAAACCCAATTCTGGATCCCTAGGGGAATATCATGCTTAAATTATTTCAAATATTTCAAAAAAATCCAATTTATCTCTAAGAATCTGTCGTATGAAATATGGTGGATATTTGTGAATACGGCGGAATATTTTGGATTTTTGTGATTATGAATGATATTTAAATGTATTTATTTAGATTTAATGCAAAAAATCTCAAATATCTCCATAATCCACAAAAATCTGATTTATTCATTGGAAATATTCGAAAATATGTCATGCAATTGATGTTTATTTCAAATATCTCAAATATCTCACAAGATTCAGGAGCGTGATATTCCCCTAGCTGGATCCAATGATCAAATTGGACAGAAAAATATGCCTGTTCTTATGTAGTGTGTTCTTTCTGTTTCACAGTCATTTCCGTTTATAGCACAAAAAAGACTTGAAACATGTAATAGCGTCGAACATTCGATAAAGACAAAAAGCATAAGTGTTTTTATTAAGGATCAATAAAAAAAGAGGTGAACGAAACGAAGAAGAAGAAGAAAAAAAATCGACGAAAAAAACGAATTGAAATGAAACCATAAATATAAGTGAATAAAGTACAAACGCACATTACACGAGTTTCAATATCAATCAAAGCGGTTTATACAAATAGATGTTGTAAAGTGTTGAAATTGCTCTCTATCTCGTGTGATCACAGTGGCAAAAAGAAGCAAAATCGAAGAAGAATACAACAATAAGAAATAACATATACAATAAACGGAGCAACGACTTTACTAGCGAATAGCAGCAATATCATCAAAAAAAAAATAGAAACCAACTGCCAATTGTGCCAATTAGAGAAACTACGAAAGAAAAAATACAGACGAGATGTAACAAAATTGTTGGCGAATTAGTTATCATTAAATGTGTATCGCGTTTCAATTTATAAGCTAATAAATTACATCGACGATTAATTGTTCGGAGAAGAGTGCGGCGGCCGAAAAACAAGCCATTTGCTGCGCATGAAAATTCACTTCAAACCAATTTGGAAGAACAACGAACTGTGAACAACACGAGAGAAGAAAAAAAAACAAGAAAGAGAACAGAGAAAAACAAATTCGTGAATGAAATAATAATACGAATAATAACCAAATCCGCTCCAAGTTAAAAGTCGGAACATGAACTGCACAATAAATGGTAAATATTTACATGACAATTTCCTTTTCTATTGTTTGCATTGATTTGATGGATTATCGGCTGTCTGTTTCATCGAATTGCACACGACTGATAAGAATAAAAAGCGAAAGATTTAGCTGCTGGCCAATCGAACCACTTGATTTTGAACCAAATCGAAACCCCCCCAAAAAAATGGGGCTGTCACTTCTTCAAAACGGTTCTTTGACGTAAACGCGCTTCTCACATTCGAATTATGACTGTATGCCGAATACCATGCGTTCGCTGCTATGGAAAGCCAGATACAAACCGAACACAAAGAGAGAAAAAATGCAAATGACAGATTTTTTTCTGGTCTTCAATATCGTTTAGAGGTATTCTTCAGCGTGAATAATTTGACGATTAATCTAAACTGAGTGAAGTTTTTAGTTTAAAGCCCAAATTAATAAATCAATACGGATAAACAATCATATGGAAGAAAAATTGTCGCAAAGCGCACGCTCTCTCTCTCTCTCTCAATCTCTCTCTCTCTTTCACTCACTCTCACGCCGATTAAAGATCGATCAAACGACTCTATATGGACATTTTTATGTATCCTATAAATCAGTGGCCGTACAAATAAACTCACACGGTTCTATGCATTGAAAACAAATAAAGATCATATCGTGATCACGACGGCATCGATGCTCTCTCTCACGTATTCACCGATATTTTAGTTTTTTCATTTTCATAGCTAAACGATTCATAAGATGAATGTGTCGCCGATGCAGAGAAGAGAGAACCGCTCTTTTTTTCTTTGTTTAGTGGATCAAAAGTTATTTTGGGATGGTTTTTTCCCCGCATAAAATAGAAATTGTGAGTGGATCTCTGTCTTTTTCTATCCATTAGTATCATTTTTCATATGGTTCACTATTGGCACGATTAAGAAATTGCCATTTGACTTGCAGCCATATCACCTGCTGTGCAAACGAGCAATAAATAGTTTCATTCTTCCAAATAGCAAATTGAATGAAAAAAGTCGAAGAAAAACAAACCGACAACCCATAACAATGGCTTCCATCGTCTATTGTTGAGCGGTTTAAGCCAGCGAAACGCAGTTTTTTTTTCGGCTGTTTGAACAAAAATCAACCCACTATAATTTTTGCGCTTACATTTCGTGATAGAAGTTCATTTCCAATTTGCTTACAACATAATTTGTTTATGTTTCAACGAGATATTCCCCGAATCAACAGAGAATTAATGAAACAATGGGCCATTTAATCGCGAAAATTATTATGTAAATCAGAGAACAAACGGCATTTTAGCTTTTTTTGAATGGTTGTTCTTGTGATGTGTCTCTTTTGGATCGATGCAAAATTATGGGCTATACATATTGAGTGGGAATGGGAGAGGAAAGGAGAGAGAAAAAACAATTCGGGAAGCACGCTACTGAAACGGCTTGAATAGAAAGTATAAGTCTTTTTTGAAATCGATTGAACAGATTTTTCGATTTGCATTTATGCGCACAGAGTATACTGTTCAGTGCTTCCGAACGCATAATTTCAAGCGAATCGGAGAGCGAGAGAGAGAAAGAGAGAGAATCACGGCACAAAAGCCCGCACAAAAGCACGTACACTATATAGCAATACCATTTTATTTCCCAGTATTTTAGAAAAATGAAATTGTGCATCGAATATGCGTGCGTTTGCCTCTTATTACCATGCACCAAATGCACTCCCATTGGTTTTCTCTCTATCGCTTTTTTGCATCGTTGGTGTTTTTTTTTCTCCATATTTTTTACTTTTCAATTTAAGAAAGAAAGAAAAAAGCGAAAAACTTTGAAAAAGTGCGCGCAACTGTGTGTGTGTGTGTGTGTGTGGCACACATACTGTGAATTCAATTTCGCATTTATAATGAAGAAGATCGGCTGACTGAGCCGATCGAGAAAGAGAAAGAGAGCCGCTTGTGGCTGTTCGATGTTCAATTGTTGCACCATTTGTTGGTATTAAAATGTCATAAATGAAATGAAATGTGCATATAAAGATTTAATAGCGTCTGGTGTGCGAAGGTTGTACTTATTTCATTTGTTTTTCATAATTGTATCAAATTGAATTTTTCTTCTTCGCGAATATACATTGTATGCGCACGAGCGATCGAGCAAAAATCAAAATGCGAAATGTTACTTTCTCGAAGCGATTTTTTTCTATGTGTTTTCGCCAACCTGTATCAATGTCGGTAAAAGCATGTGTCGGTTTTCCTTTCATTTGATGCTTTCGTTGCGGATTTGTCGTTCTTATTTCATCTCTTTGCTGCCTTTTTTTGTGCTTTTTACATTTTTGAACGGTATATCAAACTGATAAGCGATAACGTTCAAATTCCGTGCATCATTTTAAAATTGCGCATTAGTTTTGTTTTTCGCTCTCTCGTCTCTTTTTTTAAGAAGATGTTTTTTCTCGTTCGTTGGATGGTCGATTTATTTTTGGCTTTCTATTTTCAATAGAGTTAAAATCGAAACGATAATTTCGTTTAATTTATCTGATTTTTCGTCAAATGAAGTTGTAAGTTGAAGCGACAAGCTTGAGAGGAGCGGAACAAAGAGACGAAGAAATTCGGTTAATATTTTGGTCTCGTCTTTCACTTCGTATGGATAAAATCTCATTTCGTATGGATCGTAAGAGGAAAGAATGAAAAAAAAAACCGGTTGATCACAATATTTTGATATTTCTGTTATTGGGATCGTTTTTCTTCTCGTTTTTCGGTTGCTAATGTATTCCTTTTTCATTTCGGGTTACATTTATGATGAAATTATAACCATTTGAAATGTTGTTCATATACAGTCATGGACAAAATTGAGCGTACGCCTATAAATTGTGTTTTATTTTTTCCAGTAACTTTTCATCTCAAATGTAATATATCAATGGGAAGTACATGCATAATGAATAACATTGGGAATTTTGAACATCAAAATTGGCCGGCCAATAGGCGGCTTATGGCCCTCGGTAAAAACGGCCAAAAATTCAACTTTTTCCCCAGCCGTTCGATTTAAAAAGTTTAAATGCAGTTTCGAAGGCCTTCAGGAGCAGATGCTTTTAAACGCTGAAAACTTTCTGATTGGTTTCAATTTGGCCAAGTTATGGCCGTTGGAAAAATGGCCGATTTTTTTCGAAAAATTAAACCAAGCGTTTGATTGCGAAATGTCATATGTCGTTGGAAAGCCCATTTAATGAAGATAATTTTAATAGTATAAAACATAGAAATCGGTTACAATTTAACCAAGTTATAGGCGTACGAAAATTTTCGTCAAAAAATTTTTTGGTTTTCCAACGGCCATAACTTGCCCAAATTGAAGGCGATCCGAAAGTTTTCAGCGTTTAAAAGTATCTGCTCCTGAAGGCCTTCAAAACTGCATTTAAACTTTTCAAATCGAACGGCTGACTTCGAACTTTTCAAATTGAATTTTTGGCCATTTTTACCGAGAGCCATAAGCCGCCTATTGGCCGGCCAATTTAGATGTTCAAAATTGCCAATATTATTGATTTTTTATGTACTTCCCATTGATATATTACATTTGAGATGAAAAGTTACTGGAAAAAATAAAACACAAAATTTATAGGCGTACGCTCAATTTTGTCCATGACTGTATGTTCATCAAATTTCATGGTAATTTTTTTCTTCTCTTCTTCACTTCATTTTTTATGATAAATATTAAAATATCATGATGATGTATGTGGTATTTCATCCAACGATTCGATTCCGAGTGATTTCAATTATTGATAAAATTAATTTGGTATGTTTGGCTAACTGTTGTTTTCCTTTGAATGTGGCAAATTGGTGAATTATCGAGAGATGACACGAAAAAGTATAACCATTTTCATAATTTGATGTTGCTGTTGCTTTCTTCGTCGACACAATGTTCGATTTGAATTTGAAATGCGCATCATTCTAAAATTACACCGCCGACATTCCGTTCAATGAAACTGAAGCGATCATTTTCTACAATGAAATTCATTACCATTTTTAGCATTGGAATGAAAGTTCATTAGCTTCAACCGTCTACACCGATAACATTTGAACATTTCGAAACAGCAACAGCAGCAGCAACAACCAAAACATGTATCCACTTAATTTGATTCCTTTGAGCATCAAAACCATCGAAAGAATGCTTCTCTGTGTCTGTATCTCTCTTTCTCTCATTCTCTGTCTCTCTGCGCTTCTCTGCGTCTCCCTCTGTCTCTCTATCTGTCTCAATCTGTCTCCATCTGTTACTGTCGACAAGCCAAACCTATCGTTTAAGGCGATACCAAATTCCAAAATAAAATAATGCCATTTATTTTGAGTACATCCGAAGATCTGCTCAAAGTGTCATAAAAATGAATGGTTCAATCACAATATTGCCTCCTCATATTAATAAAGAAAAGAATATTGGTACTGGCATATGTATAATGATAAGCTCATTCCGTTAATGGAGCTTACAAACAAAGCCAGTCCCAGTTGTGGACAAATGAAAGTCATTTAAATGTACCACATAATCAATGCCTTGAGACCGGCGGAGACTTCTCAGTCATTATTCGAATGCAACAACGTAACAACCTTTACGGCATCTCTGGATTTCTCAAACGAAGTCAAAACGAACGAAGGAACGAAAAAAAAATTGTTTTTTTTTATCGGTGTGCCGCGTATGTCAATACCCAATTAAGATTTGGACGGAAATTGGCTACTAAAAAAAATGTCACGATTAGCACGAAATGGCTTGTACTCTTGATGAAATGAACACGAATGAAAAATCGTAAAAGATGCACGGGAATTGGGTCAAGTTTTATTTTTGGATGAAAAACCCATATGATTTGTTTTAAACCGAAAGAGAAAACATTTAATTTGGATGAAATGCCCATTTAATCAGAATCAGAACAGGAATGTAATAGCCATTAAAAGAAAAATACATATAAATATGCCGCCCAATTTAATATGCAGTTATGTGCTCAAGTTGGCCAATCCACCTGGTCTTCTTCATCTCACATTTACTCAGTGCGACGAAAAGACATACCCACATTCATATATAATTAAATGGATAAACGTCAAGTTTTTTATTTCCTCTGTTGGGATGTAGATCATAGATTAAATCAGTTAACATCTCTTGCGAGCATTTGAAAATTTATGAAAATTCCCCTTTTTTCACAAACATGAGCGAACAAAAAAGTATCAACACTGCTGTGACATGGAAGTGACGATTAGGTATAATAAACGAGATGTGTCAAATGCAAAGCTTTTAAAGTTAATCATTTTGTTTAATTTTTAAGCCGATTTTTTTTCGCTTCGTTTCATTCGCAATTTTATGCTAAACGAATTCCGTTCACGTAGAATCACATTTCTCTCGAATCTCGTACACATAAAAAAAGAGATTATTGATTCGAATATATAAACGACTTTTTTTTCTTTAATAAGCGGTTTCATGCAATTACCCACTTTTCTCTCATTCAGTCATTTACGCCATATTTTCGATGGAATCTATTTTTGTTGTTTTCTTTTGGATTTTCACATAAACAACATGCTAAATGACACGACCCGAACTGATTGAATCAATGGGAAAAAAAAACCTCTTCATTTCGATACAGCATTGGATTCGGGCGTTAATTGTTGCCGTGTTCATTGTTTGTTCACGTTTTATTGTCATTCACATTTTGTTCTTTTCCATTTTTGGTGTTTTTGCTTTGTACCTACGACTTGGTCTTTTCTTCTGCTCTTTTTTGTCTATTTCATTCAATGAGAGCTCAATTTGACTACCACACATTTTCGCACGAGAGACAAACACGTAGCTTGTGCAATCGCTCTTTGTGCAAGTCAACAGGTCAATTCAAGAAGAATGAAAAAAAAATTGCCATTTACTCATGAGCCAATTTCTTTCCAGTTCTCGGTCGAAAAATTCAAAGCTCATTTGTTCCACACGTTGAAGTGAGTCAAGCAAAAGAAGGAATAGCAAATAAAACTATATGTGATTGCCGGCAAACCATGACATGCATTTATTTGTTTCGGTTTACTCCGATTCGCAAACAAGAACCGAAAGAGTGAGAGAGAGAGAGAGAGAGAGAGAGAGAGAAAGACTAATGTTGAATGTTGGCCGTTGCGCACACACAATTTATGAACCTTTCGATGCTCTTATTTCACCTGTGTGAATCGCGATGATCATTTTGGATTTATTTGTTTAACATTTGTCGGTGTCGTCGTCGTCGTCGTCGTCGTCGTCATCATCTTCATCGTTGTTTGTAAGCGCACACACACACTTTTTCACCAGTGTGTGGAATCATTTGTGAGCATGTTTCCATGTATAATCTCAGCTATTCATTCCCTGTGTAGTTTTCAGCAAGAAAAAACGATTTTCTATTCTTTGTGTTACGTGAATTCATTTCAATTGGAGTGAAGTGCAAAGCCAAGAATGAATTCCCTGAGTCGAGTCTGAATCAACTCTCTCATAATGGGAATCGCACACACTCACACACTGAACTAATGAGAAATTGTTTCACTCGGTGTGCTTTCCTCTCTTTTGCTGCGGTCGTTTGATGCGTCTGAAATGTTGCCATTAACATATGAGCCGAACAACAATGTCAACAATAATCACATTTCATTTGTCAAATCGTTGCGTCGATTTGTGTGCGTGTGCGTGTGTGTTTTTGTTGGTTCATTAGGCGATAGAAATGTTTTAATAAAATCCCAATTCATTTGGGACTAAGTTCAGACATTTATTTCATCATTTGTTTGTTTGTTATGTCGACTGAATGAAAAGACGATTTTTTCCCGCTTACACTTTACACCAGCAATGGGGAGACAAATGTTTTAAGTATTAAATATATTTTTTTCCAGAACAAGAGAATCTCCAAATAACGTTTCAACACCTGATCCAAAATCTTGTTCTTTTTTTCTCACTCGACAGCAATCGCTGTTTTCATTCTTTTTTTCTGAATGTGAAACATGAAGATTATAAATGACGATGACGATGAATGTTTAAACCCATACGAGTATCCGAACAACGAAATAAAGAAAAAAGAGCCGAGCGCGTCGAATAACAGTTTTAAATTTTTTTGTTGGGTTGTTTTATAGTCGATAGCTATTCAAACAAATTATTCTGTGAATATTATGCTGGTTACAATGGTCAGTCTTCTGGCACTTTGTTTAATGTCTGGGTTCTTCTTTTATTCCCACCTCTGTTCGCCTCTTCTTCTTCCTGCTATTACTGTCAACGCGAGTGAAAGAGAGAAGGATAGAGAGAGAGAGAGAGAGAAGAAGAAGAGAGACAGAATCATTGCAATGAATTGATACTTGTTTTCAAAGTGTCTCAGCACATAGAATCGGTGTAATTTGCATTTGGCTAATTGATTTATACGTTTTACAATCTAAGTCGAGATGATGACACGATTTTATCGCAGAAAATGTGAAAATGTGTGCATTAAACGTATTTCGAGATTAAGATTGGCATGCGATTGAATGTGACAAATCTCTCTATATGTTCGCAGTAAAAAGTGTTGAAGATAAACAAGAAGAAGAACTCTCCCCCTTGCCAACAGACGTAGAATGTTAATTAATTAAAATAAGAAAGAGATCGCAAACAAGTGATAGGCAGTGTTCACATCACGTCTCGACGCCATCAAAATATTTGGCTTTAATTAAGAATTTGGAGCCGGAGCCACGTGTTGACGCGCATCAGACTTGGGCACACGATCTTTCATGTCAGTGTCTGACAAGAACATTCATCTTGAAATCAAAACGATGGATGCCCAGTTTTTTCGCCTAATTTCTTTTCCAAGATCGAGTAAAATGCTCACGCAGTCGATAAGTTGAGCCATTAAGATAAGCACGAACAACAAGCGGCCATCAAAGATGGTGATCTCTAGGCATGGGTGTTGAATGTCATTCAACACCACTAAGCTGTAGATATCTCTCTCCGGCTATACGGCAAACAACAGAACCAACACTGCACATGAAAATGACATGTTCAATTGTGTTTGTTTCGTTAGTTTCAACTGTGCCGCTACGAGAGGTCACTTTTGTCGTTTCTTGTTGTTTTTTTCATGTAAAATCAATGATATTAGACGAGGATATCTCTAGGCTCATAGAAATTAACTTGCGTTGAGAAGGAGATAGAAAGAGCAAGAGAAAAAAACCGAAAAAAAATGATGAAGCATACCGAGAGTAGCACTCGGTAATTATAGAACAGCTGGCGCGTATGTTGCATGTGCGGTGTGCGCTCACCTATGCCAAGCGTTGGAACTGCCATCCGTACGACATAATGATGTAAAACAATGGAACGTGTACAAGTTTTGGTGCACAAACGAGTTCTGTGCGAATGTGCTTTGTTTATGCCTACGATCGTTGGGTCGTTTTGAATGCGGCAAGTCTCATTGATTGCAACATAAAATGCAGTGAAGAAATAAAAACAACAACGAAATTATTCGATATCTATCTATGATCGTTTACAATGTTTTTAAAAGGCGAATAACTGTCGATATTTTTATTATTCGCATAAAATTGTAACTAAGGCCATTGCCTGTGGTGCCATTCGCCAATTTCCAAAACAATTTCCTAGAAAATGCATACAACGTTTAGACGGTATGGATATGGTGCTTTCTTCCTCTCTGTGTTCTATCTGTGTAGTTGCAGCAAGGAAAATGCAATAGACACAGGCTTTTAATGACCGTACAAAAAAAAGAGAAATTCCAAATGTCATGGCCATAATCACCATAAACTAATCTACAAATAATATTAAAAAGTCAAAAGGTTTGTCGAATTGCAGAAAAATTGCCAGCGCAACCAAAGTGCGCCATCTCAATTTTCATTACACGCGCTCGCACACACACAGCTAACGAGCCACTTGTGGTTTCACACTCTCAACGATCCCATATAATAATTATACCGCAAGCATTCATATGCGATCATTCTATTGGTTTTTCTTTTTAGTCAATAATTCGCGTGTGTTTGCACGCCATCGCCTATGAACCTTTGGTTGGCTGTCAGCACATACACCGCATATCATACATAGCCCGTTTACGATCGCTGACTTGCCAACGATTTAATCGGTAAAAAGTTTATGATCAAAACGGTGATGTTCTTTTCGTTTTTTTTTCACGGTTTCTTATTGATTCTCTCAATATTTCAATTTTTTGACAATAAAAATGCCCCATTAAAGGATCAACGACATTATGTCCATAGAAATTAATTAACGGCATTTCTTTCCAACCACTGAATCGTAGCAGCTAAAAGAAACACGCTTAACAAACAACAAACGAAAGAATAGAATGAAATTAATACCGAAGAAATGCTTCTGATGAAATTGACTCGTTTGATTTGCCCAGCAGTGAAATGAATGCTATGCAGCATTTGGATGCTCACCACAGACATACATATTCAATGGGTTCAATTCGTGCGAATGATAAAGACATTTGACAAATTGTTTTGACTTCGAATGTCAAAACCGCAATGTTCTCACTCATTATAATTGAAAAAAAAAACGGTCTATGAATGGTGGCTTCATATGGAATTTCAAGCGGAATCCCACGCATCAACTACGAGTTAACGCGTGTTGCTAACAAGGCGAACGAAAGAAAACCAACAAATATGTGGAATTCTCTCCTTGTGGCCGTTTTGACAAATTGAATCCACGTCATAGCCAATTTTTACTCTCTTTTTTTCTTTTGTCTCATTTTTTTATGCTTTTTAATGGTTTCAAATTGAAAAAAAAAAACAGAAGAAAAAGAAAGAAGAAGAAGGAAAAAAAAAACATAAAAATGACGATTTAAAATTTCTTTTTTTTTTATTCATTCTTTGGTATTCTTTGTGTAATTTCAGATGCAGTGTGAAAATCATATGTTGGGTGGCGAGACAACAAAAACAAGACGTTTGCATGCAATCACTTAAAATTATACATGCCTAAGCACTAACAACTGAATGAAAGACAGAGTGAATAGATGTGGAGACATCGGTGTACCATAGTGATTTTTGTTCAGTGCTGTTTGGTTTACCATGTAAATGTGAATGTGAATGTGCATGTGCACACACACCGATTCATTTGTTCGACGTCGATGCAAAAACATAGAGAGCAAAGAATGTTTCTATTATCATTTGTGCAATGTGTCTATGTATTTAGGTGCAGAGTTTAAATGTAAAGACGCAGAAACAAAACAGAAGAAACAAAAAAACATACCCTCGAATTACCCTACAAAATAGATTTCGTTGAATGAATGAATTGAATTTGAATGAACGTTTGAAGAAGTGAATCCGTTGCACACACACACACACACACACACTCATACCAAAACGCAACTACAACGCTACTCAGTGCTCACATACATAACTCGCTCTTTCGCGCGCGCGATCATCGTCATCATTGCGATTCCGCACCAGCGTGGATTTTTGTTTGCTCTCTCTACGATATTTTTCCACAGTCAAATTTTTAATTAGACCCCGAAGAAACTTACCAGACGCACGAAGAGCAAAGAATTAGACGACGAAAACGAAAAAACAGCAGCAGCGGCAGCAGCAACGAAATAGATAAAATAATTTAAAAGCAACCGAAGTTCAACAATAACAACAAACAATAACATAATGAGAGAAGAAGAACTAGAGATAGCAATTAAGGTATGGAAAAAGAACATATTTTACAAGTTTTTAACCCGACACATTTCTGGAGCAGATGCAACAGCAGCGGTTCAGAAATCATTTGAAAATTTTCTTGCATTTTAATAAATGACAATGGATTTTGGGAAAAAGAAAATTTTCACCAGAAAACAGAGAAAAAGAAACAAGCTCATTCATTGCATTTGATTATTGAAATGAATGTGAATCGGAGGAGTTAATTGAATTAAACATGCAATAAATTCATGATAAAAAGAACTTTTTCGAATTTTTATTTCGTTTTGGCCAATGGCACTGATCATTTCTGACGATATTGTTCCTAAACAGGTTGTCATTGTGGGCAATGGAGGCGTTGGAAAGAGCTCAATGATCCAACGTTACTGCAAAGGAATTTATACAAAGGACTACAAAAAAACCATAGGCGTTGACTTCTTAGAAAGACAAATAGAGTAAGTGTATTTATGCGTTTTTCGAAAATTGATGTGCAAAAACAGGGAATTAAATTAAATGAGCTGCAATTTGCATATATGTGATTGATATTCGTTAAATTTCGTTGCAGAATTGATGGTGAAGACATTCGTGTTATGTTATGGGATACAGCTGGTATGTGGCAAACATTCACTCTCTCTCTCGCTCGCTTCCTACTGATCGCCTCGAGTCATCGACTAATTTCATATTATTCTCCATTCGCAGGTCAAGAAGAGTTTGATGCAATTACCAAAGCTTATTACCGTGGTGCTCAGGCATGTGTTTTGGCGTTTAGCACAACTGATCGAATGTCATTTGAAGCAGTCAAAGAATGGAAGATGAAGGTAAAAAACGGCAAAAATTAGCATCGATTCAGACGATTCAACTGAAAAGTCCACCACTTATCAATGTTTCTGTTTTTTTGTGCTTGGCTGCACCCAAGTAACGAAAACAAAACAACGCTGATAACACGCACACATTCATTCGCGCGCGCTTCCAATTTATCGCACATTCATTCAAAGTGAAAGGTTCTCGAACTCATTTTTTCGTACTGATTTTGCATTCCTTATCGATGCGCGCTTTACTTCTAAAGCTATGGCACAACATTGGCGATAGCATATATGCGGTAGACTGTTGAATGTGGAAATTGATATCCATCGGTCCTGTGTTCCACAGTTGAGGAGATGATTTGTTCTTGATACGAAATGATACTGTGTTAATTTTATAGATTTTTATTTACTTGCAACGAATTTACATATTTTTAGAATTAACTCGACGATCGATAGTATTGTTTCTAAAATTGCTATTACATATTCTATAACGATTGAACATCGGTCTCATACATTACTCTTTCAATGAAGAATTGCATTTTTGAGGTAATGTCAAAAACGAAGGCCGATCTTCGAATTACTTTTGTCAAAATCTGTGTCAAATTCACAGCGAACAATTCAATATTCGGCACGTATGTGTTTCGGTGAACAAAGAGAAAGGTGTATTGATTTCATCATGGTACCGGTTTTCGGTTCTTATCTCATCTTATCAACGAAATGGTGAACACTTTGCCGATGTAAGCAGTAAGCATCATCTTCGATAGCTCGGTGGTACAGCAGTGGACTGTAGAAATGTACAAGTTCATTTTTATCCGGAATATTCCAATGCTCTTGAAGAATCATAAACTCTTTTCACACACAAAATACAATCAATGATAATACAAAATGTTTTACAATCGTTAACTGCCACTAAAAATGATAGCACACCCATGTCTTTGATAAAATTTATTTTTATTAATTTTTAACTTTCGAAATCAATATTTACGGATGATATCGAATTCGTGTAATTTTCAGGTTGAAAATGAATGCAGTGAAATTCCAACCGTGATTGTTCAGAATAAAATCGATCTAATGGATCAAGCCGTCGTTTCACCGTGAGTATTGCACCGTCCATCCATGGCCATTAGCTAATAAACTTCGACTCTAAACATGTTTGGGTTTCTGATTGTTTTTTTTTCTTTCAGTGAGGAAGTTGATCAATTGGCAAGAAATTTAGGATGCCGCCTCATTCGGACATCGGTGAAAGAGGATGTAAATGTATCGTCTGTTTTTCGCTACTTAGCAACGAAATGTCATCAAATTATGATGCAACAATACAATGTAGTGCCAGTTGGACAACCACAAATTAGTACGTCCAATTCACACATATTGTTTTTTTTTCATAATTTCATCGATTAAGTTATTCATCATTCTCAACATTTCTCTGTTGTATTTTTTCCACACAGGTGCGTTTAGTCCGACATTTACGAAGTCAAAGGGGACAATAATTTTGAGACCGTCGAAGAAAGCATCACGTCGAAAAGCTGTGCTGAAGAAATGTAGAATTTTATAAATGAAATGGAATTGAATGATAAAGTAAAAACAATACTCCTTCAGTCGTGATAATTTGACTTGTCATCTCTCTCTCTCTTCAATCAAAACTGTTACTACCGATAAAAATGAAAGGAAACATGAAAACGAAATTATTGTAAAAAAAAAACAAAAATAATAGAGAAATAATTTGTAGAAAATGCAGGCGTTGTAAACGATGAACATAATAATCGGGTTTTTAAAAGACCTTTGTAGATAAAATACTGTTTGTAATGAATTGTGTTTTTCTTAAGCGAAAGAGAAAAAAAAATAAAAGAAATATTGAGTCGATTTAAGCATTATCAAAACTACCTTATCGGAACTGAGCATCAATTTAAAGTCAAACTTTATTTTAGAAAATAAATACAATTTTTTTTTATTTAATGTGAAAATTGGGAAAATGTGTTTTAATTTAGCCAAAAATCAAACGAATAATATTTTTTTTTGGCCATACGTTCGATCTATTCAAATCAATTATGTCTCATTTCTTTCATTTCTAATTCGATTGATTCAAACTTGAAAAATAAAAATCTGATGAAATGATTGATGAGACGCGTTGGCCCATTTCCATTGTGAAATGGAGACGGTACGTTATCTTTAACATTCATTTATGCTCCATTCAAATGTTTGACACTTGGTCGTTGACAGCAATGATGGCGCTTCTGCCGCACCAACACCATCAAAGAAATGGTTTGTTTGTATTGTGCGCAATCTCATCACATGATTTTCGTATCGTTTTGCTGCTGTCACATGAAATAACATAAGAAGGTTTTTCATTTTCAACTACGGTCGCCACAAAAATCATTACCAGTCCATCAAATATTGATATTTTCGGTAGTAAAATCATCGGAAATTAGGTAAATATTAATGAATTTAATGATTTTAAATTGATTTGCCCAGTGAATTGATGCCAACGCAATTTTTAATCGCATAAAATATATGTTTTTCTCAACAGTTTGACCGTAAAAAAAAAAGAACAAGACATCAAAGCCAGCTTTCGAGTGACTAATATTGATAGGCAGAGAAAAGACCACATAAAAGCCGATCCAAAATGCGTTACATATTAGGATATTCGTTTGGAGCAACGCTGCTCTCAGTGTCAACAATTCTAATATTGTATCATGTGCTGACGGGAAAAGGTGAACGTGTCAGTGTTGCCTGGTTTTTGAGCGAAACATCGCCCTATATGTGGGCCTCAATTGGTATTGCAATGGCTGTTGCATTGTCGGTGGTCGGTGCTGCCATGGGCATTTACACGACTGGCGTTAGCATTATTGGTGGCGGTGTGAAGGCACCCCGTATTAAAACGAAAAATCTCATCTCCGTCATTTTCTGTGAGGCTGTTGCCATTTACGGTTTAATCACGGCCATCGTATTGACGGGCAGCATGGAAGAATTCCATTTGGGCTCCATCAATTCGGATCCCAATTCACAACAGATTTACTATAACAATTGGACCGGTGGTTACTTGATGTTCGGTTCCGGATTGGCTGTTGGTTTGGTGAATTTGTTCTGCGGCTATGCGGTCGGTGTGGTTGGCTCTGGTGCGGCCTTAGCTGATGCAGCCAATCCAAATTTGTTTGTGAAAATTTTGATTGTCGAAATTTTCGGATCAGCCATTGGTTTGTTCGGTTTGATTGTCGGCATTTATATGACATCAAGAATTAAAATGGGCGACAAAATCTAAGCATTTTAATACAACATCAACAACACATAAAAAAATGTCTAGTTTTTATTTGATTTGTTCAGCACAATTCAAAAAACCAGTTCAATCATAATGTTTCTTTTCAACAAATAAAAAACAACAACAACAACAACAAAAATTTAATAATTTACGAGCAGAGCCAAAATGCCTAAGAAAAAAAAATAGCTAGGGCGAATCAATGCCGTGTTTGTACGACCAACAAATCCATCATAAAACCCATCAGTGTTTGGTCACTTTGTTTTTGTGTGTAAAAGGTGTCTCAAGTGATCCACTCGAAATCGATGTAATCGAACAAAAAGTATTTCTAACCAAAATTCTGCGCTTTTTTTCTTCGCTCACATGATCTCACACACAAACATATCACACACGCGACAATGATTTGCATCTTCAAATTCAAATGAAACTGCTCATTCCAAAAGGCGATCGCTGAAAAATCAAATGGTGTATTATCCAGAGAACAATCGTTTGGAGAAAATTTAAAATGAATCAGTGTGAATCAATCCAATATCCGATTCAATCATTAGCTATTTTTTTATATTCGGTTGTTCTCCCGTGGCATTTTGGGGTTGATTGGATTTAATTAGTCGTTTAGTTAAATAATATATAATAATCGTGTAATTATTGAAACATGTTAAACTGTACACATTAAAATATCAAATGAAAGTCAATATATGATGCGAAAAAGAATGAAAAAAAAAATTCAACAACACATACAATTCCTGCAAACATTTAAACTACCAAAATTTATTGGCGTAATGGCTTAAGAGCATGCAAATGTTCACATCAGCATTCATTTCTTTATTGTTCCGATCAAATACCATTTTATTTTGAACATTTTGAACCAACTTATCAGATTGATGTAAATATTTGCAAAGAATGTTCCACATAAATAAAATGAAAAACCACATTAAAAAACATGTACTATATATAAGTAGAAAATTGAACGTCTTTGTTTTGCGAATAATGGGTACAACTGGTTGGTACATTTTATGGTTGATACACTGATTTTACCGGGTAAGTAATTGCATTTATTCAACTGCATCGATTCCATTAAAACATTTTAATCCATTGTGAAATTGAATGATTAAATTACCGGCCATTTCACGAAAATTAACACGGTATTTGAAGTGGCCTCCGCTTAGGTAAAATCAAGGTCGTCATCATTGATTGCGATGACAAAAGATTCAACTTTTTTTATGAAAATTTTACTTTGATTATCATCAAGGAAAATTCGTTTTATTGCCGCATCTTGATCACCGAGAAGATGGAATAACTGACAAACTGAGATAAAGTGAAAAAAACAGACAAACTAACAGTTTCTTCCTTGGAATTTGACATTTTGTCAAATTCAACGATACCAAACGGAAACCCAGAGTTTCGGTATATACTTACAACCATCAAGAATTAAAATCACATCATCACTTCGATCCAAGCAAAGATATTCCGATCGAAGAACAATCACCTATTTTTGCCATCTTTTTCCATTTTTTTCACCTTTATCGTACTTTATTTTATTTACTGAATTAAGAAAATATGCTCTAACTAAAATTATAGTAACAAATTGAATGAAAAAATCTCCAAAATTTGTTTTAAGTACATTTCATCTGAACGTATTTATTTTGATTCGTTTGATATTTGTGTACATTTTGTGTCTTCTGTATTTTCATTTGTTTTTCAAACTTAATTTCTCTCTTTCTCTGTAATAATGAAACATGCGCTTGGCAATAGCAAACAATCGCACTGGAAATGTTTCATTTATGTCAGTTCGTCTAAAATACGTGGTTTTGTCTACATTAATCAATAAATGTCCATAAAATTGCTTAGGAAAAAGAAGACTTTGCAAATGAAATTGGAATTTCTTTCTTTCTTTTTTTCAAACGCAAAAATTCGATCACAATTTCAAAATAAAAACGAAAAAAAAAAAAATTAATAAACTTCATAAAAAATAAAATTATTTGCGTTATTTTTTTTTGGAATGGATTGCGATGAAACAAAAAAATAAATAAATTTTGACATTTAAATGCCGTTCATCGTCTTCTTTGGTCTTGCACCTCTAGCGTTATTCATTCCCACCAAACATCTTCCAATCAGATTCAATAACAATGTAAAATTCTTTGAGCACTATTTTAATCGAATAATTTAGTAAAAAAAACAAAACATTGTTTTCATTTCCAATAGCAAACTTTGCCATTTTCAAAGCACAAATTGATCCGAGGTGGTGGCAAAAGTTTGCCGAATTTCACTTGTTCCATATTCTCATTTTCGAAGTGCTGAAAGTGTACAAAAAAAAGTAAAAAAAAAGAAGCAAATGAATTCGATGCAAAGTGTGTGACCTACCAGACATTGTGACACGAATTTCAAGAATTTTTTGTTCATCACATCATTGATGGCAGGCAATTTCTCCAATCTGACAAAATGAAGGAGAGAAATTCATAATTCATTGAAATATAGGAGGCTTATTTGATTCACTTACATTCGATCATCGCATAAGTTTTTGACTAAATTTTCGCAAATTCTCGTATTGCAATCGATGTCGAACAGAGGAACACCGAAATGAACATCCAAAATTGTCCATTCCTAATAGTGGAAAAAATTAAATTTCATTACTCTTGATTTGTTTTTTTTTTGCCGAAAAATGTACCTCTCCAATGGATTCGGGTTCCTCTTGAATCGAGTTTAAATCATCGTTTTTGTCCGTGTCACAAATCTCAATTTCGATGGACGATTGTGAAACCAAATGGCAACGTTCACTATCGTCCGGTGACCGATCGCCGGTTTTAGGTTCGTTCAGTTGTTCCAACTCTTTGGCAAGTATTTCGTTGCAATCATCGCTTCGATAGACATTGGCCGGCGGCTGATTCTGCGGTGTAATGGCAAAGTGATTCTCGTCCGGCGATTTTAATGATAGATTCGGCAAATTTTTGGCAATATTAAAGCTTGTGATCTCGGAACCATCCATCGGTGATGCTAGCTCAGCTAGATTCTTTGCCGCTGGATTTGGCTACACATTTGATATTCAAAATATTAATTGATTTTTAAATATATAGAGATTTCAGATTTTTAATCGAGAAAAAAAAAGTATAATGAGCTAAAAAAACTTACAATGTAATCGGTATTTGGTAGCTGTACAACGGCTGGTGTTTGTGAAGAGCGTCGAGCCTTTGTGCTCGATCGTTTTGGTTTCACTAAATGTACATTCATATCGTACTGTTCACACCCGATATCGGGCACGCCGGTATTCACAAATGTAATGTAACCACAAGTCTCTTTCAAATTCAACACCTCCTCAAGCTTTTGCACACCCTTGTGATTCATCCACTTTTGTTTGGTCGGATCTAGAAGAGTACAACAATGGTTTTGAAATCATTTTTTTTTTTCTATTTTCATCCGCTTTAAAAAAATTATTTTCAAATTGATTGTTGCAAAGCGAAATCCTATAGAATCTAGCAATTCCATGTGATAAACCAACCTGAATAGCTAAATGGGAACGCCTCATAATGCACGGTAGCTGGATTTCGAATGCCATAACCTTGGACTAAAACGCATCCATTTTTCAGTTGATCGTTTAGATTCTTGAAATTCTCCGAATTTATTACATATGAATCGGTATGAACAATTGTGACTAGTAGCTTTCCATAGCCCAAAAAGAATTTTGGCAACGATTTCAGCACAGTACCTATTGTTGTTCGAAACAAACATTTTTGTTTGACGATCTAATTAAATAGCAGTTTATTTTTGAAGAAAAAAAAAATGTCTTCACCTTTTGTAAGTAGTAGGCTTGGTGGACCATAGCCAGACATGTGATAATAAAATAGTTTCGACCAAATATGCGAATTGTCGGAACTTTTGAAAAATTGTCCAAAAAATGGAATGGCAAATATATTTGTAATCATGCTTGTCAACGGCGCCGCTGATATAATGAATCTATTCATGTTCAGATCGGAATAAAGAAGAACATAATGGGTAAGTAGACAATTACGAAGGTGCTGGTGACAATACTAACTTGTACTTCTTGTCAAGAAGTCGATCACGCGTTTTGTGGTCCAAACTTTCCAAGCACTCGAGTCGCAACAAATCAATTCCAGCCTCAAGAACATTTCGCAAAGCGATAATCGTTGAGCGCAAAATCACCTTGTGATTGTAAGAGAAACAATTCAATTAGCATCATTAAATGATGAACTACATATTCGTTGAACTACATGTGGAACTTACAGCATGTGCAAAATAGCGAGAAACTTCTCCTTCGCCCTCGGCATCGAGAAGTGAAACCTTTTCCAATTCGCCCAGAAATGAATCGAGACTCTCGTCGCACAGTTTACCCACCTCGAACATGGTGACGGCGTGATTTTTTAGGCCCTAAACATGAAGACATAAATTAAAATTTCAAGTTTTCCGTTTGAATGAAGATTGTTAATTTCTCCATGAGTCGAATGAAATTTTGACGTCAAAGCGAATATGAATCGAAATCAAAACTTACCGGCGAAAGGTTTCCCATCATAAGAAAGGCAGTTAACGTGGCATCAAACAAGAATAGAACCCGTTTACCGTTGCCGCCACGTCGAACGACATTTGGTGTTGTTGGTGATGCTAAAATCGATGCTTTTTCCGATTGATTCAAATTGTCATCCAATTCACCGCTATCGTTTGGACTGTCCGATGTCGTCATTTTCTTCGTTGATTTACCATTTGAATCGTGCACTTGACTTATTATTGAAAAATCACTAATATTACCATCCGATTCATTTGAATTGCTAACACCTTCGGATTGTGATGTTTGCTTTGCTGAGGCTGGACTTGATGTTGAATCATTATTGACGATCGATTGAATTTGATTGCTACTGGTTGATTGGCATTTGGGTGATGAGTTCAGTGACGATGTGTTGCCCATCGTTTCACTGCCCGCCACCGCTTCGCCATTGCTATTGACTAGACCGGTATTGGTTTCGTTGACGAGCAACGCATGAAAATTCAACGGTGTCACTTCGACGCGATTATTGTCAATGGTTCGATCATTCCAACTTTGATGCTGATTTAGTATGTCGATGTTAGTTTTTTTGCGCGCAAAACCTAATCGACAAAACAGTGACACCGCCTGCTTTACGGTGTCCAAATTGATTTGTAGCATTTGTGCCAATTCGGCAATGGTTGTGTGCTCGTCAGCTGACACGAAAATTTGGTACAGTAAATTTTCGAAATAATCACCACTCACACGATTCATCACAAAGTTTCGTAACGGTGGAATGCATATTTGATCCGACCCGCTGATCGGTACATCCAAATAG
This sequence comes from Sitodiplosis mosellana, assembly GCF_009176505.1. Taxonomy (NCBI): domain Eukaryota; kingdom Metazoa; phylum Arthropoda; class Insecta; order Diptera; family Cecidomyiidae; genus Sitodiplosis; species Sitodiplosis mosellana. The sequence continues at coordinate 9,127,410 of NW_022601438.1, forward strand.
ATAAGGCCCTTTCGATAAAGACTTTGCAGTACCTCATGATCCAATTTACCAGCCGTTAACGAACCAAAATCAATTAAATCATCGATAACACTTATTTCGGGCGCATTTATATACTGGAAGAAAAGCGAACAGGAAAATATGTACTTTTTTTTATATGGGATTTAAAGAAAATTGATTAAGAATTGAATATATTTTGATCATACTTTGACATCGCTCTCAAGTACGTATCCAATTTCAACTTTCCACCATGGTTCAATGTTGATGCGGACGGGAAATTTCGGCAAAAAATTCAATGGATTCGGCTTCCGGAATAATTTCGTGGAATTTGTTTTCAATTCACTGATTAGCGCCAAGTATTCATTTCGTCCGATGCCAAGAACTCGAAGGCCTAGAAATTGAATGCGCGAGACACAAACAAAAATTGAAGATGAAAAAAAAGATGTTGTTATGTAAAAGGCGTCATTTGATTTCATTCACACAATATGATTCATATTTCCATTCAGTCGATTAGAATGGAAAATAGGGAGATCAAGAGTGCGTTAAAAATAAATGCAAATAGTAAATATACACACAAAAAAACGATAATACTCTGTGTTTACGTACAATCGGCGGCTGTGAAATTTGGTAGAGTGTCATAGCTTCGGTCATTTTTGAGTAAGTAGCAGAGTACATCAATGTAGTAATTAAATGGTGTAACACGCAATCCCTTTGTTATGATATCGGCTAAATGATATGGAAATAGGCACAAGCACGTAACACTTTTGTCCACCAGCAGTTCATAGTATCGTTGCTCATTACGAAATACTTGTCGCACTGTTTTTGTTTGTATATTCCGTTCCATTTCCATCAATCCGCAAAAGGGTAGGGCATGAGAGATTACGCACATTAAGGAATGCATCAGATTAGCGAATGGGGAAAAAACACAAACAAACGAGAAAAAAAGCGAATTATTATTTGCGTAATGGAAACAAATTGAGATATGGTTGAATGGCAGCAGCAAAAAGTCACATTGGGGAGATGTATGCAGGGGACAGAGATCGAGAAAAAATCATCATTCGTAGGTCATTCGTTTAAATCATTTTTCGTTGTTTTTGTTGTAGCTCTATTTCACATGTAGTCGCTGTTTATAAATATCAAATTGAATTAAATGTCAATTTTGTTACTGTTTTTTAATCGGACATCTCTTTTTCTTGTTGAGTCGCACTTCTAACGCTTTTTACAACAATTTTTTTGTCTGTTTCAATCCCATTCTACATGATGTTTGTGATGGTTTGTGTTTGTTTTTTGTTTTTTACTTTGGTTAGAAATGCGCGAGAGCTATAGTCCGGCTTGTTCAACGTACGAATTTCATGTTTGTTATCTTATCACTCGGCATAGGAGAACATGATAAAAGCTTGACAAACACGAGAACGTGCTGACATTTTACAAAATGGAAGAGCGAGAGAGATCAGCACAGCTTTTGCTATGTGGTGCAACCTTGCTACATGAGACTTGCTCAAGATGTAACTTTTTTGATGCGAACAAGTGCGCGCGCGGCGTGACTTTATTTTTTCTTGTTTCAACACTGGCACAAATTGATATCGCATCAAAATGTAAACGTACCCTTCGAATTTTTTTTAGTATGTATGTTGTCATTTGATTGACAGAGAATCGAATGAAAACAAAAAACGCTGAATAACAACAGCAACAGCAGCAATAACAAATAATTTGCATTAAAATAAGCGGCAACAATAACAAGAAGAACTCATCATTTGCAACATTACGGTGCATGAGATTAATGTAAGACAATTTCTTGTCGAGTAAATAACTTACCTAGATTTCCCTTGAATCGCAGCTGATTTTTCAAACTGTAATTGAACAACAATCGTTCGTAATCTTTCTCTGAACTTTTCAGGACCTAAGTTGAGGATGAGAAGAGCACAGAAGAAAATGTATATCAACCATTTAAGTAGCATATACACAAAAAACACAATTTATTGAAATGGGGCATGAGGAACACGAAAACCAAACAGAAACAAATAAAATTATCATAATTCATGCGGAGGGTTTCGGACGCTGTATATTATGTGCGCCTATAGCACTTTATCGCGCCGTTATAGCATTAATACGGCCATAGTCAAGGATTGAGGCATAAATCCATAATCGATTCCGATTTTGGCAAATAACTAAAAAATCGCTAAACATACACAAATTTAAATTGGATGGCTGTTTGCGGAGCTTATTGGAATTAGTGTTTTTCACGTAGGACAAGTGGCAAAGTTTGCTCTCCGCGCGATTCGGGCGTGGTAATGCAATCAAGCCTAATTAAATACGCCCACAAATCGTGCGTTGGAGTAGTTTTCAATTGCTCTTAAGATGAGAATCACTTAATTTATGACCGGGCCCCCTCTCAAGCATATTCAATTTAACTGTTCATTCTTTGTCTCTCTCTCTCTCTCTTTCTCGCGCCCGCTGTTTTTCCACATATGCCCTGTTCTCATTTAGCATTCTGCAGTGATAGAAAATGGACGTTGGATTTAACAGCATTAAGCTTCGCCATTTCGATGATGCGGGCAGAGCTCAAAAAGGATTTCAAATTCCAAAAGCAATTAATTTTGAATAATCCGATAAAGACTTAATGGCTACTTATTAAACGGAAAAAAACTACTGCAATATTTATTGTTTAACGTAATTATTATTATGATTCGCGTGCGCTTCAAGTCAAGCATCCTTTCATCAAATTTAATAATAAAGGGAGAAAAAAGAACCAACGACAACAACATCACATCCAAATACACACACAAATCAAATCAGCAGTGTTTGCAGTATCACGCGATTTCATGTACGCAGTAAGCAGTAATTTAGCCAGCAAACTTCTCGCTGGTTTGGCATCTCTTCGATATGACATTTTGCTTCATCATCTATCACTGAATGTCATATTTAATAATAAATTACCACAACAAAATTGTCGACACAAGTCTATTTGTATACGATGGCAATCTGATGCACGTTTGTAATGTGCCGTATGGCATTAAGCTTGCATTCGATACCGTACACCGGAATTCAACAATTTCGAGCACACACACACACACACAGAGAGAGAGAGAGAGAGAGAGGGAGAGAGGGAGAGAGGGAAGAACAAAAAACGTTGAAAACTAATTTCAAAGAATGACGAAACAGGAAAACTCAATTTCCAGTAAACAAACATGAACTTTTAGTATTATCGATTGATTTCGAACACTCGATTAATTGGCTGATACGTTCGCTCAATGCCTGCGAATACAATCAGCCACACTGTCACAGTCGTCGTTGTTGTTGTTGTGAAAATGGTGCGATGAAATAACATTGGCTTTGGAAATAAGCTGAACTCAACCAAAAGCCGTGAAAACAACAAAAAGAAAACATCACACACATCCGGATTAAAGAAGAAAATATGTGCTTGGAGAAACGAATGGCGAAATGCGATGTGACGGCATCGCACATTTCTAGCTTTGAACACTTCAACGTAAACATTGATTCATGGTTGCTTTCGTAAATTGCATTGTGCTAACAGCTTTTGATCCTTTGTGTGTTTGTGTCGCTTTTATCTTGGCGCTTGCTTGAATTTTCGTGAATGACGTACGACGAATTTCATTGTGTTTTTCTGTCTTTTGTTCCATTTTATTGACATTTTGAACGCTCGAGCAAATGATGGTCTCGCATTAATCCTTTGTTTTTAAGGCGCCTTATATTTTGTTAGTCAGCAGTGTCTTTGTGATTTGATGGTATCAAAAGACATTTCTTATTTTTCTTCCCCGCCTTCACATTGCGTATGTCATTCGATCAGATGCACAATAGCGAGCACGAGAAAAACAAACACATTGTCTTTAGAACAACGGCATCGTTATTTATGGTAAGAGAGAGAGAGAGAAAAGAGAGAGAGAAAGAAAGGAAACTAGAACAATATTAAATTGCTGCACTTGAGCACACCATATACACACACACACATTAACGCGGCCGATTCAAACGGCGAGTCGACAACGAAATGACAAACACACAAACAAAAAAAAAATCGGACAACACAAAATGTGTGTGTTTGTCGTTTTTCTCTCCTCATTCAACACATTCCATTGAATTATGAATGTGAGAATGATGCGGTGGCCCACTAATTACAGACACAATAAAAAACAAAATACTGAAGACGAAACGAGAGAAAAAGAATTTTCTGAATTTGTTTACCTGCTTCAAGTGTATTGGCAATTTTTGCCACGTTACATTGTTCCGTACACACTCTTCGATTTCAGTTATTATTTTTCCACTCATCGACTTCTGCATCGTGTCGAGCTACGTTTCTACGATTTGCACCAAAATAAAAATGTGGTTGCTGTTCAAATGTTTTGTTTTGGTTGTAATTCCGGTTTTTGATGCCAGCAATTCATATTATCAGCATCCGAAATAACATCAAATGCACTAATTGAAATACAAAATAAATGGTTTCATGACCATGAAAGATAGGCCCAAATGTTTAACTCTCGCGCGCGCCACTCAAATGTGTGGGTTTTTTTTCCTTTTGTTACATTGAAATGTCACACCACAAAAACCGCACTATTGTCTCTAAGCACACACCGAAATAAAGAAGAAAAATTCGATTCACCTTTTTGATATGAAATAAAACTATGATATCGAGTTAAATCGCAATGTTACACGATCCACACACACGATTGCACAACATACAGGGAAAAACACAGAGAGGGAAATTGGTTTTGTTTTTCTCTGCAGCAAATATGCACGAATATGTTTTGGATTGTGTTTGACCAATGGAATTAGTACGCAGTCTTTTTTTTTCTCCAGAAAATTGTCAATAATTCAACGTCAAATCCAGAAACAGCCAACTGAATGCAATGGAATTGGGCAAATAAAACGATGTCTAGTGATGAATTGTTATGTTTTTTTTTCTCTTCTGTAATCAAACCATCGAATCAATCGAAACTCACTGAAATGGGACTGGCTGTGTGTGTGGCGAGAATGCCAATACGAAGAGGCGATTACGATTACATCGGCCACAAAACAAATGAAAACACACCAATCGACGACAGCAGCAGCCACAACAAATACTTTTCTCGTTTTTTGCCTATTTTTTTTTCTTCTTCTGTTTGCTTTTACACCGAACTTATTATAATTCGTTTTTATTTCGATTCTTCTTCTTCTTATTTATTTTTTTTCTTTTTGCTGGTGTCCCGTAATGTGTTTCTCTCACATTTCGTTGTTGTTTTTCTTCACATTTAGCTAGTCCCGCTTGTCAATACAAACAATTTCCCAATGTGTAGTTAATATTTTGATTATCTATTGGTGGATGTATGTGTGCGTGCAGCAAGTGATCTGTCAAAAATTGCGTTCCATAAGCCAAAGAGCGAGCGAGGCACAGAAAGATGGAGAGAGTGTTAGAGAGAGAATGCACATGATGTGGAAGTAAAGTCTTTTTTCATTCGTTCGATTGTTGACTTTTGAAATGTCGTTCTCACTCTCTCACATGACACATATATTTCGAACGCCAACATATGTGCACGAACTTTTTTTTTCGTCATCTATGTGATGAAGTTCTTCTGTATGACACGATTCGTTTGGTTTCATTTGACAACTAGATGTGAATTGAATTTGCCATCACTTTCGGTAGATGGCGTTGCGCATGCCGTAGCGTATTGCCGCCATAAAATTCATACAATCAAATGAATTTCAAACGCAAGTTTCTTTTTAAAATGTTCATTCTGGCTTATATCAAATGTGAATATGGCAAATCGATTTCACCAACGCTCAACGCAACACGGTAAATTTTCCAATTTCAAAAACGTTGATATTTAGATTTCTCTCAATTTTGAACATATACTCGAGCACACCGAGTATCCATACTTACTGTGCGTATGCTACCGAACGCATTTAATATTCAACTCATTTTACGATAACGTTTGGCACTCAATTTCATCGTTGATTCTCATGAGATTACATATTTTCCCGCTGAATCAGCATCAATTTATGGCATGATAACAGTTTTGATATAGAGAAAAAGATTTTCTCTCATTCGATAAGGGAAGCAGCGCAACAACAAAATACTGACTAATTTACGAGAGTTGGAACGGTGCAACGGTATCGAACGTATTTCCGTCACACAGGCCTTCGGACTGTACGATTTCAATTTTCAACAAAATCGCTCTTTATTTCGCCCTCACTCACTCGCCGAGCAAAAACTTTTCAAAAACTAATTTCCGGCCAAACACAGTGTAATTGATTTTTGTATTAATTTTCGGGAGATATGATATCAAAATGGTGTCGGATTCCAATTTTTCGACTTGAATATACACAACTGCGTTTTGCATAATATTTGCGCCTCATTTAATAATGAGGGGAAAAAAAATATAAATGGATAGCACATTTGAAACTTTGAAATTGGCAGCAAAATGGAAATCTCTGTTTTTGATTGGCCAAAATAAGTGGCTAGCAAAGGATTCAAACAAAGTTTTAATTGGGTCTGCAATGAACTACATTTCAAATGAATTTTGAATATGGACAAATCTTCATCTATATTTGACTGTGACTTTTGTGAATAATTATATATTTATTCGTTGGATGTCGAGGTCAATGTGTGTGTTTGTGTATTTATGTGTTTTTGGGTAAAGGTGAATACCACACTAAAACCAAACATTGATTGTGTCACACAGAGTGCGTGCTATGCAATGGTCTTCCGTGCAGGGGGGACACTTTGCATTTCCCAATCTAATTCTCGAAATGAAAAACGAAACAAAACCACTCGCCATGTGTGTATGTCAATTGAACCAGTGCGCACAAAAATGACTTATAAAAACGTCGCCGAACAAAGCGAAACACCTATTTGTTACTCGTTCAATTCGGAACAAATTGTACACTGGTATGTTACGCCGACAAATCTATGTTACGTTTTGATCGATGATTTTTTTTGTAATTCGTTTTTGTTGCTCACGGGTTCAATTAGAAATGTTGACCATTCGAATGCGGGTCATTTCTATCAGCATATCAATCGTGCGAATCAATATGTTATAGACGCGTTACGGTGGATATGCAACTGGTTTCTATCAACGAGTACAACGCAACCAAATCTATTCACATCTGACCTGATCTGTGTTTCAATTTGGCACATGATTATTGGCTATTGTAGCTCACTCATGCAAACATAACGGTCATCTAATCCAAAAATAAAGGCGAAAGAATGGGCGAGTAAGCGAGCGATGGTTTTTCGCAATGGAATATCCATTTATGAGATAAATTTTAATATTACTTCTACTTTTCTTGTTGGTTCTCTTTTTGTTGTTGCTGCAGTGTGTTCTCATTCTCGCGTGTTTCGTTGCTTTTGTTTTTGGATGAATGTGATTCGCAGCGTGGTTGCTGTTTGAGCGCACTGGGCACACACACAATTCTCTCTCTCTCTCTCTCTCTCTCTCTCTCTCTCTCTCTCTCTCTCTCTCTCAGGTGGACAACGATACGATTTACCAGTTTTGCGTCGGCGCCACTCAAAATTTAACGAAACCCATATACGTAATGTATAATAGCAAAATGGTACGTCCAGTGAATTTTGAATGAGGTAGTACGATATAGACATGCGAAGCGAACCGATGCGATGATATGCAATCCGCCAAGGCAAAATGCCACACTCAAAGCACATTGTAATCGAGAACCATGGTTCATTCGTTGAGCATGCTGAAAAGCACCCGAACGCGCATCACGTTGTTGCCGCTGCTGTTGCTACTGCTGCTACTCGGTTTGGCAGTCTCGTCGTGTGCTCGAAGTGTATATTCTTTTCGGTTTCACTTAACCACTTTCACTCGCACTTGTTCCTCCTCCTCGTTCGCTCCAAATCGCCACACTTTCGTTCTCACAGCTTTTGCAATTTTTTTTTTGCTCGCGCCTGCACCCGGCCTGGATGGATAGATGGATAGATAGATGGTGTGTGTTATGGATTCAACGACTCGCTTGTTGCGCATTTTTCACGTGAGTGTAGCACACCGAAGCAACAGAAGAGAGAACAAGAAGGAAAAAAACGGAACTCGAACCCCACTAAAATGCCGTTACGTTTCAGCGCGAATACGGTCTGCAACGATAGCTGGATGATTGTGCTGTGTGTAGTAACGTGTGCCACCGTATCAAATATATAATGAAAAATATACCATCACCAGCATTAAGCATTTTCGTCTTCGATAGGTATTTTCTCCATTTGATGTCATCCGTCTGCTCCACGTCGCTATGTATGAACCACTCTCGGTCGTCCCGCACACGGAAACAAACACACACACAAATATACATACCCGTTCATACACAGATGAGCGCCAGTGAGCGAAAGAGCGAGCGAGCGATACAAAAAACCCTGACTTTCTTAACGACTGTGTGCTGCTTGCACATTTTGCCTCTATTTGCTTAAGTGTTTCAGTACCTTGTGTGTGGATAAAAGCACACGCAACCCCATGTAAAATATTCCCATAGAAATTTTTGCACGCATCTTGTGCCACTGGTTTTTGTTGGGCAATGCCACATGGAGCATTAATGCTGGCCCGCCAACGATTCGATGCTGCACAGTACAGTACCAAATCAAACAGAACACAAACCGACAGCATTGTTGAGCCGAGGCTGCTCGATGTGTACGGGTTTCGGAATTCATGTGTACATTTGGCTTTTGTATATTCGATTACACGCAGACGGTACGAGCGCTTATAGCATTTTGTGTGTACTTGGGCTTTATAAAAACATGGAACACAAGCACAACTGACTATAAGACTCTCTTTCTATTGGCATGTATTACACATAGCACACGTTCATGAGCAAAAACAACAATTTTCGTATCGTATGCAAGCGAAGTCGAAGCCAGAACAAAACTCACAGACTGTGTGTACAGACGGCGTACATGCACGATGACGATGACGACGACGACGACGACGACGACGACGACAACGGCAACCGCGACGATATAGATGAGCCATGCCGTGCACTGCCATGCCACACGTACATCTCCTCATTTTCCTCTGTTGAATGCTGAAATCTTCTAGCCACTAAATACCATATGAAATGTCCATTTGAAATTCAGTCCATTTCGAACATCTGAACTGAGGTGTTCACAATTTCAAACGCTGCTACGATCCGTTCGTTCGTCGCCCGTTCACTCTCTTGTGTTTGTGTTTTCATTGCGTGTTCCCACTAGCTGTGTGAATGGTAAATTTCGTGAAATCCATTGAGAGATAGATATATATTATTTTTATAAGTTGTTTTTTCCTGTGTGTATGTGTGTGTGTGTGTTTGATTCGATTCAATTCGATTTTATTCAATTCGATTTGATTCCGTGTGTCTAACACAGAAAATTTAATCAATTTGTTTGTTGTGTTAAGCATTTAATGATCACATTCGCACTGTTTGTTTTTTTTTGCATTTAATTAATTTGACATCAATTCTCTTGATTGCTGTAAATTTTTCATTTCGAAATTGGTATTTCTCGTTGCTTCTGGCATTCATATATTGTAGAATTTTTTATTTTGCTCATGTCGTTGTTCCTGTAACGTTCATTTGGAGGAGATCTGGGAATATTTGGCATTTGTGTTCTATTCCTATGTATTTTCCAACTTCAAATTCAAATATCGAAATTGTTTATGAACTGACACAATCGCATTTGAGTTTGCCTTGAAAAACACGTTGCACGGACACATAATTCACACACACAAAAATTATTCACCGCGAGTGCTATGCACAAAAATAAAAAAGTTGTATGTAGCAAGATAGAGAGAGAGAGAGAGAGAGAGAGAGAGAAACGGAGGCATTTTATAGCTTTGTTATTTCGTATTGACCACGAAAATACCGAGTCCCGAACGAATAAAAAACACAATCGTTCCATTTTTCCAAAGACGACGAAGAAGCATTTTTGCACAGTGCAAATTAAAAGTGAAAAACTTTGAAATTCAAACTGTCGAAGGTAACAGTCGCGTCATGTTCTCGTGCATTTCAAATGAAAAAAAAAATAAGTTCTTGTGCCTTTCGGTCGTTTGTTTTTCTCTTTCTCCTCATTTCTCTTGCTCGCGCGTTCTGTTCTATATGGGTGTCGGTAGAAATTTGAAATGTGTGAATGCTTAACAAATGTGAGCAAAAAAGCAACAACACACCAAACGAGCAAGTTGATTAAAGCAAGCTTCAACCTGAACCAACACAAAAATTTACAACTTTATCCACATTTCATTTTGGATAATTGGGTGTTTATGTATGTGAGTGTGTGTGTGTGTGTGGTGATAGTATGTTTTGGAAATTTCAGTGGGTTAATTTAATTCGTTTCTTTCGGTTGTTTTGTTTTGTTTTGATTCGTGTCTGTCCTTTGCAGCTCAGCATATATCATAAATATCAAACTATATATACAAAAGCAGCAAAGGCGCGCGCGCGCGTTCACTCGTTCTCTCCAAAAGCAAAACACAAATCAAACAAAAATCAACAAGCTATTTTATTAGTGTGAATATAATCAAAACGCATAAAGACGATATATAAATTAAAATAAGGAGGGGAAGGAAGAGAAAAAAATTTACGTTCGGACGATACATTTTGCCAGAACAGAATCAGGAGTAACAAGTAAAAGACGGAACACAGTAGCAAAGCAACAAGCTGCAGTGGTGTCAGCTTTGCTCATTCATATACACGCAACAAATATTATTGTTTTCGTCAAATAAGGAACACTTAAATTAGGAAAAAAGCACGAACAGCGGATCGAGTGAAGAATAATAGCAGAATTTTAACAATAGCAGCACATATTTACGCGATATACAGAGTGAGAAAGAGAGAGAGAGAGAGAGTGAAAAAACCAACAACAAAATTTAAGTATCGCGAGGAGCTGAATAATCGTAATCCCGTGCACATTAGGTAAATGTTCGTGTATATGTTAACGGTGTTTTAAGCTGAAAAATCAACTGCGAGAATTTGACTTCCAGAGAGAGAGAGAGAGAGAGAGCGAGATCGAGAGCGAGAGAGAGAGAGAGAAAGAAAGATACGAACGAGATGCCGATAATCAAGTGAGTAGGTGAACTTGTTTATATTCATCATTTTGCTCTTGCTTTATAGAGTGCAAGAGTGTGTGAGTTCTCGTATGTGTTTTCATTTTATTTCTTCATCATCTACTTCTACTTCTTCTTCTTCTTCTTCTTATTTTGCTCGGCTCTTCGGTTGAAATGTCTCATTGTTTACCTTGTCACATGTTTGAATTCATTTTATTTGCGATATTATTTATTTACAATATCATTTGGTTATATGCATACTTGATGAAATGCCTTTAATAATCACCCAAATAAAAACAGAACCCGAACCCAACCGAACTGAACCAAACCAAACCAAACCAAAAAGAGACGAAAAAACAAATCATAATAATAATAAGAAGCGATAAAAATAATATGTGTAATGATACATTATTTTTTAGTTCTCTTCTCATTCTACTGCCACTGCTACTGTTCTGTGCTCGTCGTGTGCGTGGCATTTGTTTTCGCTTTGCTAACGTCAACCGAAGTATTTAACAACATCACTGAATAGCGCGCAGTGGGTGAAATTGTTGTGTACACCAACCATCACAGCATTAAGTAGATTGATTAAAACACAGTTGGTTGTTCTCAAATAATAATTAATTATGCGCTTTTTTTCTCTCTTCTCTTCGTCTTCTCTCGTTTCTGCTTGATGTGCGTTATCGTCTTGGTGTTTATTTTTTGGTATTTGACGCGTACACAAGAACGTGCTCTTGTTCGCTCGTACATTTGCTCACTCTCGATCTTTTTGTGGCGTTGATTCCACATATACACACACACACACACACATATTGGCAACACACATATTCGAGAATGAGAATGAGCCGTCGTCTCTGAATAAATGAAATTGCTAACTCAGTTACTTTAATAAAAATTGCAGCAAATTTTACAACTTGTTCGCAGTAAAAGCAACGAAGAAAAAATCCAACAACAACTGAGCGAAACGAGAGAAGAAAAAAAGACACATATACATCGCATACATTTGTTTATATGTGTATACATAAAAAAAACCTCAAGAAGTGAAAAACCCACGACAACAGCACATGAAACAGACAGAATATAGGGAGAGAGAGAGAGAAAAAGGGAAGAAGAAAAATAATCGTCGCCAGCCACTCACTGGAAGTGGATGTATGTGTTGCAACTTTAATTTCATTAATAATAAAACTCTTCAGTCTCTGTGCTTGCATCGAAGATGGGGTTAGAGTGAAGAATTTGTTTCTTTTTTTTTGTAGAAAAATTGACATTCCCTCTCACATCAAGAGAGCAAAAGCTCTCTCAATTTCGTGGTGAGAAGGCCAAGAGAATGCGAGTATGTGTGTGTGTAACAAAAGATACTGCTGCAATTTTAATGAGAATTGAAAAACCCCGAGAGCAATAAATTATCATTTGTTCATTAGCTGAGTTAGTCAAATGAAAATTCAAAACTTTTCAACCGAAGCACATCCGAAGTGGTTCTCGTTCTCTTACGTTTTTTTTTTTTAAATTTCACCACCCGAATATTTGTTGCAAAGAAGAGCAACGTTTCGTTTATTACTTTTGTGACAGAAGGGAAAAAAACGACAGCCAGAACGAATACAAGCGAAACAAATGAATGGGGGATACCACAATTAGAATTAGAATCACAATCAGAAACGTGCATACACAATGTCTCGGTGTTTTAACGACGATGACAGCAGCGAGTTTAGCATTTTCGAGAGTTGACCCAAAATGAAAACGATTTACTTTGTTGTCAGCTAATGATGTTACTGATGATAAAATATGCTCATTTAATTAGTGTCTGCGTTTGTAAATACATAAGCACACAAACGCGCGCGCCACATATATTTGTGAATGCTCTGTTGGCTTTCATCGTCATTTTTTTGTTGTTGTTGTTGTTCGTTTTGTGTTTGGTTCATTTGTTCTTCTTTTTTGTCCACTGCTTGTAATTCGGTTGGTTGTTATGTGACAAATTTTTGTTGCAATTTGTTTACCATTATGATCATTATATCAATTCAAATGAGGAAAATCTGTTGGGCCGTTTCAAGAATTTTCCATTATTATTTATCGATATAAATATACATGTATCTCTTTGTATTCGATCTAAATATAATTCTAGATTGGTATGAACGAAAATAAAAAAAGACGCACTGCATCAAATATCACAACAAATAAACACAACACACATACACACACACAGAGAGAGAGAGAGAGCACAAGCAAAATTACAATAGCGCACCATTTGTTACATGTTGTCATTCATCAAAAATTCCAAGTTCAACCGCACAATAAAGCACATAAATCAAGACTTCATCCCCATAGAATTTGATATAGCCGTCGTTGGTGTTGCTGCTGCTGTTCTCTATCGCAATCAGCATATATGCGCCAGCCCGTGTGTTCATCGATGTGCTGCTACTGCTATCGTCATGTGTGTGTGAAAGAGACAGAGAAACGTACGGAAAAACAATGAAGAATAATCGAATGAAAATTGCGATCAAAACCGCCGTTTGAACAGAGCAACAGTTTTTCAACAGACTCAAAATATAAACGACGACAACAAGATGTACAAAATATAAAAGACGTCAAGAAATTTTTTTTTATACAAGTGGTAACAAATGTGCGTACAAAACTCGGTTGAATTTGCAACAGTTGAGTGGAATTATTCTCGGACTTCACGATAACAATCACCCATAAATTGTTTTCGAAAATTATACAAGAACTAGCAACAATAAAAAAAAACGTATTAAACCACTTGATCACTTTGGTTGATTAAACGGACAACGGCCCGCACACACGACACACACACACACACACACACGCGCGCGAACAAGCACGTTGAGACTCTGCAAAATTGCCTCGAACCATTGAACCAACATCAACGGTCAAAGAAGGAGAAAGAAAAAGAGTAAACAAAAAAAGAGCATAAATAAAGGAAAAATAAACATACATAATAAAACTAGACCAATTTCGCTATTTCGCCAAACTCGACAAATAACTACAAATAAAGCAATAATATTTAATATGATGTGAATTGTTTGCACTTCAACACCTCGGCATCGTATTGCTGCATTGAGATTTATGATTTTATATATACACATACATATATACTGCGTGCGCGACGGAATCGATTTGTGTACAATAAAATTCGTTCGCCGCAAAACCATTTAGATATGGTTAAAGTAAAATAATATTGCCGTTAATTAATATATTGCGTCGCATTTTTGCTGGCAAAACGGGATACAGAACCAAATAATAAAAAAAAGAAGAGTTGGCTATCGAATCCCCCCAAATGGAATGTGTTGCATTCAATTCGCTCGATTTCTCGATTCCTCGATGAATATTAAATACTCTCGATGAGATCGGGGCCTGTATTCAAAGAATTGATATTAATATTTAAAAATCAGCCAAACGACCGACCGGCAAAACAATGATAGTGTATTTGCAAAGCGCACCAACGCGATATTTATAGTGACATAAGAGAATTTGGCCACATTGTGTAAATTATATAGAACGCGGTTCGGGAATATGAGATATTGAATCATTATCATGAAACCGAACTTTTCATCGTAATTTGAGTCAGCACAAATATGTTTTGTATTGTCTAATGGAAATTTTACGGTTTCTTTTTCCATTGTGCTGTTTCGTTCAATATTTAAACAAATGAAAATAAATGATAAATAGTGAGTGTATTTATAAACTGTGAACTGATGTGAGTGTGGTGAGCACAGAAAGCAAACCATTTCGAGATTTCATTTTTTAATTTAAAAAAATAAAGTATAAAGTATATATAGCGAGCGAAAATAAATAAATAAACAAAAGTAAACACTAAATTTAGCAAACACACACAGTTTCTTTTCCACATTTTGCCACAGAGCAAAAGAGCAAAATAAACGACGTTATAAACCGCGCGCGCGGTCACAAAGTCATTGGAAGAGAAGTCAATCAAACGAACGACACACAGGTTTTTGTCGTTCAGAGTGGTTGAATGTGTTAACGTGCATGAAAAACGTTGCTACGCTTGCTTCTACTGTTATTGCTACTGCTGCTACTGCTGCTGTTGCGTTTCCAATTCGAGCCTCAACATTTGAACGAGCACACGAAGGTGACATCACGACAATTTATCATGGCAATGGAATGGATCACGGCTATCGATAAAAGGTTATACCAGCCATATATATTTTATATACACATATACGTACATTTATTTCTATATATATAATCATTACATTAGATAGATATAATGTTGTACCATTAATAATTAGCATTGTGCAAGCATCATCAGCTTCAGGCGACACCGTTCCAAATTCCCAAGCCAAACCGGCAAAAGCACATACACAACGAAAGCGCATCGCTCACCCATTCGCATTCTCGGTTTAGTTTTGTATCAAAATCATCGTTATTTGTGATTCATTTGCGTTCATCGTTGTGGATCGTGTGTACTGGGGTGCTTTGCTCCTTCTTTTTTTTACTGTTGTTATTATTTTTCTCGTTCTCATTTTATTCCACCGTTTATTGTCGGTGTTGAGTGTATGCTTTTTGCGTGTGTGTTTGTTCTGTGGATTCAATTGAAAGTTCAATTGTGTGTCCGCAAGCATAACCAATCTCCGATTATTGTGATTTGACATTAGCACACAAGGCATTTGTCTCTTGCTTTTGAACACAATCGCTGGTTGTTTCGAATAATAAAACTTTTTCAGTTGAATCTCCCCCATCCCATCACACCATTCATTTACATTTTGAGTGGTTGAGTCTGTGTAAAACAATAACACAATTTTTTTTCTCTTATATTCCTTGTCACATTTGATGTCCATCTCTCATTCGTCTCCTTTTCGTCCTTAGCAGGTGAGTGCACATATCAAAGTTCAATCTGTCGCCTTCGCTCTCTCACGCCGCCCGTCACACACACACACCAACGAAACGTGTGCTTTTGTGCTTCTCTTTGTTTTTGCGCGCTCTGCCGAACTTTATCTATTTTTATTTGTACAGAAGGGGAAGATTTAACCTTTTTATTTTCGCCTGTCGTTTCAGCGAAGGGTATTAAAATGAGCTCATCAGTTGTTTGAATCGGTATTCATTTGCCATCGGAGATAAATTTGTGTGTGTATTTGTATGGAAAGACAAAAGATATGCCACGAATAAAAAAAGAGATGTACAACCGAACAATAAATTGAATCATTTCTTCTCTTTTGCGAGAAAATTTTACCTTGCGCCGCTGTCGAATAGAACGAGGATGCGGCAATGGCAGCCATGAGAAAACCGAAAAAAGAACCATCTACATTAACTTGTGATTACGTCAATCGAAAGCACAAGCCTATGATTGTGTGTCTGTGTGTGTGTGTGTGTGAGAGAGAGAGAGAGAGTGTGTGTGTATGTGTTCGGTTTATAAAGTCAATTTTGAAATTCCAAAAATATATTCACATACTTCGAAATGTATTCAGTTTAACATGATAACAGGCAAAATCGGAGCGTGCCACACTCAGAGAGGAAAAATGGCGAGAGCAACAGCGCAAAAATTTGAAAATTTTGTTAAAAATTAATTTTTATCTTCGTTCGCGTCAGCTCATGACTAACAACACGACACCGTTGGTTGTTGTAGCTTTTGCTGCTACTGCTACTGCTGCATAAAGTGAAATACGAATGGTGACAAAAATGCCAGAAGGTTGTGGCTTTGGCACAGCGTACATTTTCATGTGATTCCAAAAAAAAAAAACATCAAGAGATATATGTATATTTCCATCGTGCAAAGTGCACAAATATTTTTTCACCGATAGTATCTCTGAACTGAAGGTATCTATCTTACTTTTGCTCCAGCTTCCCAAACTGGTGCCATTTGTTTTTGTTGTTGTTGTTGCTGGTGGTGGTGGTGCTGTGTCCCGTCTTTTGTCATCATTGAAAAGCTGCTTTATTGAATGCTGCTGCTTCTTCTTCTGTTGCTTCATGTACGCATTCCCCTTTCAACTTAAATAATCGAAAAACTCAATAGCAAGCACCCCCTCGCTTCGATTCTCTCTCTCCCTCGCTCTCTCTCTCTCTCTCACTCACCCACTCTCCCAGGCCGACTCGGCTGACAAAAGCTTCACAATATTCCAAATCATTTATACTCTTTTTAGTGTAATTTACTTTTTCTTCTTTTCCGTTCGTTCGCTGCTCGTCTCTCGTGTTTCCTCTTCACATTCGATATTCATTCATTTCGATATCGGGTTCTCTGTATCGGTCCCTTTCCTTTTTGCCGCTTCTGCTATTTTGTTCCTTTACCTACCACCATTTTTAGTTTGCTTCATTTCTTCCCAACGACATCCATATATCAGAGCCGGGTGTTGAACGCATGCCGTACAGTACACATACACACTCACTTTTTATTGTATATATCTCTTCAGTCGTTTACAAAATTCTTGAATACTTATAATGCCACGAAAATAATCAGATTTTTGGCTCTCTTGTGAAAGTTTTCTCTCTGTGATTCAGACACCATTTAGATGGACCCTTTCGAATGTTGAAGAAGTTTTTCGCATTTTTGGCCCTTCGGTTGCTTTTAAATGAATGACTCAAATTGAATAAAAAAAAAGGAGTCAACAAAGTTTTTCGGTTTGATTACAAAAATGCCACAGCCATGTCTAATGAAGAACATAAAGCGTATAAATCATTGATGTCATTTCTTACTTGCATTCACTCTGTGTCTGTTTTTTAGCACTACATGAAATATAGAGCTACTGATCTTCTCATTTTTTCGTCTTAATACTTTTTGACTACTGAAACAAATTATGGTGAATTTGAATTTTATGCTCATATTTTTTATTTAATTTAAACTAAAGGCATTATATTTCAAAAAAGAAATAAAACCAAGATCTTTTAATTCATTTTTGAAATAACTGAGCATTTTTTTTCTGTACTTTGTTGTAAATAAATATATTACTTGAAAGTTATTTTGATGAAATACATTCCATATAGTGCGCCAAAAAATAGTTTGTTGTGAAACAACAAAATAGATTAAGTAACTAAAAACTCAAGAACGCTTTGCGGTCTTGTTTTTCACTCTCGCTCTCAATAACGGCACTCATAGAGTATGTACGCCATACAGTACTTGAATGGTTGCGAGGAAACCCCATAAAAAATAAACTCATTGATCGAAAATAACAGGGACCATCTATATACATATAAGACAAGACAATTTCGTTTTTCATTCGCTCAAACTTGAGCCCACCGAGTACTCTACGTATGAGAAGAAAAAAAACCTATTGAAATCGATGGCTTTGTGTCGTGATGACGATGACGATGACGACCACGATTTCAATGGTCAATGAAACCGAATCTGTTGTGAATCTTTAGCAAATCTTCGAAGCTAAAAAAAGAAAAATCGGACCGCTCTACATTTAGCCAGCTCTTGAAAAAGCGTTTTAATAGGGCATTGAAATCATTTTGTTTCACTTTGTCGCACACTTCAGCATCAACGCGACCCTGTCGTTGCCTCTCTATCGCTTTTTTCCACCCATTCATCGTGTTCCATTCCCAACCGTGTTATACGGTTTTTCTTCGGCAGTTACAATAAATCTCCCCTTTTTCCCAATGGCTTTATCAATTGATCGAATCGTTTTGTCAAATCATAAACAACAATGGCTGTGCTTTCGTACCACATACACTGTTTGTGTCGACTCCCAGCCCATTTGTGTGTGTGTTATGTGTGTTTTGTATGGACTTTGTTGCACTTAGTTGGCATTTGGATCCATTAGAGCATTAGCGACAAAACACTTGACGAAGTAAGCGTGTCTCTGTTTCGTCCACACAGCTCACTTTATTAAAAATTAATTGCAACCGAATGCTCTTCGGTTGTAAGTAGAGATCAACTCTTGTCTTTTGAATTGCGGATGCGGGCGCGCGCTTGTGTGTGTGTTATTGTGTGAGCGTAGCGAACGAGCGAATTAGAGTGTGTACATTGCGACATTCAATATTTTGGATGACAAAAATTCCAAATGGTGCCAACAACAATGATGACAACAAAATGTCCATTGTATGTGTATGTACTTGCAAGACATCGCTCTCAAACCATCAATCTCTAAATAAATACGGCGCACGCACACACACATCCACATCCACATCCACATCCACATACATTTTGATTGATATGTCTAAATGTCGCTTTGACAATAAATAAAATGAAGACACTGACTGTGCAAATAGATTGTTTGTTGTTGAGTCTATTCTTTCTCGCCATTCTCTTGCGCTCCATATTATATTCCTCGAGTCGGCTTCTTCTTCTACGTTACTTTTTTTTTGTTCTTCTGCTTCGATTCGGTTGGGTTATTTCAACCAGCACAACCGTATAAGGCTTGACGAAAAATGACACAGAAAATGAAGAGACAAAAACCATACCATGAATTGGAGAGAAACAACGGAGTAGAAAAAAAGAAGAAGCAAAAAAAAAACTGGGCGAAGTATGAACTCACATTTCATGTGCTCTCTACCTCACCACCACTTATCAGTTTCGTGTGTCGCGTTCTCGCTCTCTTCGCAAAATATCAATTCCAACGCACTTATTTGTTTGGCTTTGTGTCATTGTTAAACATTTTCCATCTCTTTGTCAGGTGGTTGTTTTCATTACAAATTTGAGTGGTAACACGGTAATGGCATGACGTACACCGTACAGTCATTCATTTGTCAGTTGTTGCGAAAAAAAATAAGCAGCAGCAACACCAGCACCGAAACCAAAATATAATTAATTGACTTAGATACTAAGAGCCGTGCATTGTTCTAAATTTTCTGCATCGTATATGGGGTACAACGCAATGCTATACACACATGTGATTGTGAATGTGCGGAAATTTTATAAACAGACGGTCGAGGAAAATGATGACATCGATTGAATATTATGCGAAAGCGAGTGGAAGAGAGATAGACACATGCACACACCGGAAATTTGGCATTTTGGAAAATGACAACGCACAAATATACACACACACACACACACACACACACACACACACACACACATATCTGCACACGTAGCCAAATTTAATCCCAGATCTAGAAACAAGTGACAAATTTTATCAATTTGCCCATGCGGAGCCCTTAGATTAGCTAGCATCACACACAAACAAACACAAGCACACTGTCTATCATTGTAAGCGCTGTTGTTAGTTGCTAATGATTGTGATGTTGTTGCCACACCACCATCACCGCTACTAGTGTCGCTGCATTTGTAGTTTGATTCGTATGCTTTTTTGCCTCTCAATCTGTCTGTTCGGGGAATTGTGGTTTTTTTCTTCCGCTATTTCCTCTCTTAGCACATTGGATTCGATTCGAATTGAGTTTCCGGTTTTATCCATCAACCCTTTGAAAAAATCTTATTACTCCACGAAACGAAGGTTCGAAAAATGCCACATTCTAATTAAATGTTTTGCAACTTTTCGCGTGCCACATTCGAAATCACAACTTTGAAAACTTATTTAAAGCCATCAAATAAGTGCTTTTCCTTATTCGATCACTTCGTTGCACAGCATCAATACCGACAAATCAGGCCGACACTTCGTGTCGCAAGCACAAGCATCAAATTGCAACTGGCACAAACACTCACTCGCACACACACACACACACACACATATTTTTAGTATCTTATATTCATGTGCAACACACACATTATGCAATGCGCCAAAAACTACCGAGAAACAAAGTAAACGGAGAGCAAAAGTTTTCGGCTCATGTTTAAGCAACTTTGTGAAAACATACATTTCCAGCTTAAGAACGGAAAACCCCGCAGCCGCCACGTTAAAAGCATGCAAAATTGATACCACGTTTTAAACAACTTCAAACTTAATTGATGTGCCAATGGATGAAATGTATGTGTGTGTGTGTATTTGGTTTGTTCGCCAAATATTCGCCTTCGCATACACATTCATTTTAAATTAAGACTCCAAATTTCCATGGTAATTAAATGAGGAAAAACCGAATTTGGCGAAATTATTTTCCATATCGGCTTTCGTATAAATTGACATGTAGAGTATACTTAAGGCAAACTTTAACGTTTTTAGTTTAACACTACACAATTATATTTTTTCATATCAATAAATGTGTAAATACCAGATCTCTTCAACATTTATTCTTTATTTCGTTGCTGTTTTACGTTTTTGGCACACAAAAAAAATAAAATGTGTTGAAGAATTTACTTGATATTTCAAACACAAATATGAACTTCCTACATGGAATAAAAATATTTGGTTTTTGCTCTCACTCCTCCGAACATGTCGATAAGTTATCGGCGATAAGTTCACCGATCAAATATTAAAATATTATTTGCCATGAATATCGTGTATCAGACAATTGACTGAAAAGTGAAATTTATATGGCATTTTTGCTTCTTTTTACGCTTCCTCTGGAAATTTTTATCGATTAAAATGTATTTTTAGACTGCATGCGAACGAGTATACATCGTGGTTGATAGATTTGATATCGTTATTATGAAGAAAAAAATAATCGTTTTTTTTTCATAACCAAACTAAAAACCTTCACATCAAATTCCGTTGGTTATAGCATTCCAGGTATTAAGGCATCACTTTGTATATTTGTTTAAAATGGTTGAGTTGTCACAGGATGTCTTCGTGTAAATTCAACTTGACAAATGTTCTTACGACGACAACGACGACGACGTCAATGCAACAAAATCCAACTTTATAACAACGCGATCTACGCGCTGCATACCAAATTCAATATAACGTATACGAACGAAATAGTTCAGTAGTGAGACGGTGAATGTGGCACATTTTTCGGTACCCAATATTATTTCGTGCAATTTTGTCTGCACTTTTGGGAAATGTGTTGAGAATCTCCCTTGAAATGGAGTTCATCGTAATTCAAGCGACGGATCGTTATGAACTAAAAAGCTTGTCTGTCTCTATATACATGTATCCGTAACGACGTTCCATGTTCTCCGGTATCAACGATATAATTGGCGTATTTTATTTCAAAAGATACACAGCGTGAAATGTCAAGAAGTGGCCCTGAAATTGCTATAATAATTTCGATGACACTCTCTATCTCTCCGTCTATACTTGAGAACTTCATTTAGTCATAGCAGAGCAACAACCGCTTGGCTTTTTGGTGTTACATTTTGATCGAGAGTCAGGCATTTTTTTCATTCTCAGTCAAATCCAATTAAGAGTAACCGGAGTGCCATTGATGCGCTGAGTGATTCAATCAAATGTGTTATAATTTCCGGACTCCGACCAGAAAAGATAATCGTAATTTAATTTTAGAGTATCGAAAACCCCAAAAAAAACCATCCTGTTTCCATTCAGGCAGATTGATGTCTTTTGTTATCCATATTTCCTGCGATTAAAGATGACTTTGATATATCCAAAAATTGTGATGCTATTTTTTAATATTTGGTCAAGGTCGTTTGTTGCGTTGCATAAAAATGCTGTCAGCATATAAAATGCCCTTCTACGGGTTAATTAGTTGCGATGGCGCCAGCCAAAAAAAGAGAATCCTAATAAGTAAAAAAAAAGACAAAAAAAGAAACAACGCCAATGAGGAGACGACAGATTTTGAGAGCAGTGATGTGAATTTCTTGTTCGCTTCGAACGAAGTGTGTGGTAGGCGTTTGAACATCCGTTTTCCATTAGTTTGTTGTTTGAATTAGCGTCACACGCTCTGCATACCTAATCAGTTTCGGTCGATGTTTGTTTCTGTGGAACGGGACTTGGAATTGAATTGGATTGAGTGATTTTCGTGTGTGCGCGCGCGAGCGAGCTCATTCATTCGTTCACGTCACACACATTAAAACAACAAAACTTATGAATCAAATGTGTCTATATATGCATATTTTATATGGTTGTCACAAATCAATTTCGGTTTGATGCTCACCTACGGATGCGTGTAATCATGTTTTCGAAAGGGTATGGGCCGGAGTGGATGAACGATTCGAGTGAGTGAGTGAATGAATGAGAGAGAGAGATAAAGTCTGAAGATGGAAATCAGATGAAATGCAAACATTCTCGGGAGGGGCTTATCTTTTCTGTTATTTCTGTTGTCAATCGGTGTCAAGAGCGAGAGTGTGAGCGTGTTGTGTTGTGCCATGGCACACACAATTTTTCGGGGCGTTTATGCTGACACTGTAAGACTTCAATTAACTTTTCATACACATTGTTAAATATGTAATTCATGGTAGCACGCAACCAACAGTCTTGGCTTAAAGAATCCAATTAGTTGCGAAGCGCACACACTAAATGAACTCATCACATTGTAAATCACCGGATCGCATCGCTCCGGCAAATGGGAATGAGACTGAATAAAAGTCAACTCTCAACACACACACACACACACACACACCAAAAATCTCTGCCACCACTGTCGCCTCTCTCAATTTCGAAATGCATATTGTGCTTTGCTAGCAAAAAATGGATAGAAAGCAACGGAAACGAAACGGAAAAAAGTGTGAGAAAAGTGCAAAACCACAGCACCGTGTGATAAATTTCAGAACTTTTAGTGACAAAAACCATCAAGCAAGGATCAATTCATATTTGAAATTATAATTGAAAATTCTATTGGATTTTTGTGGAAAATTGGATCTTAACACGACTGTATTACACACCGAAAATGCCATTCTACATAAGCTTTGTCAAATGGAAATGACATTTATGTAATCCAAAGCTACAAATAACAATGCGAACGAGATGCCAACAAGAACTGTTCGTTTACACTCTCCAAGCCCACTGACAAAAAGTGCACACCATTTCTAAAATGTACGGTAGAAGGATCAAACAAGCTTCATTCGCTCTCTCAATCTCTTTTTCTCTCTCTCTCTCCGTGTCTTTCATCGCATTTTCGAATTAAAATTAAATGCAAATGGAATTATGCCACGATTTTTGTTTCTCTCTCTCTCTCTCTCTTCCTTTTCTGCTGCTTCTTTTTGATATTTTCCATTCAAGGATTTTCGACGGGAAAAAATTTCATTACGTGTTCCGTTTTTGTGTGTGGCGCGCCACACAAAACGTATGTTGACACCCCAGATGAAGAGTGAGTGATAGAGAAAACAGCATGTTCGACGGAAGTTTCTTTTGTCATTATCAAAATTTACAATTCAAATCATGTTCTTTATTCGTTCGAATGTAAAACAGACGTTTATCAATAATTGCAATGTTATTTCTGGGTGAGCAAGTGCTTTAGCTATAGTTAGAGCTGTACGATAGAACCGGGTGTGCGCTATAATAAATCATTTCGACATGGGCATGACACATTTTACATTGTGTTAGTAAAGAAAAGCGGAGCACAAGGAAAAAGAGATTGAGTGTGTCGCTTGTTCGTTTGCAAGGCATGGCACGTGCAACCACCAGTCGATTTATTCATGGTGCCTAAGCTTTTCAATTTGCTAATTTTTCACTTGAGAATTATATATTTTATATATTTATGCATGTGTATGTTGTTAAGCGACTTGGATTGGCTTCCGCTTCTGGGTGATTGGATCGTTTTTATTTCTAAATCGCGCATCAATTTCACATTTCTACTTTTTTTTTCGTTTTTCGTCGTCATCATCGCCATCATCATTTAACGGATGGATTGGAAACCGCTGTGGGAAAAATGTTGCGCACACCTGTACACACATCACTGTTACTGCCGTCATCGTTGTCACAAACACAGGCCCGAATCGCTGATTGTGTGCATATACGAGCAGCGTTCAGATTTGCTGAGTCGAATGCATTCAATAGTCTTGAAGAGATTCGTTAGCGATATTTAAATCCATTAATTATAATGTTCAAAACCATTCGATAATCCCATCGAAAATTTATGCATGCACCATTAACAGCGCACAATCAAGAGAATAGCAAGCCAGCTCGATATATATTTACGTTGGCATATCGAGTGGAAACAGTTTATAAGTGCGTGTGTGTGTGTGTGTGTGTGTGTGTAAATTGTTGTTGCTAGCGTTGATTTTCATTAGCGTCGTATTTACTTTCATCGTAAAATTGCATTCTCTTTTCACTTTGCGTTGCGCTTGCCACAATTCTTTCCTCGGTCGCCAGCGCTGTTGTTGCTGCTGCTGTTTTTTTTTTTCATTCATGTGTGCTCCCATCCACTTTTGATTGTATTTTATGGTCTTGAACTGAACTATTCAAACATAAAATTGATTATCATTCAGTGAACTGCATGATCTCCAGCAGCTTATCTGCATCCCAGTACAGTGTTTGATTGCAAAGGAATTGCTCTCTCTCTCTCTCTTTCTCTATTTCTCTCTTTCTCTCTGTGTTGATTTGCCCTTTTAATCATTATAATACCCGTCCAAAGGCTGCGAACTAATAAACTAGCTCTTAAAATCGATATATTGGATCGAGATGGCGGCCGTACCAATGAATGTGCAGAAAAAAAAAGGAAAAAATGATAAACAAAATCCTAAATCATTGCAGTTGACAAATGAGAATGAACGAACGAGAGCTAGAGCTGGAGCGAAAGAAACCGGGATACAGAGAAAACTAGAATGATAATGCGAATGACAGAACCAACATCATTGGCAAATGCGAATAAAGAAATGCATTAGCAGTGAGTTCCATGTCGCGTGTACAAGAATAGAAAATCATATCGTTGTATATTTTCTGGTATTCGTTTGCGCTTTATTTCCGTCTTGTTTTTCCCCCGTTGCGTTAGATTTATACATAATAATTTTTTTTTTATCACAGTAACCAAGAAGACGATCTCATTTTCTCGTATATATTTCTCTGTCTCCTGGCGCTCGCTTGCTCGCGCGTGTGTATCTCGATGTGTTTGTGCATAAGTGAATGTGCGCGGTCCCTTCGATATTGCTTTGAGTTTGTGTGCCGTCGAATGCTTTTTTTTGTGCTGTTGCTTCTGCTTCTTCTCTTCTCTTGCATTTTCTATTGACACAATTACGAAATGCTTGAAAATTATGTCGACAATATTCGCGTGGTGGTTTTGTCCTCATCTTGTGTCTGAATGCAAAATGTGTTGTATGTGGCTGCGAGTCAAATGCTGACTATTCGCGAATGATACTCAGCATGTTCTATGAATTTATTGACGTTGTGGATTGCTTCTGTGCAAAAATAAAAATCCACCAACCAGCTAGCTAGCCAGCCAGCCAACATACACTCGCACTCATCCACAGTCCAATTGAACGAAAACGAAAACCAAAAATAGCTCAACGCTGAGGTGCATGTCACACAATTTCTTTTATTACACATTAACAAGGATATCCTCCCACAAGATTATGGATGTATTGTGTACTTACTTAATGTTTTTCTCTCTGTTCCTCATGCGTCGTATTATCTCTATCGCAATCTGCGGCTCTATTGGTTTTTCGGGGCGGACAACAACAAACGACAACCACGACGACGACGACGACGACGATATATTTGCTTCATCTTGACTTGCTGCAGACCGTGTGATCGAAATTTACGTGATGCCGAACTTATATCCTGTCGTTTACGACGTGTTGAACCACTATGCCGTTTGCCCGGCTCAGCGCTGCAGCAACTGGCTATGTGCGGCTTCTACGAGGATTTGGAGAAAGGAATCACCTGTGAGTATTGCCATTTATAGATTATTTTTTCCGGAATTTCGTTTTTTTTCTGTTTCTCTTCTCTCACTTCGTTTCATTTGCGCTTTCGGATTATTCGCATTGAGTCAGTTTCGATTTGTTTGTTTCTTTTTCTCATTCGTTCCGCTCTCTCTCTCTCTCTCTCTCTCTCTCTCTCTCTCTCTCTCTCTCTCTCATTTTCCCTTCATATCATATGATTTATCGTGCTATCAAGCATCACAAGCGTAATAACTATTTCTTTATCGAGCCATTTTGACCATTAATTTGGTGCTTTGCTAAGCCATCATATTGCCATCATTTGGATTAACTTTTATTTCCATTTTCATTTGTATATCTGCGTTTGTGTTCTCCTCTCCACCGCCGTCTCCCTCGTCGCTCCTCTGTATGGTTTTTTTTTCTCTGTGCTTTTCTTTTTGTTAATCGCATGTTAATTACCACCATCATAGATTAACGAGATAAAGAAACAAATGACCGAAATACAACGAGGCGCTAGACTTTGAATTTTGGCTCAGTTCGTCCCGCGTCTCGTCGCTCATTTGCGCATAAATTACATTGATGTAATTACATGATGAACATTTTCACTGAATCCGTTCGTTGGCATTTTTCGTTTGTTTTGTGTGTTTGTCTTTTTTGTTGCAGTATTTCGAGCTGGTGAACAAGGGCGCTTTTGGTATGCTGTTCTTGGTGGATCGTTGGAAGTTCGTTATCATGCACCTGATACAGAAAATAAGGTATGGATGAAAAACATATTTTTCTAGCATTATCGTGTAACACACAGATGCCCTGTGTGTAGCACATCAAATCAGATGGAGCTGGAGATGCGATGGCAATGGGATAGATATAGACAACAGTGTATAAAACGTACTTATATAATGGGGAGGGCAAAAAGAGAATGAATGAGACAATCTTAGCGCTTACATCGTCTTAATCAGCTTACACATAGATCGTTCACATTAACAGCTACTGTTTTCATCGTTTAGCCATCCTCATAATCATTTGCATGCCTTCCGTTGTGTGTGCTTGCTCGTTCGTTCGTTCGCTCGCTCGCCTCGCATACCTCAATCATTTTGTGTGACTTTCTCTGTAAACGGGTCTGTGATAGACTCGTCGTAGACCAAAAAGTCGCTCCAAGTACCTGGTATCTATCTAATAAAAAAAAAATCTTTTCACACACAAATTACGTGATAATTTGTCAAACGGTAAAAATGCACGCATCAACGACGCAACTAAAAGTTACGACACAGACACACACACACACAATCCGCGCAATCACTTGCTTCTCAGTCCAGTCGTCACACTCTTTTTTTCTACCTGAATATTGTGTGAAAGATCTTTATCAGAAAAAGCGCATAAGTGCTGTCATTTTAGTCAGAGGAAATGAAATTGTGTGTACCGGGGCATACGGTGGGTATACTGGTATCGTTTCCGTTGATTGGCTGGTGAGCAAGTTTTAATTGATTTGTTTACATTGATTTGATTAACGTGTTTTTGTGTGTTCCGCTTTTCGCTCCAATTTCGTTTCATTATTCTTCAGCACGTACAATCTTCCGTGTGATATCGAAACCAAAATTCCCGGGCCCGTGTGTATACGAGATCATCCTTTGCTGTTTGTGTATCCTCGAATCGATAAGACAAAGAGCGTCAATTCTGAGAACAAATTCTCTTACTCTCTCTCTCTCTCTCTCTCTCTCTATCTCTGCTTTGCTCACATTATGAATGTGAGCCATTCAGGCTATCGCTCTGAAATTAAGCGTTTTATTGTGCGTGCTAAATCAGATCCAAAGCCAGTGAGCTTCGAAACCCGAGAGTCAAGACATGCATTCGTTGTATGCTCTGTCTCAGTCACACAATAACCTTTAAATGAGCGCTTCTAGTAGTTAACTAATAGCAAACAAGTTTATCTAAACACACATAGCAATGTGCTCTATGCAATGCTTCCGTTTTATTTTTCTTCGTTCGTATCTTTTTCTGTCTCTCATTCATCGCGACCGAGCTAACGTTATGCACATTGAGTGTGTTGTGTGTAGTATGGCAAGCGTTTGCTGTTACGTTGTGTGTAGAGTAAAAAGAGAGTGGGAATGGGGGGAGCCGAATAGAAAGAGAGAGAGAGAGAAAACGACGATGACGACCAAGTGGAGTGAGGTGTGCTGAGATACACACAACACAAAACATTTTGTGTGCTACAACACAAAGGTGGCAAGTAGCAGCAGTTTATCAAAGCCAGTCATATTTCATTAATTAAACGAACCGGCAGTAAAACGCATTAAATGAAAATTGGCCAATCATTTCGCGCGTAAATCTGCTCTATACGCGTACTTTTCACATTTTATTATTGTGCACCGGAAAAAAAAAACGTGAACAACAACAACAAACGGTAGCTGACAGAGGAAAAAAAACGAACCGAGAAAAAAAGGACAAAAAATATAATAATAATAACAATAATAACACGAAGTCAATCCCGGGATCCTGACAAGTGCGTTTTTGGTGTGAATCCACGCGTACGATTAAATATTCTGTCGTGTATGTGCTCTGTCTTTTTCATTCTTTGTCGTTCGCAGAAGTGAAGAGAGAGAGAGCAAAAATCAGATTTACGGTGTAAATATATCGTTTAGTCGTAAAAAAAATTTGTGCTGTGTACTTTATTTTTTGACGTGCTACTGAAAATAACAATATCAGACGACTTTCAGTCGCACCGTGTGTCTCAGGACTCACACAAAACACACACGCACGCACACAAATACACACACACCGAGAGCAACAGATTGAAAAAGCAAAGCAACAAAACATAAAGAATTGAATAGCTAAAAAGAGAGTATTCACGACGACGACAACGACGACGACAATAACGACGAGCTAAACAGAAATAACAAGTGAAATTAGGCTGTTCGAAACAAAAACACAAAAGATTTTCGCGAAAATGTGATGTGCGCGAGTTTTCTTGACACCGATAGCAAAAGAAAAAAAGAAAGAAGAAAAAAAAAACAAAGAAAAACAAACAAACTACGCTCTGAATCAATGTTTCGGGTGAAAAACGGTTAAAGCGCTTCAAAAGGTTTGCGAAAAAGTTTCTCTCGTTGTGCGTGAGCGTTTAGCATGTTTTGTTTTGCACAAATCGAAGAAAAAGAAGAAGAAGAAGCAAAAGTCATCAAGTTTAAATGAATAGGAGAATAAAAGACGTGGTCAGTCTACGGTAAAGAGTTTTCATCTCAACCTCGTAAACCAAACTCGATGCAAATTCAAACGTGCCGCACAACAAATGGAATGGATTATAGGAAGCGAAGAAACATACACACACACACACACACACACACACACAATTCTTCTTTAGATTGGATTTTGTGCTGATTGTAGACTTTTTATTTACTGTTTTATAGTAACACATAGCGGTTGCAAGCATGACTTGTTTGTAGGGTAATGCCAATAAAAATTTGCATTGTGATATATTGAGAATGAGAGAGAGAGAGAGAGAGAGACCAGCGAACGAGGAAAGAGCGAAGAACATAGAAGAAGAAGAAGAAGAAGAAGAAAACAAGCCATTCGTCGAGTAAATGGTCGAATGAAAGTGAAATACAGAGAATGAAATACCCGCACGATCCGCGGTGCACAATTTTTTCGTTAAATAAATGTGTTCGTTGAGCGCGGCGCGTAGCCATTTCAGGCGTTACGTCTGACAAACAAATTTTCATCGGTTTTTAAAAAATAATGAGTTTTCTTCACGCTTAAGCATCCAAACGAAAACAACGCGCTATGGTGAAAAAAAGAGAAAAAACAACAACGTCCATGAAAGAAAATACCTTTGATTGTGTGTCTGTTTGTCTTTTCGTTGTTAAAATGCAAGCGTCTTTCACTTTCGCGCGAACACAATTTTTTTTTCCTTCGATTTTTCTGCTTCTTGGAATCGCATTTTTCCCAATTTGTTGCAACAAACATAAGAAGCACACACACACAACAGTTACAGTTTCCATTTGAGCTAACAAAGAGGAACTGAAAGAAGACAAAGAAGAAGAAGAAGAAAAAAACTGTCTAAATCGGTGGCCGATGCGGTGTGTCGCTTTACGTAAGAGGAAAAAAATATATAAAATCCATTTAAGTGTAACGAAAAAATGAAAAAAAAAAAACACACACACAGGGTGTACAGTTTTTTTTCTTTCTTTTCGCTTACATTTTGGACATTTCCTAAGACGTTTTTGCCACAGAAAAACACTTTCAAGTTTCTTTTTTTTTAATACTTTGTTGCCGAAAGCATCTCACTTACTATAAAGTAATAAAAGTTAGATTATTCAGTGCACGTTTGTTTTTTGCTCCCGAATAAAAAAAATACTGAAATGAAAAGAAAAAAACACGAGCGCGCGCGCGTACACACTCGAAAAAAACAATACATAAAAACGTGAAAAAGCCTTGAAAACAACTTACTAACTACTTTTGCGTTGTTTTTTTTTTCTTGACGCAGACTGAGAACGTGGTACATTAATTAGGAGCAATTATATGTACGAAATGAAGTTAGAGATGGAAGTAAATGATGAAAATTTCGATGGAATTATCGATAATGATAATGGCAACAACAACAACATTGAAAATGCCATTTGTTATCGCTTTTCGTAACATATGGCCGATTGTATGGCAATAAAACCGTAAATATCTCTTATGAATCTTCAAGTCAGGGCTAAACACACAGCCACACACACACACACACACACACACACACACACACACAAGCACATACTCTTTTTTTGTATTATGTTGCAATTCACGTAATGCGGCTTAAATATTTCACGATCGCTCAGAAATTCATTTTCGGTTCGCTGTTGTGTGCTCGTTTGTATGTTACTGGCGCGTTAAAAATTTAATTTTCGACTGAACAATTCGAATCGCACGTTAAATTGCAATCGCAATAACAGCCCAAAAAAAGCTAACCAACACAACGTATAGTACATTGAGTGCACGCATAACACTTTTACAACAACACATCAATTCGATTTCGATTTGAAATTTGCATTTACGAAGGTTTTCCCCGTTCGTTACGTTTTCAATGAACTTCAATTCAAATGCTGCTCCAATGCTGACACCGTGCTTTTTGTCTACTTTTTTTTCGTTCTATTAATCGAATTGCAGATTCCGTCAAACTTTTCAATCAAATTCATTTAAACACACTCAATGCTCTTGCTCTCAAAAATTGCTAATGACTTTGAACACAAAAAGCGGAAAAACAAAGGCAAACAAATGAAAATAAATAATTTATCGAGCAACAACAAAAGTATGGAGAGAGAGAAAGATGAAAAAAAAATCAAATATACGAATTTGCACATGCATACGCCATACACTCACTCGAATTCAGAATTGAAGAAATTAATTCATTGAGCTTCAGCAACAACAGCAACAACAACAACAAAAAAACACACGAGCGAAAAGACAACAGATAAAACAGAGACGATGTGTTTGCAACATGAACACAAACAAACACAAAAAAGAACAACAACAACACACACATACATGGCAACAGAAAAAAAATGATAACAAAACGGCGAAATAAACTCGAATCCCACAAAATGGTAATTCGTTAAAGCAAATTGTGTATCGTCATTTTGTTGCTGCAAAAAAAACTGAATTTTGTCCCTTGTATCGTATGGTGTGTGTGTGTGTGTGTGTGTGTGTGTGTGTGTGTGAGTGCGTATATAGATGTAAGGCATTAACATGGTTTATCAGTTTATAAATGTGTAAAAAGAGTGTGCGACGGCAACGACGACAGCGGTATTTCGCGTTCTTTCGCTTCATTTACATTCATATAATGGATCTTTATCAAAACCTTCGAAATAAGCATTTTTGTTTACAATTCAATATTTCGTTTGCCCTTGCCCCCTGTCGTTCACCGTTACTCATCTCTCTCTCTCCCTCTCTCTCTCTCCCTCTCTCTAGCTCGCTCTTGTTCTCATCCAAACAGTTCATCTCGTGTCATACAAAAACCCAAAAAAACGGTTCTTCGGCGTCAAAAGCATTTTTCTTTCTCTCTCTCTCTCTCTCTCTCTCTCTTTCTCTCTCTCTCTCTCTCTCTCTCGATTCGAATTTCACATTTTTGCCAGTCGGTTGATTCATTTTTCCCGTTGAATATGAATTATGTGGATTCTAGTGTATAGATGTGTGTATGTGTGTTTGGTCTTCTGCGTTACGATTTTTCAGTCAGTTAACGGTGCTGATTGGACCCCGTGTACATATTGCCTCAAAGTTTCATGTATAAACAAATGCTTACGTTTGTACTTCTCATTAAAATTGGTAATCATGATGTTCGGGTAGACAATATTGTGTATGTTTTTTATCGGCCTTTTATCTTTATCTTCATCTTTATCGTCATCGTCGTCGTTGTTGTCGGCTTGTATCAATCTGCGCGCTCTTGCTATCTCTGCCCCTCTGTCTCCCTTTCTCTCTTTCTCCTGGGCGCCTTCGCTTGCTTATCATAATCGCAATGTATGAAATGACAAAAGATATTTGTGTTTTGGATGATCGTCTCTCATTCATTCCAGTTTGCGGTTTAGAGCGTTACACAATCTCTCCTTGTTCATCAGTAGAGCAAAGAAGAAGAAGAAACAGAATGAGCGCACGCGTAAGTGAATCAGTTCCTTTGGGCGCCATCCAGCTCATGGCATACTCTCATATTTAAACGATATTCATGCGGTTAAAAGAAACTTTGCATCCGCAAAATCGACTTTTACCAAAGTCATTTGCTGAGATAAGTGAATTTCAAGTGTTAAATACGGTTTGAATGTAAGAAGCATGCGTGTGTGCGCGATCCACAATTTACATATTCCGACCGATAGAGAGGTAGACCGACAAACGTGCGACGAGGCATTTGTTTTTTTTTGTCTACAGACGGCTAAAATACCAAAAAAAAGGCACTGATTTCTGGCTGGAATCGTATGTCGTCGGCTGATGATGTGACTTTTTCATTAAAAATCCACTGTAGAAAATGAAAACAAGAAACGAACGAACGAACGAACGCGTAAATGTTTATCTTAGTTTCAATGCATGCTGTCGCAATTTCAACAATTTCTTGCAAAAAAACATTGTCGACTTGTTCAAACGGTGTGTGTGTGTGTGTGTGTCTGTCTGACTGTTGAATGGGAAACCCGAGCTTTTTGCTCTATGAGAAATAAGTTATAAAGTGCAATTCGTTCGAGAAAGAGGGCAAAAATGGCTGGGTGGTCGAAATGAATCGTTGTGCGTGCACAAAATAAAGATGTTTCTAAAGAAATGAAATTATTCGTGTTTTGACCTTTATCCACTCGCGCTCGCTATCGGTGCAAAAACGCTCGTTCGCTCCATCTCTTCACCTTGTTCACCAGCAATAAACGACGCATAATCATATCGTTTTCTCTCGTATTCTGCTTAAGCATTTACTTTCGTTCCGTAATGTAAATAGAAAAGGATAAAACGAAATGAACAAGATCCAAAAATGCAATGTTCCTGCTTCTCGTTATTCAACTATTTAAGCCAAAGAACCGAGAAATATTCAAATAAACACCAATCGTTGCGTGCATCGCTTTGACAGAAACCTATATACATATAACAATCGAAAGAGAGTAAAGTGAAGTTCAAACGGAACAAAAAAAAACGACAACGAAAAACATAAACACACTAGTCTTGTTATCGCAAGAGCAAATCGAAAGCAGTGCGACTAAACAAATGAACAAACACGAACAAAAGATAAACGAAAACACAGACACGATATAGATGCATTTATCATTTATTATTGATATGTTCACATCAAAATACCTATCATTTGGCACAATCACACAAAATTCTACGGTGACAGACAGCCAATCACACCCAACTACTATTTGAATATCAGCAAATCTTAATTGTGTGTTTGACACACTGCTATAGCCTTTGCAGCACTCACCTTTTCCGAATCGATTTTCACCAGTTGAAATGTAAACAACAATCGAGCAAAAAACGCGAAACCAGAGAAGTGAAATGTATTCGTATGTGTATATATTATGAAAAAATAAAAAAAAAATTAAACGAAATACAAACCAAAGTGAATCGACGTTAAATAGATGTTTGTGGTGTATCGTCAGCAAGAGAGAGGGAGCAAACAGTGAAATTGAATCAAACACAGACAATTGCCGTGTTCTTGGCAAAACCACTTGAACATCATTATAGGATGTGGTCACAGCGCAAAGTGTACAATATAGAAAAAGTAACTCGACAAAATCAAAAGGTAAAAAACATGGACGTATAGTGTAGTTGCACTAAGAACTAAATATACAGAAGAATATAAACTAGAAGAAAAAATGAGACTCATATACACACACCCAGACTTGGAAATGAAAATCGTTTGCACTATGATATGCACATGTTGGGGACACGGGAATATACGAGCGTTCATTGAGCACAATTCAATTTAGATTATGGAATTCCGTTTCTCTTTCTCTTTTTCACTCTCATGCTCTATCACTCGCACACTTTCGTCGGTATGTTTCACGTTTTATTTATGTTTGGCGTTATTAAATTTTACTGAATTAGTTTTTTTTCCTGCCCCGTAGGTATGAATTATATGCACACATTCAATTCCACAAAGGACTCTCATTCGCTCGTTCACTCACACACACTCTCTCACGTTTCATACATATGCGCGCACCTGCGATATATTTACATTTTTAGTATATAAAGTTTGTTTCGCGATAAATGAGTTTTCCCGATTGGCTTCGCCAGCCACATTCATGTCGAAAAAGAATGAGTTATATGTTTGTTGATTGTATGTTGGCAAGTTCAAGTGAAACTCTAGCGTATGACATCACGACATGGAATTGTTGTACATATATACTTTCTCTCTCTCTCTCTCTCTCTCTCTCTCGTTCTATGTCTGTCTGTAGAGAAAAAAAATTAGTCAAACAGAACATGCCATCAAAACGCACCTTGTTGGAACATTTTATTTTTTTTTCTTTTTTTCACTTCAAATTATACTCTTTCCACTTAAAAGTTTCGAGCGAACGAGAAAAATTTAAAGAAGAATAAATAAATGGCACATCCAATGTGCAATATATCGTGAGACACGTTGTTGTCCTTAGGCTCTCACTATTTGCGACATGTCGCATAGATGCTTTCAACAATACGTGCTAGAAAAATGCATTTTCATTCGTCCACCGTCGTGGTGGTGGTGGCATTACGTTTTTCATAAATATGAATTCAATGACGACACCGAATGAGTGCATTCTTTGTGTCCGTTGTGCTGGCCGTACGCCCACATTACGCGCGCGGCGCACAAGCAAGGCTATCATCCGCAAATCGTTTAAATGGTTAGCACCACCGATATTCAATAGAATAAAATGACATTTAACTTGATTATTTGGCGTTAAGTCTCTTTAATTTCTCTCCCTCTCTCATTCTGGTCATTCTCGTTGCAATCACTTCATTGCATTTTTCATGATCGCATTCAATTACTCAAGTCTTAATGATGTTGAGCTTCTTTTTTGTCTGTTATCTGAATCAGACGTTATTTTTCATGTTTGCAAATTGATACTTTGTGCCCGCTGTTTGCCGCGTGCATCATCTGTGATTATATTTTTTTTTTTCATTTAAATTTCCAATCGATTTTCTCTCTCTCCTCATCCGTTTGTTTCTTTTCTTTTCATTGTCATTGTCATTGATCCAAAAGCACATTACACGTTCGTTATGGCGTCTCGTGTGTTGGTAACGACGATTTGTAATGCTTCGATGGATTTTTCAAATGATTTTTGTTCGTGTGTAGCGATGAACATCAAAAGTATTTATATGAGAAGAGGATTTTCATTTCAAAAGGAAGTCGACGCATTTTCGATGTCGACCTTTTTTTTTTAAAGGCAAAATGTCATTATCATTTCACTCGGTCACCCTCGGTTTGTTTTTTTTTTCTCTGGCAATATGTGCCACAAGCAAACATAAAAATTGACACTGTGAATGAAACAGATATTGTGCGTGCGTGTGTGTACAGATGTGAGATATTTGATGCAAGATACGCCAAGGAATAAGAGATTGAGCATTCACATGGCGATCCCCTCGAAAGCATTAAGTAAACAGTTGTGCAAAAAAAAGAACTGTGTGTGTGTCGTTGAAACGAAAAAATGACGCATTTACACTGTGTGTTTGTGTGCATGCATTTTGCAAAAGGTTCAACGAAAATTTCAACAAATGATTGAACATCAACACCTCACTTTCCATATAATCAGTTGGTTACACATGGCTCCCGAACCGTCGTCGTCGGCATTGGTTCGCTCGCCCATTCGTTTGCTTGCTGGCTTGATTGTCTGCTATCTATATGCTGTGTGACATATGTGTTATTCAATTCGATGTCAATCTATTTTTCGATTTCGCACATCTTCATCGCCAACCTACATGCAGCAATGCTTGCTTTGATATATGTGCGCACGATACACCTTCACATAGTAGAGAGAGAGAGAGAGAGAGAGAGAGAGAGAGAGAGAGAGAGAGAGAGAGAGAGAGAGAGAAAACATCAAATGGAAAACTCGAAACTAATTTCCGATCATTTTGTTGGTTTTACTTTGTTTGCTCGGTCGTTTGGTTGTCCATTTTTGGTCATAGTGCACCCGTCACCCTTCGTCTTTGCCTGCAAATCCACTGTACATTGGTCGATTGAACAGTTTTGTCAAAAGAATTCCATTAAATTCAAGCATTTGGTTAGACTATGATGCTTCAATGAAGAGTATTTTTATTGCAATGATTTTCGAAACATATTTTTTTCTCTATCGCTTCTCTTTGCGATGGAATTGGAGTTAAATGCGATCAAACTGCCAATTCAATCAACTGCTCTCAAATTCCCTGTCTCGAACATTTTTTCATTAGTTCCAAATTGCGACATTCCTTCCGAAGAACCCGAGATTTTTCCCATTTCGAATTACTACGGATTGAATTAGACGGATTTTTGAAATATTTTACTCTAAAAAAAACATAATCTCCATGAATTTTTCCGTAGAAAATAAGCATAATCTATTTTGGTGATTGGATTTTCAATGATAATAGCGCATTGTCCATTCATTTTGAGATCGAATAGTGGGGGTAAAGGGAAAGCAAGGACTCAATGTATTTGCAAAATTTGTTTTTCCATTTTGCTAAACTGTTTGTTTTTTCTCTCCATTGTTTCTATCCGGTTTTGCTGCTGCTGCTGCTACTGCTACTGCTGTCATTGGCCGCTCTTTACATGTTCATCGCACACACACACGCAACATACACAGAGCCCCGTTACACTATGCAATTTAGGCGTTGGAGCTACATTTGGTGAATCAATCCTGCACGACCTTCCACGTGATAGCACAGTTGTGACAAAAACCACCTGCGAATTATTACGTGTTGAACAACAAGATTTTCGTTTAATTTGGGAGGTAAGTGCGTGTGTCTATCATTTTGCTTGAAGTTTATATCGAATTTACAGAGGTCTGGTCTTATATGTTGTGCCGTGTTTTGCACGCATTTTTTTCTTGCTGGTTCTGGCTATTGCCTTCAAAAACACAGGCACACACAAGTGTGTTTTATTTCGCTCTAGGGATGCATACATAAAGTACAACAAGCACGTTTTTGGCCGCCACATACTTTTGTCTTTGTTCCGGCTGAAATGAACGGATTTTCCTTTCCATTCACGTTTCGAATATCAAACACAGCACACTCATTATCAAATTCCAGTGATCCTTTCAGTACTTTCATTGCCACACATTCTTGCGAGCTTTTTTTATGGGCTTTTCCCTTTTTCTCCCTCTTTCGCTCTCTCTCTCTCTCTCTCTCGCTCTCTCTTTCTCTTTGTATCTATCCATCTTTCTCCGCCCTCCCATTTCTCGACCAATTATAATTCCACGCATTCATCTGGTTCTTTTCAATAAACACTTTACGGATGATTCACTGGCATAAATAGTTGAAATTGACAGGAATGAAAAAGGAGGAATACGTGCATTCGATTTTGATGTTAAATTCAACACGAACCGCGATCATGCATTGATTTCAAATAGATCGTTCGGCGTTTTGGTATCGCTTTATCGGTCTAAGAAAAAGGCGTCATGAAGTTTTCTTTTTCCTTGTGGCGACTGTCAAAAAGAAGTTAAGAGCTCAAACACTGTCCTTTGCATTCATAATTGAATGAATCGATGGAATGAGAGCTTACAAACGGGCTGTTGATAACAACAACAAGATTCAAGAGGGAAAATCAAATCGCTAAACCGTGAACACACACACACATATGCACATAAAAAAAGCGATGCGCCCTGATATTCTAATTAACATTTTATATCCTTATTCAATAGCTGCAGCGTGTATGTAAGTATGACTTGAATACACTAATTGTGCTTAATTTCCTGTTCATAAGCTTTTATCGTTTGAAGCGAACACGGTAAATTCTGTGGAGTTGTGTCTTTATTTATGATTGAGATTTTACCGAACACACTTTCACACACACACAGAGAGAGAGAGAGAGTCTCTGAACACTCTCGTTTGCACAAAATTCACTTGAAAAATCTGGTGAACGCATAACATGCTAATGTAAATGTAATGTCGCATATTGCTCAAAGGTACAAGGTACAAGCATCCGTTATCTCACGCGAAATACATACGAATATATATTTTTATATCTATATAAACACTCATATATATCGATTTTCTTTTTTGTGTGTGCCGCGACGCTCTACACTAAGTCATCTTTGCTAACGTCGACGTCGACATCATCATCATCATCATCGTCGTCGTTGAGCACTTCGCGTACCTTAGCCCAAGTGTGTGCTGCTGCTGCTGCTGTTCCTCACTCTCGCATTCGTATATTCTTGCATTCATATAATTCTTTGTTTCACCATGAAAAATTTACGATTTATAAGAGTTAGACATGATACAAAACATGCTGTGAAAATATTCTCGCATTAATTCAATTTTACATATCCCGTCTTTCCTTGGCCGTTTTCTCTGCAGTGGCATCAGGCCTCATCATATCCACATTTTGTAAAGAGGAAAACCGTTCGCCATGTATACTTTTTTCTGTGTTTTGCCTCTCTTCATCGGAGGTTTTTTTTTATTTCTTCACCATCCATTTCAATCCACAAAAAAACTGTACTTTCGCAATCACAACACTTGAGATGGAATCTCGCAGAGAGAGAGAGAGAGAGAGAGAGAGAGAGAGAGTGCGATAATCTCTTTTCGAGCGATTTTGTTTCTTTTATCAATGTGTGTTTTCTTTTTTGTCTTGTTCGTTTGCCCCCCTTTTTATCCCTGCGTCCATTTGCCATTACCAACACAGAACACATATTGTGAAAGCAAAGCAACACGCACTAGAACAGAGAAAAAAAAATCAAACATATTCTGCTACTTATGCGTTTGCAATGAAAGTGTCTTCGTCGTCGTCATCATCATCGTCGCATTTTTTTTTCTGCTTCTCCATCTTTTTCTCCGTTCTAACTTTGATTTTATCGATATTCTTTGAGATTATTTTGTAAAAAATTGAGTCATCTAAATGCAATACGCGCATAATACAAAATTGTTTTGAAAACTTTGTATCTTTTGTATCCCCATTATTTGTGTTTTTCCCTCTCTCTCTCTCATACGCTCGCTGTGTGTCCCATTGACGATATAGCCGCATTACCATTTGTTTTCTTTCTGGTGTGGGTAGTGGAATCTTTGTCAGATTCTTGGCTTTGCTCGCATTGTATTGTTTTACAAAGCAGAAAATTTGATAGACTAGATAAACGTTTGCAACATTCATTTGTGTCGCTTGACTCGTCGTTGTTGAAGTCATCGCGGTTGTCACCCATGCCCAAGTGTATGTGTGAGCGCTTCTTGCCGAATGGCGACGACGATCAAACACTTGTTTTGTCTTTGCCGCTTCAACTTCAGTCGTTATTGTTGTTACCGCTGCTGCTGCTGCTGTTGTTCTTCTGGTTCTTTTTCTCCATCGTGTGTCTCTTCTATTTCACTTTAAATGCATTTAAACAACATGTTGACAAAACAACATGTGCGAATAACAGAAAATTTCTTTTTTATGTGCAACAATATTACAATTTTATGTACTACATTAACTACTTTTTTCATGTTAGTGAGTGTGTTATATTGTGTGTTACTTTGTGTTGGCTGGCTGACTGGCTGGTACAATAAAAGGGAAACCCCATAAACCGTTCAGTCGACATGTCGATGTGAAGTGATTGTCTGTTTGGCTTTTGCCAAAAAAATTCACACACACACACACACAGTAGATGTTTGGTTAATCTTTGCGTTTTCTAGCCTAAACCATCACATCCACTTAAGTAAACCCAACACAGAAAAAGAGTTTTGGCTACACACAAAATGATGAGTCTAAAGCCAAATCTGTAGTCTGAAAACTTTTCGAAAGGTAATCTTGATTTGAGCTAGAATTTGTTTGCTGTGTGAGAAAGAGAGGAAGAGCCAAACAGAAAAAAGAAAAAACGAAGAGAAAAATCGAAAGATTTATTTTGATTCTGTTTTCTTGATAATCAAAAAAGTACAAGCTTCGATTCATTCGGTTGAGCCCGAATAGAGAAAGAGAGCGTACGATAACATCGAAGGGAACCGAACAAAAAACAGTATATCGAAATCGATTCCATGCTCGAATTTCTTTTCTTTTTTCGTTCAAAACAAATTCCTTTTATTTGCTCGTTTCCTTTTTTTCTTTCTCACCCATAAGGGTTTCGTTTGCTCAATGCAACCGAACAACACGCTTTTGATAAATATTTACTTTGTGAAATTAGAATCGATTCACTCTCTCTCTCTCTCGTACACATATTCTCTATTGCACATTCTTTACAAAGTCGAAAGTATGTAGTATGCAGCTACAGCAATGATGCAATTCACACACCTCTCGTATCGCTGGTATATTTGCGCACTCTTGCACACTCAATAGTACAAGTTGATTTGATTGGGATATACTTATGTCTTGGAAAATGGAAAATCCTTGCGCTTAGGTGTTTGTATGCATCTGCTAAGAGTTGAATTTCGCTCGATTAAACGGTTTTTTTTTCGTTCTACTACATTTTATTTAACGAATGCCGTTTTTTGTTCTGTGCACAGTTCAACATCTATTCAATATTTACTCTTTTGACTGTAATTCTTTTTTCATTTTCTCTCTCTCTCTCCGTTTTCTATTTACAGAAAAATAAAGAATTAATGAACGACATTATCACCAACTGCAAACTGAAAAATGGTAAGCACTATTGCCCTCTAGCTAACCGCCTCACATTTTGCACCGGAAATGATTCTCACACACATACACATATACCACGTGACCGAAAAAGAGATGAAAAAAAACGCACGAATTACCAACTAGATCGAACAGAGAAAATAAAATTAAGGTCAAGCACATGTTGGAATTATAAGAGAGCTGCATGCAACAAAACAAAAGGAGTCCCTAAAGAGAAATTTTTTGATGAATCATATTGATGCACTTAAATGTGCACACGCTATCTTATTATTAGCTTTTCCTATTGCTTTTTAAATTTAATGAATTCCTTTGAAAATATCCATTCGATGTTATCAAATGGGCAATGCTTCAGTGGAGTAACACGTTTACTTGATGCATGAAAACAGCAGAAAATCTGCTCATTTACGAATTTCGAATGTTGAGGGTGAATGCGAACAACAACAACAATAACAAAAACCATTAATGTCTGAATCCATAAGCTGATTTGTGCGGTAATACGGATGAACAATTGGAAAAGACTTGAAATTCTTAGATGCTCAACTTCAATGCAAATATGATACGATAATAAGGACGTCGACAACGACAACAATGTGGAACTATTCCGAACACAAAACCGATTTAAAATTCATTGAGCATTAATACGGAAAACCGCATTTTTTTTATTGGCGCGTAAACGTTTTAATATATTCTCATAAATAAAATAATTTTTCAATAAAAAACAAAAAGAAGTTTGAGTAGAAAAAAAAACGCAGCATTATTATGCTAAATAGATGAAAAAGATGAGAATCTTTTAAACACATTTTGAAAGTTGTTCATTTCATTCATTTCGCGATCTACAACTTTCTAATAGAAAAAAGAATGAACACACACACACACAGAGGCGGCGGCATTCATGTAAATCGTTCATCTATTCCAAAAACGACTGAAAATAAATAATTTATTTGGTTCAATGTGCTATCTGGAGTTATTTATATTATGGTTTCTTTTATGACAAGAAATCGTTAAAATTTTTGATCTCCCGAAAATGCCGCCTTTCCCTTTATTCCATGATTCTTTTTTTTACTTTGTGTTTTTTGGTGTCGTG
The DNA here is from genome assembly GCF_009176505.1 of Sitodiplosis mosellana. Classification (NCBI taxonomy): domain Eukaryota; kingdom Metazoa; phylum Arthropoda; class Insecta; order Diptera; family Cecidomyiidae; genus Sitodiplosis; species Sitodiplosis mosellana. Next base: position 9,170,189 of record NW_022601438.1, read on the forward strand.
TTGTTGTTGTTTTCGATGATAAATTGTTGATGATTTTCTCACGACCTAATTCCAAAAGTCGTCAGTCATGTTTTACACGAATGTGCGCCGTACCTTATCGTTTCCGTATTCACATTCGCATTTCATATATGCAATAAATGGTGGCATATAATATACATTTGTGAAAATCACCATTACGAGGATACCTTTTCTCTTCTCTACCGACAATCAAATACGACACAGTTTGGTCACCAACAATGCATACGCCACACCAATGCCCATTGAATAGGAATGGGTCTGTTAATGATATGAACAACGATCCCACAGCAACCAAGAGACTATTTATATTTTTATTTCTCGATTCATTCGAAACATTCCAAACTGAAAAGAAAAATCCACATAGGGGACATTGTGTTTGGATTGTCATTATTTCGTGCACGCTACTGTTCTATCAATTCCAACGAAATTCAAATCATACGCAGAACACTTGTGGTGTCAGAACCACATACCTGACGTAATCATGCGTATGTGAATGACATGTTCGAAACCGTTTGCTGGTTTAAATATGTCATAACGGCTTTTTGGCATGTGTCCAGCTAACAGTACAAATTAGTTTGAATGAAGTCAGACGCACAAACGCATGCAGACTCGCTCTTGCACACCCGCACACCCGCACGCACGCACATACATTTTCGGGGAGGCAGCAATATTTCCATGAAAATTTCCATAATTCCTCTATTGATGGGGAGCACCATGGTGTTCGTTTATTTGAATACATTATCGGCCGTCATATGTACATTCTGACTGTGATCTCGACTAGCATCGCCGTCACCGTTACCACCACTGCCACCACCACCACCACACCGCAAGCCCATTGATAGCTTTGTTGAATATTTTTCTTTGTTATTATTCGGTTACGTAAATTTAATCTTGCGTTGTAATTGAAAACAATATTGGTTTAATGCAAATTTTCTGTTTGGCCGCAGTCGAACGGTTCTTTTCGTCATGCTGCTTTTATTTTGTCGCTCTTTTTTTTCTTCTATGTTTCATTTTTTTGCTGTTATCATCATTTTGGTGTTTGGGTTTTCTTTCTGAATGCTTGTTCTTCTGTTTTTTGCTTCAGTTTTATTTAAAAATTTATTGATCGATTTGTGAATTTGTGTGTGCACCAGTTTTATACATTTAAATGTTGTATAGGTTTTGGCCGTGGCATTACACCTGCGGCACAGTCACCGGTGCGTCGCGCCAACAGTCCCGACCATCCGAATCCAGCGTTGGCAATCACCGAAATTCCAAGCCCAGCGATAACACGAATCGGTTGGGCGCTACGTGTCCTATTACTGTCTGACAGCTCCAGCTGTCTCAAAGATCGGAAGGTAAGAGTGACTGGCATTAGATGAAAAAAAAAACCATTTTATCATAAAAGGAGCACAGAAAAAAACACACACTCATACACCATATTATAACAACTATGAAAATCGAAAGCGCATAACACACCGTTCTGGGTGGAAAAAAAGGAGAAGGGAAGGAAAGAGATAGGGAAAAAAACAAAAAACAAAAACAAAAAGAAAATAAAGATGATATCAACGGTTGTAATAGCGCTGCATAAATGGGCATCGCCAATGTGGCCAAGCGAGAGGCGCAACGAAAAATCAATACATAAAAATCCAATTTAGCTGTATCTAATGGTTTCACGCACCGTCGTCGATGAGTGAATATGCTGTCGCTCGTCCGTATAAAAACAATAACATAATGATTTGATGTGTTTTTTTATAGGTTTCAGGCAAATTGATTCGAAAATGTGCTTTGGGTACCGAACTTGTCGACTGGCTGATGAATTTATCGGTAATCGTACATACAAGAACACAGGCAGCTGGTATGTGGCAAGCAATACTCGAGGAAGGTGTTTTAAGTCACGGTCAGTAGCACATCTCTCTCTCTCTCTCTTTTCGCATTGTTTTTTCGTTGTTTATTGGTTTTTTTCCCTTTGTGCCGAAATGGACGGCTTCACATTATAACCAGGTCTTACCGTCATAGTCGTCAGCAAAGATTACCTTCTATTCGATACGACTTCAAGATTTATTACATTTATAATGAGATATAAAAACCGGAAAACACTAAACCGCAATGTGAATTGATTTTTCTTTTCATGAACTAAAAACGAATTACAGGAATAAATGATCTAATTTTAAGTAAAGAGGTTCTTAGCTTCGCTTCGATACGATACGATACGATACATTTATTATTGTTTCGTAGTGTCTTTTTTTGTCTTCAAACCAAATGAAAAAAAACACCATTTAATTTCCTGTTCGTTTCGTTTTCGATATAATTTTGGGTGGGGCGCGGGGAAAACAATCACGGCAAATCCAAAAACAAAACAACAAAAACAGTGAACAAAGAGCAACCGTTCAAAGATAAGTGTTTCCTGTATCGATTCAAAGTGGATGAGGAGGGTACAGGTTTGCAGCCAACATCAGACGAACAGACGGCGGCAAATGAACATGTACGCGAAGCGTTAGGCACTCTTTTGCATCGTGGCTCTGATGCTACATTGCGAATGATTTTACGAAAAACGTAAGTTATTTTTTTTTCCTCTAGCATAGACACACATATACGCACACTTTCAATGAACGAAAGTTAATTTTCCTTGCAAATACACTCTATTGTTGACCAAAAACACTTAGTGCCACTCTCAGCGCAATGCTGAGATTGCAAATACAGTTTATCCAAGACTTTGTTCGTTCATTTGGTTTTTGGTTTTTGGTTTGCTTTATAAGAAAATACAAGTCACACTTAAGGGGTTTTTTTTCGCTTTCCGCTCGCCTAAAACTGAAACAACATTACAATCTTGAGTCATGAATTTCTTGGGGCGATCGCACATATCAACGGAAAGAAGAAGAAAAGAACGATAACAAAAATATATAAAACTCTTTAGTAGTGGAATTTCCCTTTTCTAGTATGTCGATAATTAAATTTTCTCCATTTGTTCATTCGGCCGAGCGGCCGAAATTGCATTTTCACACACATTCACACACACATATACACACTCATACAGATCTCATGAGCGCACGCAAGAGGAACTCGAACTGGTATTTGAAGAGCTACTTCATATTGCAGCCTTATCACATCTATCAACATCAATAAAACGGGAATTGGCATCAATTATTGTGTTCGAGGCACATGCCAATGCGGGCACCATTCGTAAGTACACACTTGAACATTTTGAGTTAAACACAACACAGACGTTTAACACAATGTTTGTATATTATCGTTTTATTGCTGCCATTGCAAAAACGAATTATGATTCTTATTTCGGTCGGTTTGGTCGGTGCTTCTTTTTTTTTCTTCTTCTCTCGAGCACTTTTTGGCCAACGCCATGCAGACACGTACTTGCTCACTCGTTGTATATCTGCATCGCCAACCAGAGAAACGATGTACCGATTTGCGAAATAATCATATTGAATGTGGACAATTGACTCCACACCACATAATGCTTAAATGCCAATTTTCGACCAAACCGAGTGGTTCATGTTGCGTTATGCATAGCATACATATCAACGAACACATCAAACGCAATTGTATGGACGCAAATTCAGGCTGAAATTCTCTTCTACACAACTTTGCACGCACTTCTCAAAAGGAACGTGCAAAAATCGATAATTACTTATGGTTTTCCGTTTGTATATTACCATTATCTTTATTCGTATTTTCTCTCTCTCTCTCTCTCTCTTTCTCTCTCTCTCCTTCGCACACACACATTTCTCCACTCCATTGACGCGCTCGCGCGTCCATTCTTCTTATGTCAAAGTACACGTAATATGAATTTCAGTTTGGTTTGGCGTATTTCGTCACAAGTGTGGCGAACAACATTAAACAAACAACACAAACGCGCGCGCACACACAATCCGCAATTAAAGTGGATTGTTTCATGGAATTTAATTAACAAATAAATCGCATCATTTTCCTTGGACTTGAAGTGTTGTCGAAATTCAAAAGCGAAACTCTCAACCCGTAAAATGTTGTTTAAGAGACGCACAAAAAGAGACAGCGACCGATAAAGAGAGTGAATACGCAGCTATTTCTGCTAATGATTATGGTCGTTTTTCATCTCCGCAATTTTGCAATTACACTTTCACTTTGGTTTTTCGGTGCGGGTGGGTATGGTATGGTTTGGCTTGACTTGGCTTGGCTGCTGTTGCCTCTGCTCTATCTCAATCGACCGCCTGTATCGCCATATTTGGCCATTTCGACCATTAATAACGTCCCATTAACACTCAAAAGTCACTGTCAATCGAATATTATATGACAGACGATGCATGGCATCAACATGTTAACGATAAGTAATCTTATAATAGATATAAACGTAATTAAACCTTTTCCCTTGTCTACTGTGCCTTACACACACACTCTCTATCCCATCAATGGGACGGTCTGTGTGTATGGTGTTTTCTCTTTTATTTTATTTTATTTTTTGGTTCTAATTTTCTTGGACATTTTTCCTGATTTCCTCATCTTTATACTTGGCCGTTTACGCGCTCGTTCGCTCGCCTCACCAATATAACCGATTTATGCGTGCAAACATACACACAAAAACAGTATTTAATCAGGGTGACGAAGGACGTTCATGGTATATTTTACTAAAAGGATCCGTTGACGTTGTAATTCATGGCAAAGGAACCGTCGCAACACTGAAAGAAGGCGATGATTTTGGTAAATTGGCACTCATTAACGATGCTCCAAGGTATGTTAACTCATTCGCTTTCGCACTCTTTCGCACACACACAACAGTTTGCTGCTCCCCCGCGCGCAGCATACAGTTTGAGTGATGTGTTTATTCTTGTTTAGGCATTGTATGTTCAGAGCCCACTCTCTCCCTCTCCCTCTCTCTCTCTCTCTCTCTCCCTCTCTCTAGTCTTGATTTCTTTTTCCATATGGTGCTGAAGCGACATCTCACTGCGACAACGTAAGAAAAAAGTGGCATAAGTTAAGAAGAAGAAGAAGAAGTGCACGGTGTATACTGTAGTTAACGTTGTCGCAGTGAGGCGTCGCTAGCAGCAGTCATTTGACGGCTTTAATGTAAAGTAATACATGAAATCGAGGCTTGCTCTCTCTCTCTCTCTCTCTCTCTCTCTCTCTCTCTCTATGGCTCATTAAAATATGATTGATATGAAAATATATGTTAATTTCATTTTTGGCAACATTTTCGGGGAGGCCTATGAACACAGATACCACAGCGCCAGGCCACCGAAAACTTCTCTGCCAAAACATATATAGAAATTTGCACGCTCGAAATAAGAAGAAAAACCCAAAACGAAACGGTAGAGAAAAAAAAAGATAATCAGCGAAAAGAAAAGAGTGAAAATGATGTTTGACTATGCTTCGTGATTCGCTTTCAAGTGTAAAGTTGTTGAGTGAATTTCCGTTTCATTTAGACCTCAGTAATTTTGTTCGCGATTCATGGAAATGCGTCAAATTAGATATGTCTTTGTTTCGTTCATTATCATTATTATTATTCTATCTAAGTATACAAGAAATGGATGAATCGGACCGAGAAAAAAAAAACAATATGTTACCGCGCTGTTGTTCTGTCGACGAAGACGGCGTCGGGCGACGTTGGTAGCCACGGAGCCCATCGTCTATGTATATTTTCAAAGTGTTAAAATAACGCCATTAGAAATTTACACCCTTATTTGAAATTAATTCAATTCAATTACCCGGTCAGCTTCGTTCCTTTTTTTTCTGTACAGTTTTTTGTTGGGTGTATTTTCTTGATTATGTCGTTAGTGCGTCATTGATCCGCGATTCCTCGGTAGCATTGACGCAGTCTTTGGCAAAGATATCTTATCTTTGACCACATTTATCTTATCTTTATCTAGATGATTTTTTTCTTGTATTTGCCAAACACTGCATTGACGTAATGAATGCTTGCGCTAAACTAATTAGCACTAAAAATAAATGACATCAAATTCAATGTAAAGACATGCCATCACACTCACTGTCTCTGTGTCTCTCCTCATTTCGGACAATTTGACTAATATTTTCTAATGCTGTATACATTTTTTTCTTCTCCCCTTTTAATTGCTTCCGATCGTCAACGGTTTCCTTGCCACTTGCGTCAAAAATGTACCAAATTCCACTCTCACCCTCCACACACGACTCAATAAATGTATATGTGGGATTGGTATGGATTACGTGGTTCTGTTGCAAATCGAACATTTCGTAGAGCTGCCACAATTGTACTGAAAGAAAATAATTGCCATCTATTGCGCGTCGATAAGGAGCATTTCAACCGAATTTTGCGAGATGTCGAAGCGAACACATTGCGTCTACAGGAACATGGAAAAGGTAATTTAGATGTGCTTTTAATTTGATAATCCTTTCAATATTTTAACCTACTTTAACGGTGAATATTTTTAATTTCCTCCAAACCTATTAATTCTTTCACAACAATGATGTTTTACATGGTGTTTTTTTCTTCTTCTTTTCAGATGTTTTGGTTTTAGAACGTGTTGCCAAACAACGTGGGTTTTCCTCCGCATTTAAGTAGGTGTACTTTCTCTCGTTCTGTTATTATTATTATTAGAAAGTATTTTCATAAAAATGAATGTTTGCTTAAGAGAAAAGTGTGTGCGAAATGAAGGCGAGACGAGAAAATCAGAGATATGAAGATAAAGAGAGAACGAGAAAATATAATAATCAGAGAACGCACCACCGTGTTGAACGTACTTGTATATAAAATTCTAATATTGGTTTGGATCGTGCTGTGTTATGTCAGTATGACAAGAAGCACACACACACACACACAGAGACACACCGTATGAATGTAATAGGGCTGTTTCGGTAAGATAAAAGTGCGTGTGCCATTCGATACCACATCGAAAATCATCTTAATGAGCTTTTTTCGCCTCCTACTGCGTTTTATTGTTCTCTGTGTATATTTTGTCAGTGTACGGTTCATTGCCAAAAATGAGAGCCGGTATTCAAGGCGTGTGTTCTATTTTCGATTTTCATTCTCACGGCTGTCTGTTCTCGGCTCTTGGCTCTCGGCAATTTCTACCCGCAACAGCATTCTCGTTATTGTCGTCATCGACAAATTCAATTTTCCGCGTTAGCATATTTTTCATTTTCATTGAGAATTTTAATAAAATTAATTTCAAACTTCTTTACGTATCATTCACCGGTGTATTGTATCGATTGAAAGCTAACCGAAAAAACGCTACTGATTGAAGAACACAATACAATACGAAAATAATGACGACGTTGACGACGACGATGACGACGATGATGTGCCACGTAAAATGACTTAATGGAAAGTGATGAAATGAGTTGCCATTTCGTCTCAATAATTATGACTATTATTATAGGAAAATTGAAAATCGAAATTGAATATTTACCCAACATTGATTGGTGGTAGAGGAATTCAATTATGATTTAATGAATTCGCTTTGTTTCTTTGTCTATGTGTGTACGTGTTGTTTCGTGCACAATTTTAGATATACGGTGATGTCTGGAACACCACAAAAGATGCTTGAACATTTACTTGAAACTCGCTTAGGTGGACAAGTGGGACCAAACGATCCATTCCTGGATGATTTCATATTAACGCACATTGTTTTTATGCCCGTGCAGATTCTAATCAACGAATTAGCCAATTTATATCCTTTTTCCACGAAAGGCGAACCAAAGCTACGCCAAAAATGCAATTTTTCATTTCATCTCATTTTTTTCTCTCCAAATTTATGTCTTTTTTTATTACAATAATCGATAAATCCATTTGTAGCCAATGTTGTTGTTGAAAGAAATATATTTTCCTTAATAGAATCGAATCTCTTTCGGAAACACATTTCACAATGGAGGCAATGATGAAAGTGATTTATCAGCAACGGCCGAAGACTCCGAGTATACACTGACAATGCGTAAGCGGGTAATACATTTTGTCCAGAAGTGGGTGACTGCCGTGCGACAAGCAGTTTTCGAAGAAGCATTGACTGTTGGTTTTATTGAGGTGCGTTAATATAAATTTAAATACACTCTTCCAATCGCTTTTTTTCTCTCTCTCCCTCTACCCCACTTGGATTGAAAACAATATGAGACGATGACGACGACGTTCGCACACTAAATGCTAATACGTGTCTTCATCCGTCGACATTTACCGTTTCATTAGACTGTTCCATTTATGTTACGGACCTGTTTGCCTTCCTTTTTTTCGGTTGTTGTTGCTGTCTTTTCATTAAACATGTCCTTTCTCTTTTGTCTGTCTATTTTTGCGATGCGGTTTTTCGGTGGAATTTATAGGAATTGGCAAGCGTTGTTGATGGCGATCCCGATTTACAGGAAGAAGCTGGCATCATGCATCATGTGCTAACACAACTATTAAGATATCAGGTAAATTGGTTTGGCGGCAACGTCAAATATATATAAAGATAAATTCCCGTTGAAAATCAGCACACCAAAAACGATTTCTCAATGAGACGAAGCTCAAATGCTTTAGTTCTCAACGAATTAGAGGATGAGCGTGTCACACACACAGTTTATTGTTGCTTGTTTGCCCTCGTTTTGATTTTTGCCCTCTCTATCTCCGTCTCACTCTGTATGCGTGGATGGCGGTAGGTATTCGACGAAAATGTCGAATCTCAGGATTGAGGCGCTGAATGGTTTCGGGGTTCGTGCCATTTTCATTGTACAAGCGAATAACAAGCATTACAATTGTAGATTATTGCTTCTAATGCGATTCGAGTAATTGTGCTCTCTCTGCGTAGGAATGTTGATGACGACGACAACGACTACGCGAAGAACACACCATCGAATGTGATGTGTACGCTTTCTTTTTTTTTTCTTCTCTCGTGTGTATGTTATTTCGGGAGGGTGGCTAATGCGAGTTTGAAAAGTAGCTATTACGTTGATCTTATCTAATATAATAAAAGATATCGCTTTGCTTTTAAATTGTTCAGGCTTCGGGGCCTTGTACACCAGCGTGAACATATTTGTAAATTTGCAATGCAATAAAGTGTGCTGTTCCCTCTCTCTCTCTCTCTCTCTCTCTCTCTCTCTGCGTTGACTTGATTCAGTGTTTTCTTTTTGCATCAGGATATTACCATTGACTTATTTTACTGCCTAGGCCCACTCAATCGCGCACTCAATTTCATCGTTGTGATTTTATCAGAGAACATCGGTAGAGATGGTACAGGCGAATGTTGTCGAACAGACAAACTAAAATATGTTTTCACGTCCATATTTCATGTCAAAGTGATACGCAAACTTTACCGACCATGCAAATGTGTCGTTCGTTGTCAAATGTGAATAAAAAAGTGTCATTTTCGCTCTCAAACGGAGTGAATTGTTTTCGGTGTTCATTAACACGAATTGTTTGACTCGTTGAAAAATCATGTTGCCCTCGTTTTTGTTTCATTCTTCACTTGTTTCATCGTAAGCGTGTACGCTTGCTGTACACAACGCATTATGCATAGATCCCATGTGAATACACGAACTCATGGTTTCATATTTTGCTCGATTTACTTTTTTTCTCGTTCATTTTTTTTTCTTCAAATTCTCGCCACACGCCAACGACCCCAAAATACTCAAAGCGACGAAATATCCTTTGATGACTTTACCGACGCAAACTTTCTACGCATAATTTTCATTCCATTTGCATTTGTATTGAAAAAGTGTCGTTAATTCTAATTGTTCGAAACGTTGGAGTTATGATAATAAGCTCTCTTTCTCTCTCACACTCACTCAAATTGAGCTTTTTTTTCTCGTTTGACTCACGTATTCATGTCTCATCTCTCTTTCTCTGGCGGGCGGGGGGGGCTCTCTCTCTCTCTCTCTCTCTTTGCAACAGGACGAACGACAAGCACAAGCTGGACAAAAATGGAAGCTACCGCCGAACGGTCAACCGATTTGCTCGTTTTCTGGCAGCGAAAAGCAAAGTCGAACAGCGATTCGACCTGAAGATGACAGTAAGTGAAATTGCTTTTTGTGAACGCTTTTGAAAGGATTTTTCGTATTATTTCTCTCTCCCACGCTGTATCTATGCTGCTTTTTTTTTGCTTTGACATACTCAAATGTACTTATACTATTGACGACCTATGTGTTTTTCTATCCTTTTTCTCTTTGCCCAGTTATATTTCGAGTGTACTGTGCGGACCATACATATTGTACATTAAGATTTCCAATAAATGCGACGACTGAAATGATAAAAGCAAGCGCCGCCGACAAATTGCAATTGAATCGTCCGAACGAAGATTTGGTGTTAGCTGAAGTTAAGTCGAACGGTGAACGTACCATTTTCAAAGATCATGATGTCAGCATACCAACGGCATTGTACTTAAATGCTCGCATTTTCGTTTCATCCAAAGATCATATCGATGCGTTGGTAAGTGAAAGCTCCCTCTGCCATTATGTTGTCTCTGTTCTTCTGATTATTTTTTTTTTCCTTTGTGTATGTGCTTTTTTTTAATCGATGAAGGCGAAGAAAAAAAAAGAAAAAAAATCAACAATCGAAATGAACAAACTGAATTAATGTTTTTCTTCTTTCTTTTCTTGTTGCCGTGCACGTATTTTATAGACACCGTTGCCCGAGCAGGAGGAGATCACCGAGGGTATTCCAATGGAATTAGAGCATCTGGGCACCAAAGAATTAGCATTCCATATTACACAATTCGACTGGGATTTATTTTGGTCGGTGCATGAATACGAATTGCTCTATCATACGTTCGGCAGACATCATTTTGGCAAGGTAAATCAAACGCAATGTGATATTCGTTATGGTGTTGATGATGATGCCGTCGTTGTTGTTGCTGTTATTATTATTGTTTGCATCATTATTATTATTACTATTGTTTTAATCGCCGGCTTCATTACTCTAATTAGTTCAATCAAAATAAAATGGTTTTCCGTTAAACGCATGGCGAAGCAAGGCGGTGGGCGACAATTGTTCATCGAACATTTTTGCTTCGCTTAACACAATCAAGCGGTTGCTATAGCACTATTGTAGAATCGAGAATTTCAATCTGCTCTCAATTAAATGCGAAATATGTATTCATGTCGGCCCAAAGAAGGTTCCCGAAAAAGACATAGAGAGAGAGAGAGAGGCAGGGACAGAGTATGGCGGTACCGGAAAATTCGGAACGCAATAAACAAAAATATTCGATAAAGACCAAAATAATCGGATTACTAATAGACAAAAGCATTTCAATGACGCATCTTTTGTACCATCATCACCGCCATCACCGCTACTGTTACTGCATGTTTTTTTTTTCGGTCGGTTGGTCCCTACGTACGTATATAGTATCAGAACGACGACGACGACGACGATTATTTATGGAAACCAATCATCGATTTTACCCGCGATGCCCTCATAAAAGCCCGATTTGTTTATTTTGCCTCTTATTCAATGGCATAATCGAAGTGCATACGGCAGTGAGTGAGAAAAAGAGAAAGCAAGAGGCCCAAAGCTTTAACTAAATGTATGTACGTACACTTTTTTGGTTGGATTTCAAAGAATGATGACAATTTTCGTTTTATTTCCCTTTTTCCCCAATTCTCTACCTCTCTCGCTCCCTGTTACGGAAAATGAAATTGAGCGCGTAGCTTCGAAATATTGATAGGAAAACAATGGAAAAGTCTGATAATGGAATGCAGATGAGCTCATGAATTTGATGTGCGTGCGTTTGAATATTTTTTTTTTCTATTCCAATTTGACGGGATTGTTATAGAGGAAGAGACACACATTTCGTCTCTCTATCATTTGACTTTCATTCTTCTGTCTTTTTCTCTTCCACGCGATCACTATCGCTCGCTCTTTTCCACAGTTCAAAAACTCTGGATTCATGGCAATTTTATGATAATATATCCTTTAATCCATTATCAATGGAATCACAAAATCGAAATCCTTCCAAATTCAAATGTTAAGCCAACTAAAACCCAAATCATTACGAGACAATTCAGGCACGCACACACTCACACACAGGGGGAGAGAGAGCGTACCGGGAACAACAGAGAAATGTAGACATTGATATTTGAGGAATATGAATGTACAATGTATGGAAAAAGTCATTTGTTTCGATGAAATTCAATGGAATCAAACTGGATGAATATGTGTAGAGAGTATTCGGGCAGCTGCAACATATCGCCTCACACACAAAAAGCGCACATACGACTATTCAAAGTGAACTAGCTGTCATCAGTATCGATGAGTCTTCGATGTTCAATTTTGGGTCATAAACGGTACATTGCAAATTGCAAATGTGTCGTTTATGATCCAAAATTGAACATTGATGACTCATCGATACTGATGACAGCTAGTTCACTTTGAATTGTCAAATATGTGCAGATGGCGCTGCAAAATCGTTCACCCAGTGACAAACGTCAAATTAGTATAGAAAGAAGTCGATGTTGCAACCTCCTGAGAGTATTAAATGGTTTTGTGTGGGTTTTATTGGCAGCATGGGATATTGTTTGGATTGTCGCACTGTCGCTATGCTCAGAAGAAAAGGAGTTTAGAGAAGTTTTCAGTTTCCGTAATCGATCACAGAAATCGTATTTCGTCTGAATAGCTCGCATAACACAACAACAAAAAACGCAACAATACAACCGTTTATTAAATATGTAATGGTACATCGAGAATCGGCGGAAAATCCATTCACACATTGATTATATACGTAACTCATGTCGATTTAATATTTTTTTTCAATGCATTCACAGATTACGGCCAATTTGGACGTATTCATCAGACGCTTTAACGAAATTCAGTATTGGGTTGTCACGGAAATCGTATCACAATCGAGCATCACCAAACGCGTATTGCTGATAAGGAAATTCATTAAATTAGCAGCTTAGTGAGTATAATGTTTATAATTTTGCCACAATATCGCCTCGATACATTACACACTAATCAACTAGCCAAATGCCAAAATGAATGAAAATGTAGCAAAGCTGGCGTGCGCGCGAGCGCTTGCAGACGATTGACAAATACTCGTCAGAAGCATATTCATAATGATGGAAATAGAGCATGCTTACGCTGCATTTCTACTATTGTGTGTCTAGAACACACATGTTCGTTCCGTTCACTACCGCCACCGCCACCGCCACCGCCGCTATTATTGTTACTGCTGCTGTCGTACAAGCACACAACAGCTGATGCTGTGTGCGAATGCGCCCACCAGCCTCTTATTCTCATTTTCACTCATTTGGCATTCTATTTGATTGACAATAAGCAGCTTTTCAACGTGATTAGTATTGCATGTTTGCGTTTCTCTCGACTTTCCAATCATGTAATTTATTTTGTATTTGTATATCTGTGAGTCTGTTTGCGTCTGTATAATATTTTGTGCAATATTATGTGTATTATAATTTGCAGCTGTAAGGAGTATCAGAATTTGAATGCATTTTTTGCGGTTGTCATGGGTTTATCGAATAATGCTTGCTCAAGGCTGACACAAAGCTGGGATAAAGTACCGTCGAAATTTAAAAAATTATTTATGGAATTCGAGGCGCTCATCGATCCAAGCCGAAACCATCGGGCATACAGGTATGAGTCAATTTGATACTGATGTTGTTGTATTTAACCCAAAAATCATTTGAATCTCTTGTAAACGATGCACGTATATACATGTGCAATAGATGTACAATCGCATTCAATTGCGTTTCGAGTTCAATTAGTGGCTTCAGCTTCTAGAAGAACTTGAGAAGATTGAGAAATTTCGGTTGAAACATTTCATTTCGGTTTTAATATGCCATTTCATGATAACAACGTGATAGAGTATTTTTCGTCGGAGTTTTGTGATGAAAACAATTGAAATTTGCATATGATTCTACTGATTGAATGGGTATTATTTTGCTGATTTTGCAGGGCATTCGTTGGAAAATTGCAACCGCCAGTTATTCCATTTATGCCGTTGCTGCTGAAGGATATGACCTTTGCGCACGAGGGTAACAAAACCAGTTTGGATGGTTTAGTGAACTTTGAAAAGATGCACATGATGGCGCAAACTATGCGAACAATTCGGTTTTGTCGATCAAGGCATTTGGGTGAGTATCTACCGCTATGCTATCTCTTTTATCCTGTCTCATCTCATCGCCTCACCTGAACATCTCTTGTTTCCCATTCCCATCAAACATTCAATTGCTTTCACCGCAAAACCAAACTGAACTTTTACCATTCGTTTGATTTTCTGGATGTATTCGCAGAAGGCCATTCCTCCCTATTTATAATTATAGCATTTTTCCCTATCTCCACCCGATCGAAATTGATACATAAATTGAAAATTTGGTATTTCTAGTCCTGGACCCTCCGTCGCCGAAGAGTGAGGGCGATATTCGTTCGTACGTTGGCTGTTTCCGTGTGATTGAAAACCAAAGACAATTGACAATAATGTCACAGAAAATCGAGCCTGGCCGAAGGCAATGAAGTGATTAAAACTGTTGCCGCACACCACCACCACCACCAACATCATCATCACCATACAACACCATACCAGAATGGTAATTGCGCTTATTGTCTGCCAGATCTAAACCACTCATTTTATATATACATGTATATGCGGCGCGCTAGCAACACACACTCGATTTGGACCACTTTTCAAGTGGATGATAATTCTGCATTTCTCCCCTAGCTCTTTCTGTATGTCTCTCTCTATTTCACTTTTGCACGTTCCGTGTGTGTGTGTATGGCCACACATACAACTGGATTCTGCACTCGGAATAGACATTCAAGTTAACCACAAATGGATTTGAGCTAAAAATCTTAACAGAATCCATCCACTGAGAATTAAATCTAACAAAATTGCGAATTGCAACACTCTAAATGCTAGGTAATTATTGAATCCTTAACACAGATGATAATCACACACACCACCAACAACAACAACATGTAAGCTGTTTTGTATAGCACGTCTTTTTCTCTCGACTTCTTTTTGTAAACACACTCGAAATTGAAATTAAGATACAAAATGCTCCACCAATCTACCCATTGAACAAGAACCTACACATAAACACACATTTTTACTTAAAATTTAAAACGCAATAAATTGCAAGTCTTATGAGAATTTAAAAAAAAACATTGAAAGATAAATATATAAATATAACAGAGTAATATATACACAGAAGAAATAATACAACTATTAACGTGTTGAAACCATGTTTGACAAAGGAAACCATTGGGGGAATAAAAATAGCATCCTAGTCTCTGCAATAATAAGTTATAGCATCTAATGCATTTTATCACTTCACATACATGTGTCGAACTGATATATACTTGTT
This sequence comes from Sitodiplosis mosellana, assembly GCF_009176505.1. NCBI lineage: Eukaryota > Metazoa > Arthropoda > Insecta > Diptera > Cecidomyiidae > Sitodiplosis > Sitodiplosis mosellana. The sequence goes on from NW_022601438.1 coordinate 9,185,429, forward strand.
GTTACACAATGGAAAATAATGAAACAACAGCAGCAACAACAACAAAATGCTAACTGCAAAAGAGACAAGCAAACCTAGAGGAAAAAAATCTGAACGATTTATATGTATAATACAACATACAGCATACAGCAACAAATAAAAAAAAATGTAATGTTAAAAAATGAATCTGATGTGTGTCAATGACATAGCAATTTTTAAGAAGTCCCGAGTAAGTTTAAGCACGTACAAATAATCGTAAATAGGAATTTAGATAAATGGTAACGGAAGCAAACTACGAAATAAACAGAAGAAAAACAGAAAAGAACGCGTCTGAATGGTAACGGAATGAAATGTCGCGAATGTAATGTGTAATTCAGACGAATTCAGAAGATGAAGTTGTTGATGTTTATTTTTGTTCGTCTCATTTTCAACAACAACAACAAAATCATCAGCAACAATAACAAACATTTTTCTATTTCATTATTTGGTTGACTTTGTACGACATTTTCATCTCTCAATGTAATTGAAATGATTGTAATGACAATCAAATAAGTAGTTTTATAATGCACTGCACATATAAATCCAAGCTGATTTCTTTTTCATGCGATAAGAGCATTAAATGTGCATATTTGTAGATTCAACCGTTTTCCCTTGACGTTCCTCATATCTATCCCCAAGTCCCATCCCTTTTGGATACGCAACAGCGTATTTTCACTCTCCGCCTCATACAGACGGCTAATTGCATAGTTTATTCAAATTCAATAAAGTATAGAGAAACCAAACCGTTCCGTGTCAATGATATGGAAAAAAAAATTGCGGATTCGCATACACACTCGTACATTATATATATAATGTACAACAACCGCTTCAACAGCCAAACGCGTTCGAATTGAATTTTAAAGAGAAGAAGAAAAAAATAACAACAGCATCGACTACGACAAAAACATGAAAATGAAGCTGGCAAAGAAATCGCATAATTGGGACACTCATTCAAAGTGGCTCCGATTCTTTTCAGCCACTTGAACACTCTTTTTTCTCTTTCACTCCCTCCTTCCCTCTCATTCTCTTTCTCACACTCTATTTGAGAAGAAGAAAAAACAGAAAGTATTTTTCATACGTCTTTTATAAAACTGTATATAAAAGAAAACTCCTTTTATTTTCTATTTTTAAGTAGTTAACTTAACCATAGGTATGACATTTCCGCACGTACACACAGCAAACATTTAAAAAAAATTCGTTTTAGCTTTTTCCTTCGTTTCTCTTTGTTTTTTTTTTTCGTTCTTTCTCTGCATATTTTTCTCGCGAATTTTTCCTCTTTCATTTTTTTCAAGTTTTTTTTTATGGTGTGTTCATTATTATTTTACTGAAGAAAATCTGTGATGAAAAATTGATGAAAAGAAGAAGAAGAAAAAAACACACCCATATCATACTGTACTGTAAACTGAAAGAGATTTCCTTTTGTGAATCTGAAATGTGTAAAAGTGAAAATGATTATAAATGGAATCGAATTTTTTTTTTTTAAATACATAGCGATTTAATAAAAAGAACATTTTTTCTAGCGTTTTTTTTCCTTATCTTTTCTATCTTTCAGTTCAATTTGTTCCGTATTGTTTCGTTCTTGGTTTTTTTGACTCGTTTTCTATTTTGTAATGACTTTTTGTTTTCATTGCTGTTTAATCGTAAGTATAACTTCTGTGTGCCTCTGTCATTTCGTTCACTTCACTTGGTGTGTTTGAGGTGTACCTGTACATTTCGATCATTTTTGTATCGGTTTGAAGTGGTGAACGATAGGATTAGAATTCTATTAGTGTATGTATTCTGTGTGATTAGACACACTATAGTTCTGCCAAGCACTTTTCTTTTTCTCTTACACTCACTCCCCATTGGTCCATTCTCTATTCGCGCAACGATTTAAAACTCTTTCGGGATTTTGCGTACAATTGACACGGATATAACACTGCAGCTGAAGTTCTTTAGATTTCAAGCAAACCAATTGGTTTACAATGATTAATCATTTTATCAGTTGAGAGAAGAAAAAAAACTTACTGCCCAAGAGAAACACAACAAGCACTTGACTAGCCGTATATTGGTTTTACGTCAATATTACTTTTGTGCGGCCACATTTTTTAGGGTATTTCAATTTAAAGAAACAAATTCACATAATTCAGTGCAGCATCGCTGACATTCCACTTGAATATGTTTTATTCTGACAATAAAATGTTCATCGTGTTTAAAATTAATCATAGGGAAAGATATTCATCTGTAACCACTACACACATAAAATATATAACTAAATGGAAGAAAATATATTGAGCTTCAACAGCAGCAGAAAAAAATAGTGCCGCCATTGAATCAACGGAAACAAACTTATTTCTCGAAGCGGCCATTATAATTGTTCATCATTTTTTCTATTTATCTCTCTCTATCTCTCACTCTCGCCTGGAAATTTAATTAAGTGAATCGGTTGGATCGAAATTCAAGTTAGATATATCTAACTGTAATTTATTGGCAGTTTGATGATAAAAATGCGGTTTTTCGATTGAAATGAAATATATACGTTGGTACTGGGTTTTTTTTCCGCCTTTGGTTACATTGAAATGAATTCAATTGCATTGATGCTGAATGATGTTCTCTCCTGTTAAATAACATAATATCCGTATGAAAACAAAACTGAAAAAAAACGAGAACATACTCCTATCCCTCACGTTTAGCAATTAACAATAACAACAACAGCAAACCGACAAAAAAAACCAGAGTAAATAAACAAATGGATGGAATATTTTTCAGTTGTCCATTTTCCAAATCGAATTGTACATGTTTAGGATGTAACAAAACTTTTTGCGGATAAAATATGTATTGGAGTACAATTCGTACGAGTTTTAATTTTGAATAATAAAAAGAAGTGCCCCACCACATTCACTCGAGCGGAGCATTTCATCATTCGAAATATGGGATTCAATGATTTAAAATGCAATACATTTATTGTTGTCGATCTGAAATTCACATTCTGTATGCTAAAAAGTCGTTGATTCATTTGTTTCGTTGGAGGTGTTTTGGGCAGGCATTTTGCGTGTGCAATTTTTTTTTTAGCCAAATCATATTTTTCATTGCGTATGATGACAATCAAAAAAACAAACATTTTCGTGTGGTAGAGTCTGTCGTGTTCTACTCTGGGTAGAAAATGCGGTTTAGGTAATTCTGTGGTTAGTAGTAGAACGCACAGTTCACGTGTAGTTTGTAAAACACGAACAAAAACAAAAACAAAAACAAAATAATCAAGAACTCTTTCTCACTCTAGCTAAAAATATAAATTTGAATATATTCATATATTCTCACCAAATGTTAGTAGAAAAAAAAAAAACAAAAACCCCATCAGAAAATACAAGCAAGAGAGAGAGAGAGAGAGAGAGAGAGAGAGAGAGAGAGAGAGAGAGAGAGAGAGAGAGAGAGAGAGAGAGAGAGAAGAAAACATATATACATTAAGCATTTTAGATTAGTAACGGCAAATAGTCTCTCGATGAGATCGATTGGATTTGGATGGAAAAACTGGAAATTTTTTCATCATTTGATTTGCACGTGCGAAAAAGAAGGAAAAAATAAAATAAATGTGAATGTAGCAGTAATAGCATCGATGATGGTCATATACATATAATACAAAAATCATTTCTAAATTTTGCCTCTCAGCAAACATACAAAAAAATGGCCCAATCGAAAATGTTTGCATATCAATGTACGACTCACCTTTAAAAAGAGAAGAAAAAAAAACAAATACCAGAAATAAAAACAATCTTTTGCACAAACAATCACTTTGCTACCACACCGACAATCTACTCTCACTCCTTCTATCTCACAGAAAAAAAAAACACATTCAACGGAAAAGAGAATCCATCGAAAAGAAATTGCTTGCAGTCAGCAAGGTAATTGTGTCATGGCGTGCATTCGCCGCTCAACTGAAAACGATTTGCCGCTCAACTGAAATCGTCCGGAAGAAATCGATTGGATTTTCGTTTCATTTCCGAACGAATTGAGATTCAATTGCATCCGAGTATTTTCCCATAAGAAACATGTATTTTAATATTTGGAGAAAAAAAAGAAGAAATATCTATGACATAAGATTATAGCTATAAAATTATTGCAGCCGCAATAGCAACAACAAAAAAAACATGAGTAAAATATATCTAAATGTGATTAGAAAAGACAATCCTACTAATGAATTCGAATAGAAACCCCTCACATATGAATTGAAAAAAAAAATGCAAATGAAAATGTAAAAAAAAAACAGAATGTAAATTTGTTAGATGGTAGAAACAGAGATCAAAATAATGGTATCGACCATGTTTATTGATCCGATTTGGCGAAGAGAAAACAATGGTCTGATAGGGGCCGTGGCTCTTGAAATCCACTTCCAATTCCTTTTTACGCGCGCTGTGTTTCTTTCTTCTATAGGCAGATAAACTATATAATTGATGGATTTACATCTCCTTTGGATCTTCTTTGGATCTCCATTTCATGCAACCTTACACTTGGCACTTCTGTTTGTTTTCAAAGCGATATGCACAACGTAGATATATACAAAAATAGCAGCAACAACAACAACAACAACAACAACAACAGCAACAAAACAAATACAATGGCTTTTACATTGTAGTGCTAAAAAAGAAAAATCAGATTGTCTTATGATTCAACAGAGGCATTCATTTCCTCTCGGTATCTCTTTCTACTTCCCCTTAGATCTAAAAAAAACATATACATATGAATATATAAGTAAATCATATCTATGCTCGTAAATTCGATGTTCCAAGATTATGTGTGTGATAGACTCTCCATCACTTCCTCAATGCCATGGCATTGATAATGACCCAATAATATTAAAGCTCACTCGTTCCACGCTTTTAGGTATGTTTATTTATTTTTTTCTCCTCCACCCCATTTTTTTTTTTGTTCTTTTCACCATACATAGCACAAACGACACACATCACAAAAAGAGAAAGAAAAAAAGCATATCCCCCGGATGGAATAAAGAATGGATAGCAAAAAAAGAGACAACTGTATAAATGGACATTTATACCATTTCGGGTAATCAGAAATGACATTCATAAATTTCAGTACAAAGAAGGATTTAATATACATATATGACGATATAATAATATATATTATATATTGAAAAAATGACCAAACCGATTTCCTCCTAGTTGTTAAGCATTCCATATGAACCTGAAATATCATTTTCGATCGAATATTTGCGTTTTTATTTTCTATCTTCTCATTTTTCACTTCATTTATTTCTAAACAAAATGATGACATAAACCCAAGAAATTGATAATGCTCATCATTTGATAGTGAAAAACAAATAGATTTATTCAACATACATATATTTTTGTAGTGTAATGTAGGCACATCGACAACACAAGTAACCAAAGTAGATCACCGAAGAAATGAATAAACTATATTTTATCACTGTAAGAGCATCAAACTCCAACAAATTGTAATTACAGTCCATTTTTGTTCAGCTCTAAAACTTATAATCCAGTTTTTCCATTGAACTTTTCTGATTTTAGTTGTGCTTTTTCATTTTTAAAAACCATACTTAAAGGGCAAGAAAAAAAAAGACGAATTGAGTAGAACTTTCTTTCTTCGGTTTTTCTATTTGTTTTTTTTTTTTTCACAAAACCATCGTCTTATTTATGTACAAATGAAAGCACCGATGAATTCCCTGATGCAAAAATATACGCAATTACAGTACAAGTTCAACCAAAGCAAAACTCAACAAATAACGATAGATTTAAATAGAAATTGTGCATTGAATAGACGACGACAATGAACAGAAGAAGAAGAAAAATAAATAGCCAACAACAGAATGACGTAAAATAAAACAAATCCAAAAGAGGTTGATTGTAAATTGTGAACACACACACACACACACACACAACTGAACAACACTGGAAGGTGAGCATTGTTTTGAACGACGACAATATCCCATTTGCAATGTGAGCAAATATTTTATATATTGTAACATAGAATGAAAGACAGACAAAATGGTTAACTATTCCTATTCAAATGAAAAAGATGAACAAGTATTTCTAAACAACCAAAAATTTTATCACTTTTTTTTGTGGTAGCTTTACTTAAATCTTAACTATACTTAGAAAAAGAAAAAATTAACAGAATATTTGGTCCTTATGATAGTAGGTAGATTTCTATATCACCACTTTTCGAATCTCTCGATTCGCACCTACATTTTTGAGATTAAATTGACAGAATGATGACATTGTAAGGGAAAGACTGGATTCATAAATAAATGTAGTCAATAGATCAGTATGGCTGAATAGGGAGAACGTTGAAAACAGGCGAACTTCTTTTTTTTCAATGACAATGACTTTTTCCTCTCTGGCTTCCCACTCTTTCTTTCTCTATTTTCCACTGTATACCGATTTACATTGTCCAAACTTTTTTTATTCATTGGTTCTCTATTCATCTTTGAATAATTCATTTTGAGTTCGTTTATTTTCCTGACACAAGAAAACTTTTCTCCCTTCTCTATGTCTGTTGATCAAAAGTGATATTTTTACGGGATGAAAAGACGAACAGAGAAAAAAGTGACAACTTTTCCTTATTCAGTATTTACATACACACAAACGAGAAAAAAGGGTTCTTTTCTCTGCATAGTCGAGTAGAAGAAATAAATTTTCCGATTTAACGTTCGATGGATAGATGTTTTTTTTTTCTCTCTATCTCTAATCGTTCTAAAATGATACAAACACACACACACACACAAGAAAAAAAGATGAAAAAGACGTAAAAAAACTGAGCCAACAACTTTTCCTCCAAATTAAGTAAACTTGACAACTGTTCGAATTGATAGTAGAATTGGTTAAAGACAAAAATACAAATACAGAGGCAAAACAATTTGTAGAGTCAGCCTTGGCTGATTGACAGAGACAAAATCTATTTGGAAAAAACAAAATATGAAGCAAAAAAAACATCTTTATTTATCAATAAAAATTAATATCGTATACAGATTTTCATTTTGTCTCTTACAAACTAGTTGAATGAACAGTTGCCATTTCGAATGATTCCGCTGCACGATTTATGTAATTGCAATATATAATAACACAATTAAGATTAAAACGATTCACCACGATGATTGGATGAAAACACTTGACGGCCGGAAATCCAATCATTCGAAATGGCATCGCCTCATTCGAAATTCTTACAATTCGTGTACTAAATATACTGTAAATTTTAAATAAAAATAAATATCTTATGACTAAAAACAAAGAAAAAAAAACTGTGTATTGAATATTTCCGCAGAATGGCACAAGTTCGAGTTTTAGTGGCCGTTTATTGAGATTGTTGAAAGTTGGTCAAAATGATTTTTGGTAGTGTTTTCCACTCACATTGAATCGTATGTAGGATACTTTAGATCAAGCTTTTTGTTCTTCTTCAACAACGAACCGCTGACAGTGTATCAGAAATGATTGCTTGCTGTTCAAGCTTGTAAGTCCATTTCGGCTTGTAAAACGGGTAAAATACGAAAATAAATGATGTCCAACACGATGATTGTGTCGATTAAACGGCCAAATGCTTTCATAATATCTAAAGCACGTGTGAGACGTTCTTCGGCTTTGACCTCATCATAGCCAAATACAATTGCATCGGAAAATGCGAGATGCTTACTTTTATTTTGTTGGGCAAATTTATGCTTGGCCAAATCTTGAAAATGACGACACGTCAACGATACCGATGCCAAATCATACAATGATAAATGGGAAAGTATTTGCAGAACACAGTCATCGTTGAGACCAAATATCGGCGCAGTTTGAATGATTGACGCATTTTTAAATAATTTGATTCGCTTCAATTCCATCACGTCCGTCATATCCTGACCATCGAATTCTTTAAGTGGCTCATGACCGGAACAACGACGCCCCAAACAATCACTGAACGTTCGATTAATCCAACTGATTATTTTGTTCATGGTTTTTTGTTTCGCTGTCTTGCTTTCTCTCACGGGATACGGTGTGCTCATCTGAAATTTAAACGACAAAAACTGTAAGTACATCATGTATTGACACAGGTAACGGTACATTCAATAAAATCGATATTTACCAAGTGCTATTTTTGGTAATTCAACATCTGCTCAACAACAACAACAACAACAGCAACAACAAAAAATATATCACCGTTCAATCCTAACTCAGAGAAACACTAAGGAAGAATTTTTATTTTTCAAATTAACGAAAATTGTTGAAATGGTTTTTTTTCGCAAGCAAAATTATTACAATTTTAAAACTAAATTCAAGCAGAATAAATAAAAATCGCTTTACTTTTATTTATAAAAAACACACACAGTGCGTTTTTGTTGGATAGACTCCATTGGCTGTATATTTCGTTTGTGGTTGTCGTTGTCGTTGAGCAGCTGACTCTGCCAAAACTCGATCATAAGCTGTTGTACATTGGAACAGAACAAAGAAACTCGCAATGGATTGCATGCTGAATGCCGTATCGATGTGTTTGTGTTAAAGAAAGATCTATAGTTTAGCCTATACACACACTCAATCACACACACATACATTGACGCATCGAATTCGATGTATTTGTTTGTTTTTATGTCATCGTCACATATGCGTCGCATCCACAGATGAAAGACTGTCACAGATTTAGCCGAACAAAAAGTAAACGCACTAACAAACACATGCAAATGCAAATAGTCGTTTGTCTCTCTGTTGATGGAAAACTCGAATTCACTTGCTGAATACGGTTCGGTGTTTTGTTGTTGTTATTATTGTCGAGTAATTAGCATTGGTTCAACATGCCCAGAATGATGAATGTCTCAAGTCAGCTGGCAGTGGGCGAACATATGTCACAAAATGAATAAAACGCATTTTCAACAGTTGATCAATATAGAATAATTTTATTCAGCTCATAAAATGAAAAATAACAATAATAGAAAACAAGTTGGACAAAGAGAAAGGGAATATTAAAAAAGAACCGAGAAATCATCATCTTGCGAAATCTCATTTAAATATAATATAGATCTGAATAACAGAGCATTTTTTTTAAAAAAGACATAATTTTTTTCGGAATGATTTTTTTTAGTTTCTTTTTTTTTCTTTCAACAACGAAAGGCACTGTAACCAACAGTTAAGTCTAAAAATTCGTGTTAGATCAAACATGTACACACTTTTCCCTAAGAAAAAAGAGAAGAAAAGTCATTTTCATTGCATTTTCGTTCAAATTTTACAATCGGTAGAATCGGTTTGAGTGTTTGTGTGTGTGTTTTCTCATCATGTTCATTGCACTATAAATTGTAATTTGTCTATTCGAAAAATAATTATAACAATAGTATAGGTTGATTTTGTTTTAGGTACATTGTAAGATTATCATCGTTAATTGGAATGTTGTTGTTGTTGTTTTTTTTTTTCCCCGTGTATAAAACCACCGAGTTTACTCCGTGGATATATCACTGTGATGCATTTAAAAGAAGCGTAAAGGCGCTCGAAATCGTTCTCTTCTTCTCATTGTTTTGTTTTGTTACTCATCTAATTAATCGCTATAAGCAAGTTGTCAAATTTTAATAGTAGAAGCATATCGTTTACTTGTTTCATAGGCAATATAGTCGGTTCTGTCTTATGTTTCATGTTTCTTACGTTTTTTTTCCACGGTCTGTTTGCCGACGATCTACGTCTAAGCTAAATTCAAAGATTTACTACCCCAATTGTACAAAATTAAATGTAAAAATGTGTTTTTTGTTGTTGTTGTTGTTGTTGTTTAGTCTCTAAATCATGTGTTACATGTTGGGACATAGATTATTGTCATCTATATCCGAAACAACTTTTGCCGGTTCAATGATACCGCCACGGTATTGTCCATTGCGTGAAACTTTCTCTGGCCCTTGTAACGCACTCATTCGAATAAAAGTAATGCCAATGTAACGCACGATGACCGACATCTCCAAGCTACGGCCCCATGCAATCAATGCAAATGGTCGGCTTGGGTCGAGTTTTTCGTACGGTGTTATTATGTGACGATACAAGCAATCCTTCACCAATTTCCGGAATTCATCCAATTGCCGTTGGTTCACACATGGATGGTAGGCGGCAACAATTGCACCATGCTCCAAATTATGTAACCATCGCTGCACCGGCACATAACTGTATTCACCATAAATTGGCCAAACGGGACGATGTGTTCCACTGCAAATACGAAATACATAAATCAATCAACGCAACGCACTTCATAAATTTCGGCCATCATTATCGTCACACATTTTCACGCCGATGAATGACGCGCGCGCGCGTTTTCGAGTGCCAAACCATTTAAACTTTACATATTCAAACACTTACAATGTTGGTATGACAAAATCATAGTCAATTGATTCATTCATGCAGCGATGCAATGCCTACAAAATGAACAAAAACATCAATCCGATTATTATTATTGCAAATGCAATTCAATGTTTTGCCGTTAAATAAGTTGTCAATTATTTACCGAGTACTCGACTGGAATGGTGTATTCCCGCATAATTGGCGCGATTGTCATATTTGGCTCGAATTTTTTCCGATTTTCCATACATATGTATCGGCTATGATGTGAGATATTTTTCGGATCGTAATCAATCCATAAATTTCGCTGCGATATGAATAAATAACACGAAAGAAAGAAAGGAAGAAGAGGAGAATAAAAACAGATGTGTCATTAATCGAATTATTTTGTGTGGTGGAGGAGAAAACGTGATTGTGTCGTTAAGTACCTCTGCGTCATCACATGTTGGATCAGTAATGCCCATGGTTTTCATTTTTTTGCTATAACTACTCGCACTGCTATCGGTGTTATTGTTGTTGTTTGCCACATCAATACTTTTGTGGCCGTTCAATAGCGGATCATCTTCGTCGGGCTTGTGCGGAAACCATTTTCCATTCCATTCAGAATCTATATTACAATGCATGAAAAATGAATATCGGTAATATGATGATTATTATTTCAGTTTCAGGCACCAAAAGAATGAGGAAAAAAAAAACTAAAGAAAAAAAAAACCAAAAATTCAAAGTCATTCCACACAAAAATGCTCACCTGAAGCGATCGCACTACAGCCGAGCAAAATAAGCAATGTAACTATATAACTTAGTAAGTTCAACTTATCGCTAGAATGCAGCATTTTTCAGCTCAGTACACGTTTTTAAAAACAATTAGCGTAAAATCACAGACAATTCACCATTGCTTTTGCTAGTTTTTAAACCAAAAACGAGGAAAATTTCGAAGAATTTCTTTTTACATGGAAGAATTCATTCGCACTTTTCTCGTCGATTTGAAAAAAAAAAAAAAAAAAAAAACGTAAACGAAACGTAAAACAAATGAAAAACAAAAGAAACTTTTATTTTTTTTTTACTGCAATAAATATGCTTACGATGCAAATTATGTGGAATGGAAAAATTCTAAACGAAACAACGAAAATTAGATGTATGACATTGATAGATTGATTTTTACAGTAAATAAAACGTCAACATTACTTCACACGTTCATGTTTTTGTTGTGGTTTTGCGATTGGTGCTCTTCTTCTCTCTATGTGAACTATGTTGAATTGGTGTGTAGAAAAATTTCTGCGCTCAGCATCAATACCCGTGCCGCCATCTATGGATAATTGTATGCCACATAGCAACGGCAAATGTGACACATGTCACAGTGCATCATTGTATTTAACCGAATTGAAAACAACATTTTTATTTTCAGACGAATTTTGTTTTTTTTTCAAGTTTTGAATTAAAGTTTAGATAAGAAATAATGACAGAGGACTTGGTCGATTCACGGCCCAAAGAAGTTGAGAGTGAAACCAGTTCAGATGATGCTGGTCCACCGACAGCCGACGAATTCTTTAAATCGCCGGATTTTTATAAAAATGCCCAGCAATATTGGTCACGTATCGATCCAACCATCGATGGCATGCTCGGCGGTTTGTCAATCATCGACACAACCGATGTCAATGGATCTGCACGCTTTCTAAACCAACTGTTTAAAATGAAACCAGCGCCTGGAACAACACGAGCACTTGACTGTGGGGCGGGAATCGGTCGTGTTACAAAAAATCTGCTCATGAATTACTTCAAAACCGTTGATCTGGTGGAACAAGATGAGAATTTCGTTCGAAAAGCTCACGATTACCTCAGTACAAATGACCAACTAAATGAGAAAATCGGAACGATTCATAATGTTGGACTACAAGATTTCACACTAACCGATAATACATATGACGTGATTTGGTGCCAATGGGTACTAGGCCATTTGACCGATGAAGATTTGGGTGCATTTTTCAAACGATGCACGGCTGGGCTCACAAAAAATGGTTGCATCATTATCAAAGAGAATTTCACATCAACCAATGATTTTTGCATCGATGCAACGGATTCATCGGTAACACGATCGCTTCGAGTGACTAAAACCATTTTAGAATCAGCCAATTTACGCATTGTTAAAATTTGCAAACAGGATAATTTTATTCAAGGTCTTTTCCCCGTTTATTCCATAGCATGCAAACCCAATCGAAGGATTCAATAAAATTGTTGAATTTTTTTTACCAGAAAAAAATGACTTTAAATTTATTTAATTATTTGAGGAAAAAAAAATCTGACAAAATAAATAGAATAATGATCGAATATCGATTGGCGAATATCCGTGGTTCAGTGTTCCATTTGTTCGGCGTCCGTCTGCAGTTCGTAAATTTGAATGTAGGCTTCGGTGAGAGTAATCATCTGCGGTAGAATGTTGGTGACATGCAAATCCTGCATTTCATACCATTGACCGGTGGATTTTTGTAAAATATGCACACGATACGTGCCTTTGTTTGGCTCACCGTCATGCACCACATTCGCAATCAAATTGTAGCGCGTGTGCTTATGCTTAGCACGATTTTCCTCCGTTAAGATATCACCGAAATCCACGTTACGCACCGGGAAATTGACAATCGTTGGATTTTTCTCCAAAAAGAACGTATTCTTTGTGAATCGCTTGATGTACAATATAATGAATGGTGGCAATTGGGTTATTTCGAATCGCTTCATAAAACTATCTTTGTACGTCTTGTACTCCTTCTCGGAAATGCCATTGAATTTGGCCAGCAACTGGTACAGACTTACCTGAAATTGAATGAAAATTGAAAATAAATAAACAATTTCATGAAAATGTTGTACATTTCCTCATTTCATCTTCAAATATGTTTTTTTTCAGACATTTTGTTTATGTTAATAGATTTTTCGATGAATTTCCCACCCAAAAATAAGAAAATCAAATTTCCAACTTACTTGTGGAATAATATTCTCTCGGAATTCATCGATGAAAAGTGGCGGTGCTGGTAAATCACAAGTCAAATACAGAAAACTCGTTGCTTCAACCTTTTCTTGATACTCTTCGGTGGCCAAAAGCAGTGATTTTTGTGTGTCATCCAGATCCGTTGATGGAATTTTCCTTGTGTACACATTCATTTGTCCCAAAAATGCTTTGTTTATGATGAATGAGTCTGGTTTTTTGTTGCCACGCAATGCCCGATGCGTGGTGTGCAAGAACCACGATAAGAAATCGATTGGATCACCCTGTTGTGTGATTTGAAATTGTTTATTACTCCACAGTACGACCGCTTGAAGCATTTCGTGTGGTGAAACGTGCGCTTTGAAATTGCGTGGATTCCACATTTTTCGCATCAACTCACCGAACCGCTGCCCAACAATGCCCGGATTGTAGAGTGTTCCGTCGATTGTTCGCGATGGTTTTACATCGGGGCTGTCAAGTTGCCGGATGTTTTCGCTGTTGAATGTTGGATTCAACAAGTATTTGATGTCATTCAGCGACGAATCAATGATTTCATAGTTATCCGGCAAACAATAGAATTTCAAATTGTGTAAATTCAAAAAGACATGATGCGAATCGGCCACCGAATGTGTGTATGCATGTGTATTTGTACCGCGGCCCTGGAAATACTTTCCGCACACAAGGCACGCATACACATTGATCCGTGTCAATGAAACGGAGCACAACTTTTCGAAGTCGAAATCCAACACATTTCGATTGATTGTATCCAAATACGGGCATTGTCGGGATTTTGGATTCTCTTTTCGACTCGGTCGTTGGCCCAATTTCGGTTCGTTATCTTCGTCATCGTCTGCAATTTGACAATAAATTTATATTAATTATTTTCAGTCAAGCATTAGATTGTTTTTTCTCCTCGGAATTTACGTTCCGGTTCAAATGCCATAATCCATTTACCATCCACAACATTTGCTGCCTTCAATTTCTTCGCCGGTGATTCGGCAACTGAAACATAAATCCATGAAAAGAAAAATCCATTCAGTTTTCGTATAAATAAACAAAAGTGAAGTAAGGTTAGGTTAGGTTCATTATAACATCAACAACGTACAGTAAACATAAACATTCCATCATTTTTTTCACATTCAATTCATCAAAAATTATTCCATTTTGTATAGAAACTAATGGTCTATGATCAATTTTACCTGTTCCATTCGATTTCATTTGTTTGGCCACCAATTATTCAACGAGTTGCTGCGTTTTTTATGTGTGACACTGTCAGATTGTCAAATTTTTGAAATGTCAACGAATAAATCGACAACCATTGTCACACAATCTCTGAATAAGTGGAGAATTTATGTATTTTTCCACTGACTTAAAATGGATCAAAATAATGACATAAAATATGAAATAGACACAGAGCAACAGTTGAGAATCGAAATAGATTTTGGAAATTGTTTTTTTCAATTGAAATTTTGACTGGCTATTGCGCTTTGATGTATAGAAAAAACAAACGATTCCAATGTCTATGTTTGACAAATGAATTGACAATTGAGTTCAAATTCAAATATTCTGACGTTTCATTGTTGGAAGAAAGCGACTTGAACGCTTTTGCATTCGCATCTTCATCTCGCGTCATTACAAGCAGTTTTTGAGCAGAAAAATGGATAAAATCCTCAAGAAAGAGAGTGTAATTAATAAGTTATTTTGAATTTTCATTCTTATTAAATAATCAACGCTTGTCGTCTTCTTATTAGGGTCTAGAAGTGGTTATTCACCGCACATATCAACATTTTTATCAAAAAAAATGGTTCAATGCGACCGGTGGCGGAATGGCAATAAAGAAAGAGTTAGTTCAGATGCTTTATACTTTGTGTTATTTCAATCCAAATATCATATTACTCAATATTATTTATATTCCAGAGGATTTGTTTACTTCATACCGTCCTATTTCAACGAGCAATTACCCGATTCAACAAATGTAAAGAAAATTGCGATCGTCGACATTCCAACCAATATTGAGTGAGTGTTACACATAACCCTATTTATTCTTGATGTTTTTTCAACTTTTCTTGTTTTCATTTAGCATGTGTTCCGGTATTTTCCCTTTGCCAGATGGTTTTTCTACCGTTGTGCACACACATTCAGTGGCTTCTATTCGTGCTGCGAATTATTGGGGGAAAAAATACTTCAAATCTTTTTGTTTCAAGAAAAATCATATCACAAAGGTAATTTCTATTGAACATTAAAACATCACTATTGTTTACATTGAGTTTTCTAATTTCTGTGTCGTTTCGAAAAAAACGAAGAATTTGGATGGCATCATCGGAGCAAAAGCGAGCGGTTCCGCAGGAGATGAAAATCTCGAAGTTCCAATTATCGAAAAGAATAATTTTGACGACATTGTGAATGCAGCAACGGTTGGGTCCAATGTGAACAGTGTTCTGGTGGAAGACCATGGTCTCTATGTCTTCGGTGAAACATGGCAACAAGCGAAAGTGACGTGAGTGAAATGTTACAAATATGAAATAAAATATAATTTAACTCAATATATTCTTTCAACAGATGCGAAACTTTGGAATTCCTCTTTGAACTGGAACTGGAACTGGAACTGACGAAAAAACCAGAAGCAGAAACAAAGCAATTTGCATTACTACAAGGATTATGATATATCGTGCGGATCATCATGTACGATCAAAAAATCCAACATAAAACACAGCACAGTTACTTAACTTATAGTTAACCAGTTCAATCATAACGTTTCTTTTCAACAAATACAAAACAACAACAACAACAACAAAAATTTAATAATTTACGAGCAGAGC